>NW_026571070.1:24314679-24839679 GCF_026225935.1 Boleophthalmus pectinirostris
TTCTTTTCTCAGATTCAGCTGAAGGTTGGCGTTGTCCTGCCTGCCAGAATGTGACACTCAAACATCCCTCTGCATACACCTGCTTCTGTGGTACAGAATATTTCTGGTTCTGCATATAATTAGGGCATCACAAATAAAAAATAGTCATCAACAACTTTTTTTCAGGTAAAGTAACAAATCCAGAGTGGCAGCGCAGTGAGATTCCCCACAGCTGTGGCGACATGTGTGGGAAGAAAAGGAGTGGAGAAGACTGCAGGCATCCCTGTAACATGTGAGCCTGCAAAGCCAAAACATCCAGACTATTTACACTTTTGAACATGCCGTCACACATTATCACCCAGATATTTGTTCTCTTGAATTAATTTATTGGTACATGTTTATGGTAAACCCAGGCAAGATATATTTTGAGTTGCTTAGGCCTTTTTTTCACAGTTTCCTCTCTCATTTCTTAGCCTGTGTCATCCTGGACCATGCCCCCAGTGTCCTGCTTTTGTGACTAAATCCTGCGTTTGTGGAAAGACCAGGTATTTTAAGTATTTGTCGCATATTCTTGTTGTACTGTGTGAGACAATAACACCCTAATATTCTTCTTTTCAGTCAGCCTGTACGCTGTGGCCAGGCATCTGTGTTACACTGTGACAGTGTGTGTGGCTCACTGCTCAACTGTGGAAAACACAGCTGTGCCCAGGTCTGCCACAGCGGGGCATGTGAGCCCTGCCAGATACAAGTGGACCAAGGTACACTGACCACTGTATATTCAAATGAATGTTTTATAGAACATGTGACACACAAACTGACATTTAGTTTTTTTCCTTTTAGTTTGTTACTGTGGTGCTGGCACTCGTAAAGTCTCGTGTGGCACAGATGAACAATGCTTTGATGGTACAGGGCATTTCTCCTGTCAAAAAGTATGCTCAAAGTAAGTCAGATTTGCTTTTTACAATCACTCTTTAAGATAACTGATATTACATATCACACTTTGCGCACATACTTTGCGCACATACTTTGCGCACAAACTTTGCGCACAAACTTTGCGTACATACTTTGCGTACACACTTTGTGTTTCTACTTCTAGGATGTTGGATTGCACAGCCCACCACTGCCAGCAGGTGTGCCATCGTGGACAGTGCCAGTCCTGCCCTCTCTCTCCCAGCCGGGTCAAGTCATGTCCCTGCGGTCAGACACCACTGAACAAGCTCTTAGAGTTTGGCTACTCAGAACGAAAGCACTGCACTGATCCAGTCCCCTCATGTGGAAAAACATGCAACAAGCCTCTAGCCTGTGGTTCCAATGGTGGGGTGGCCTTCAGTCACACAGATTCAATAATATGTATGAATGTGTCTCTGCCACCACTCTCTGATACTTACACAGAACACTCTATGTTCCCTTAGATATGATCCATTTGTGTGAAAAGCTATGCCATGAAGGAAGCTGTGGACCTTGCTCTTTGACTTCCTCTGTTAGATGCAGATGTGGTGCCAAACTTAAGGTACAAAAATGAATTATTAACTAATCATGCAATACATGTTTATAATGTTTACTATAATGTCCTTTTCAAATCTAGGAAGTCCCATGTTTAACAATCTTCAAAGAAGGTAAGATTATATCAGATAATCTGACTCCAACACTCTTTAACTCACTGATATTTCATGTTGTGTTCATTTTGACTTGCAGACCAGCTTGTGTTCACCTGTGAAAAGCGCTGCAACAAGAAACGCTCCTGTGGTCGACATAAGTGTGGAGAACTTTGCTGTGTGGTGGGTTCTTCTTGAATATGTGTATTATATGTGTGGGATGAACTTCATTAAGGCTTTGGGTTTCATCTGTCTTCCCAGGCTGTAGAGCACAAGTGCCCCTTGATTTGTGGCTACAAGCTGAACTGTGGCCTCCATCGCTGCCAGGAGCCCTGTCACCGTGGAAATTGTGAACCCTGCTGGCAGTCCAGTGAGGGCCATATACCATTTACTGTTCAAGGTCTTGTTGGGTAGAAACACTCTAAAGTTACATGTGCATTTACGCTTTTAGGTTTTGATGAGCTGACCTGCCACTGTGGGCTCACTGTCTTGTATCCCCCAATTCCATGTGGTACAAAGCCTCCAGAATGTAAGAACACCTGTACCCGGAGGCATGACTGTGACCATCCCGGTGAGACAAGACTGTAGCCCTGTGTGTTAGAGCTTTGTTGGCTTAGTTTCTAATATTTACTTTTTAATGTATTAGTATTTCACAACTGCCACAGTGAAGACAAGTGTCCGCCTTGTACATACCTCACTCAGAAGTGGTGTATGGGAAATCATGAGGTATCTACGGCTAATCTGTAAAAGCATGCATTTTCCTTGCCATTCAAAGAACTGATTAAATTGTGTGTTTTACCCTTAGCAACGCAGCAACATACCGTGCCACCTCCAGGACATTTCCTGTGGCCTGACATGTAACAAGGAGCTGCCCTGTGAAATGCACCAGTGTCGGCGTATTTGCCATCGTGGCGAGTGTTTGGCTGAGGGCACGTGCCAGCAGCCCTGTGTGCGCCCGCGTACCGACTGTGGCCACCCATGTGCTGCTCCCTGCCATAAAGGCAGCAGCTGCCCGCACACCACCTGCACTGCCAAGGTACAGGTCGGCCACACGCCAGCCAGAAATAATCTGCACATTTAAACAGATGTTACACACCAGCTCAAATCTCAGGGAGGCATATGAATACTTTTCCATCTGCAGTTGTCTTTAACGTCATCAGTTATTCATGATGTAAACAGCTCCTAAAGAGAGCAGGGGAACATAAATCTGTGTGATTTGTTGCATTTTACAAAGACAGAATGTTTTGTTAAATATTCCAGATGCTCAGTCTAACTCTTTGGAGGAACCAGCTGTTCATAGGTCTTGACAGTGTTTGTACAGAATGAAGTTAAAGTGTAAATCCAGATATGAAAAGTATGATCTTTTATTGCTGTTCCTACCTGTTCCAGGTGTCTCTGCAGTGTGACTGTGGCCGGAGAAAAGAAACAGTTGTGTGTGCAGAAGCTGCCAGTTCATATCAGAGGTCAGTTGGACTGAATGGAGCAAGCGGTCTCTGTTATAACCTGATATATTCTGTGCTTTTCTTTCACTGTAGATATGCAGCCATCGCTGTGGCCAGTAAGCTCTCTGACATGCAGCTTGGGGACTCTATGGACTTGGGGCCATTACTCACTAAAAAGGAGATGAAGCAAACCAAGTATGTTTCTAGTCCATAATTTATCCATTTAAATGTAGGTTCTGACCATTGACATTTGAATGTCTGTTATTTTAGGCTTGAATGTGATGAAGAATGTGCTACACTGGAGAGAAACCGGCGCTTGGCAGAAGCTTTACAGATAGACCCCTCTTCAGACCCATTTAATGTGCGCTCCACCTCTGTGTATAGCGACAGCCTCAAGGAGGACGCCAGGTCTGTAGCTTTGTCTATTGTGTAATTATTGTTATACCTCCACTTATATTTGATTTGTTTCCATTAGGAAAGATCTAAATTTTGTTACCAAAGTTGAAGATGAAATTAAGAACTTGATAGAGATAACTAATAAGGTAGGTAAAATTCACTGAATTTCGGGGTTAATGACAAAAACAACTTTGTGATGAAGTGCTCCCCCTGCTGGCTGTCTATAAAAACTGCAATGGGCAAATTAAATATTTTATTAGTAGCTCTACCTAAACTGTTAAATTTGCACCATGAGAAAATGGCTCAAAGTTAGTTCAGTTACATTTCCAATAAGCCACAACATGCATTTATGTGTGACTTGATCATAGTTAGCTCACTAGTTATATGGGCGTGCTAATATATAGCACCATCTATTCTTGTATGTTCTGACCTAGTTGTTGTATGTTTGGCTATTTTTGAGTGCAGCCAGCTCCCGTGAACCTCTACAATAAAGCCAGCAGTGTGAGCTTGTAGTTTTCAAACGAAGGGAGAGCAAAACCTCTTCTCAAACTATTCTTAAGTGAGACTTAATTAGTAGTTTCTTCATAGGTCCAGGAAAAAATAGTCACATTTTTGTATGTTTTGACATGAGTGCTCTGTTAAGGTCATGTACAATTTGGATCAACTAGATTCATACAGTAGTTAACTGTTTTTAAACTGAAGAGTTTTGGACTTTATAGCAAAAAATTTAAACCATGTATAATTTTTACAGTCTGTATTGCTATAAATGAACTAATGCTTGATTATTTAATCTTTAGGGAAAGCAAGCCAAAAGAACTTACACCTTTCAGCCAATGAACAGAGACCATCGTCGGATCATCCATGAACTGGCAGAGGTGTACAAGCTGGAGAGCATCAGCTATGACAGTGAGCCCAAGCGTAGTGTCAGTGTCACCGCTCAAAAGTAGGACTAACTAGATTCTTACTTACATTGATTATAAACACTATGTCAAATGTAGTACATTTGGAAATCTATATTTACTTTAGGGGGGTGGCTGTGTGTCCAAACTCATCCCTGTCATCAATCATCAAACGGGAGACCGCAGCCAGAGCTCCTCCTCCAATAGCTCACATCAAACAGCACAGCAGCAAGTACGTTTTGTGGTTGAAAAAAGGATCATTTTATGTTTTTGTAATGTAAAACTTTTTTTTTTTTAGGCCAGTTGGCGGAGTTGCCTTTTCCAAGATGGTTAGAGAAGAACCTGTAATTGATTATTTTGATGTCCAAGACTGACGAAGATGACCTTTCAAAGAACCCAGTAAATGAGTAATAATAATAATAATAATAATAAACGTTCACCAAAATGGACAAATGTAGATGCTGCTGTGTGATCTAATAAAACTATAGTTTATTTCTACACATTGCCTCTTTGTTTTTTAATGTCAGATATTAAAATCTGTGCATGCAGTCTTTGAATGTAATAGACTTCTTAGTGGGTAGTCCCTTATTGCAGTAAATGCAGTAAAAGAATAGTAAATTCTGAACTGGACTGTGAACAATAAAACTTAAACTAGGCATCTCATAATAATAGAATCGACTAAATTGGTAATTTACAATAGCCATAAAATTTAAAGAAGAAAAGGCTGTATTACGCCACATAAATAAGCTGCAAGAAAGGGTTTTATGAAATAGTTTTGTAGTGCATTCGTTCATTAATATGGATTTTGTGCGTCCTAAATCATGTTGGCTTAGTAAGGGATCAGGTGGTGGTACTGTACGTCTGCAGCTATGCGCACAAAACGTCTCCAACCGCTGTCCTATTGCAACATTATTCACTGATAGAAGAGCATCGACTGTCTGGTTTTTCTCGCAAACCTTTCATCACACTGTAGCTCTCCCCAAAAACCCAACTCGCTCATGAGGGATAATTTGATGACACTCCCTCTTTGCCACTGTAATTTTTCACGGAGCCTGACCGCGCCTGCGCCGCTGCTTCCCTTTCCCCAACACGGTTTCACCAATCGTGGCCGTGGCTCCATCCCCGGCTCGGCGGTCCCACAGGCCAGCGCTACAGCTCTACCCACAGCAGCAAGCCCGCTCACCAGCAGCGCTAATAAGTCAATGGTCTATCCGCTAATGGGGAAGTGAGACGCACGTACTGACGCCGCTGTCTGAGGGGGAAGCCGTGAGGAAGTTGTGAAGAAAGAGCTGAGCTGAACCGAGCCGTGCCGGACCAGGACTGCTCTAGATTGCCCGCTGCTGTCTGACTACCCATTGAAAAGGCGCATAGTGATGGAGAGAAAGGTATGGAAGCTTTTTGGTTTCCTTGTCTTTTCCAGGAGCACGTTTAATTCCAGGCATAGCTACTGCGCTGGCTGGTATGCGCATCCACCATTTCAACTATTCTTTATTCTGTAGGCAGCGGGATTAGTGCGCACTGGAGTTTTTCTTGTCTGCTAGCTTGATTTAAGAAATATTATTAAACCGAGACGAATTGAATGTATTCCATGTGTTTTGTATGGGATTTTCCTGAGCTTAGAGACGCATGGTGCTCAATGCCAAAACGAGCAGGTTTATTGGAGATGTATACGGAGTATTTTGGGGCACTGGCTGTTAGTAGGCTATACTGTATCCCTGCATCATCTACCAACGCGGTGCACTGACTGTAGTTCGGGTAGGCTATCCCAGTCTCGCTCTGTCCCTCTCCAACCCTCAGCCACCCACCTCTCCAAGCCTATTTCTTTCTTTATATATTATTCTTTCTCCAAACCGACGCATGCAGACACCAGCGCGGCTTGTTAACCTTGGCTGGTGTGGGAAGCAGACACTTGAGGAGTAATAGAAAGGATGCTAAGGCCGTGAGAGTGCACCAAGTAGCTTTCGGTTCACCCCAGAGCCCCCCTCCCCTCCTTTGGATTCAACTGTCCGCCGGTGCCATTGTGGATAGTCTGACAGTGGATTTAGACTGGAAAAGTTTTGAGTTTCACTGCGTTTGCGTGCAGGCTCCCCAAGGCGGGAATCTGGGCTAGGTCTACTTAAAAGCTGATGCAAAGAAAAAAATATATAGATTCCACATTGGTTAAGTTTATGTTCGTGCAGCTTGGCTTTTTGTGTGTATGTGTGTTATCAAATTGCATCTTTTTGAGTTAAGTTTACATTAGAGTAAGGAATGCACAAGAAATATAAGCCTAATACTTTGAAATTATGTTGCAAACAAGACTGACATTTCAAGGTAAAACTGAGTTCCAATAAAAATATCTGCAAAGTTTGGCTTTTTATTAGCGCCTGTAATCGTGAGCAGCTGGCACCTCAGGGACTACTTTGTGCGACTCTACATTCAAAGAAGTGCAGTGTTTTCACTTTTGTGGTTCACATTATTATTTTTGCTAAAGTTGTTGACATATTTCCAGCCAGAAGCCTTGACTTGGTTAAGCCTGGATTTTAATTTTAATATCCTTCATAGTTGGATGCGAGTCAAAAGTGGTGGAGGTGGTTTTCCATAAATTGATGCAAATTGAAGTTGTCATTCCATTCATTTTTCCAGACTTTTTTCCACCCAGAAATCTTGTATGTTTATTTCCACACTGCACAAATGTTCCACCTACATTTTTCTTCCATTAAGTCGGCAATTGCTCGACTCACACCAGCAGCCAATATAGAGGTGATCATTGTCACTACTTTTGAAGCAATTACTTTTTCAAATAGGCTATCAAAATGTCTTGCATGGGTCTCATCTAGCAGCTGGTGCAAATGGAGTACAGTGTATACAGTATAATAGGAAATATTATCTTCATTTTACAGTATTGATCAGACTGGATTATCAAAATTATCGACAATTAGATAATTAATCGATACTAAAACTAGTACGAAACTAGATTCTCATTTGAGCTGGTATCGATACTAAAAAAAAGTCTTATTGAGAGGACAGAAATTAACCTTTCCTGAATAGTTTTAGAATAATCTTGAGCTGTATCAGAGCAAGTATAAGAGCACATAAAGGAGTATACACCCATGGACCACTATGGAACCTACCTGGACCATTGAGGGATTACACAGATATAAGACCACATGTTAATATAAAAGAAAGTGCTATTGTTTATCGTTGGAAATCACATTCTATTGTCTAAAGAAAGAGCATCTTTTATTATTATTGTGGTATCAGAATCTGCATTGACTATCAAGTCTAATCCTTACTATCAACATTGAAATTTGACTATTGTGACAACATTAGATTAGACATTTCCATTTAAGGCAAGCCAATCCGCAACCCCCTAAACCTACTCATCATATAGCCTAGATGGGACATATCAAGGTCAGCCATGATTTCTAGTCTACAGATAACCCTTCCTAATAAAACTTGGTCCGCACATTTTTTGTTTCCCCACTGTAACGGGCAACCCAATTAAAAGTTCCCAGGCTTTTGTGTTTTGTGTTATAAGCGGGGATAAATGGACAATGGAGAACTTCCTTTTTCAGACGGCGAGGAATGTGCTGCCTCAATAGCGGTTTGTTAAATCCCAAATGGGCTGACAGGGAATATTGAGGTAAAATTATGCATTTTCCTGAAGATTACAGAGCTAGATTAGAAAGGCCATTTGTCAGATTTGGGAGAGAAGGACCACTTGTAAATATGAGAGTTGGGCTATTTTATGCACAGGTAATAATGATACCAATTTAAATAGCTATATTTACCCCCAGCCATTTTGCATTTCTTTTGTCCTTATCTCAAATGTACTTAGTGATAACCATTGCCTGAATAATCTACCCAGCTATATGGACTTTTGCATATACCACCCACAAAAAAAGGCTACTTACTGAGGCTATCGGTGGGTTTCAGATTCTGGATTGTAATGATGTCATACTCCCTGCTGAGACTATTTTTCTTATTGATTACATTGTACTTTGTCATGAAATATGAATTACATTGTACTTTGCCATGAAATATCCAAAAGTTGCCATGAAATATCCAAAAGTTCAATGCCAAGATCTCAGTGTATTGCAACATAACAATATTTATTTTAGTTGAGTTTTGCTGATGTCGTAGTGCTCGATGGGGAGCAGGAGACAGCTTTTCCTATTAATAACATTGTACTTTGCCATGAAATATCTGAAAAGAAACTTCACAAATCTTGAACCTGATCGTTTCTATCAATGACTAGACCCAAGAACTTTATTGCATTACAGCAATTTCATTTAAAATTGAATTGAACAATATAAATTTTTATTCATTTTTGAAATTTAGCAATATTGGATGTCTGGGAGGGCATCTGGCTCAAAACTAATGCCAATGCAATATGAAAAACTACAAGTGAATCACATTATTTGCTGAAGAGAACATTTGCATATCAATATTTTCGTATGGGCAATAGGCCTAAATTGTCGCACTGTTTTTAATGACTTCTTGCTCCAATACATCTTCATATATTTACAGCTTCCATTTTAAAGCTAAATCTCATTTAGTTGTCTATCCGTAAACACTGTTATATTCTCACATTGGTCGTGCTGCACTGTGGCTGCATGTCATTTCCGGATTATAGATTTTTCCACTTTTCAAATGGAGCTCTTTGTAACCTAATTACACAGACTGAGCCCCTGCCCTGCCTATAGCCAAAGATTATATTGTTTTTTAATCACAGCTATCTGACCTAAAGCTCTGCATATTACTCCCATTTATAACCGTCTAATAAGATTTGAGGAGGAGAGAAGGCGGTCTTGGCCCAAGCGGACAATATATGACCCATTTAGATATTGCGTTCTATACTGCGCTTCTGTATACAGCCCTGTGCAGTAAAACTCAATAGCGCCTGCAACTCAGACTTTATCTTCCACTTGCAAATAAATGTTGTGACCTTTTCCGCTGCACACCATTAATTATTCACAACAGGTGCACAACAATGGAAGGGCTGTGAGGAGCAAGGCTTTCTCCTCCACGCTGCATAGATCAGGTCTGTAAACAAGCCCGACAACTTTTGGGTTCACTGGTCACTGTAGCTAGTCTGGTCTTAAAGTTATCTGCCAATTGCTCTTTTGTCTTGTTATTTAAAATGCAATAAAGTTATCAAAAATGAGAAGTAAAATTTTAGTTTGTAAATGTTTAACAAATATCTCACACAAAGCACTATTTATATCATAACTATTACATTGTAAAATGGTAAAACAGCAGATTTTTAGAAAGTTGAAACCCAAAGTTTAGTTAGAATAAGGTATTTGGGGAGTTGGCTTGTGTTACTGTCCTCCAGTCATGCCCTTTAAATGTAACAATGTTTGATACGTCGTGATGGAGAGAGAAATATGTGGAGTATGGTCTACTAAATATAATTTTTCTAAACCATAAGCATCTTACATTTTCTTATAAATTTATTGTTTATTTTAATCCAGTAATCCAGTGGTTCTCAGACTTTTCTTACCAAGTACCACCTAAGAAAAAACATATCTGTTTGAGCACCACCAACTATTCCAGACCTGAACTAAGGCTAATCTAACCACAACATGAATAAACAAGGATTTACCCAAAGAAGGACTCAAATATGGACAAATTGGACTAAATTAAACAAAGGCTTGTAGAGAACCTGGCGTACCATCTGAAGTAGCCCATGTACTGCCAGTGGTATATATACCACAGTTTGGGCAACACTAGTTTAGTCTGTATAAGCTGCGACACATGATTTTCCACGATGACTTTTCTTATATTTATGTAACACATGAGAGCTGCCTGCATAAGGGTGGTTCCAAACACTGAGTAGGATTCAGTTTAATATAGTCTTACAGGGTAGGGTAGGGTAGACATGTCAGACCAGCACTTTGGGGCTGCTTTACTTTTGTGAGCCTACAAACTAGCTGTTGATGCAGATAGAAATAGCCTTAGTCTTGATATTGATTTTAGGGTCAATACTATTTTCAGCAGTAGTTGATGGCTGATAGTTCAGTTGAATTGAATGAAATGTGTTTTTTTTTTCCTCGTGTAGAAATAGACTGATATTAAGTCAACATTTGTACTTTTTTATGTATTGGCCTTGCTGGTAGTGGTTGATATTTTATTTAGGACCTAACTAAAGCAAATACTTTGCTTTATTTCACTGCAGTATTTATGGTTTATATGAAAACAGGGATGGTAGTGCAGACTGAAATCATTATATTCTACTATACTAGTATATTGTGCATTTCATATGATTTGGAAAATAAGTTTCAGGCCAAATACATTGGCTTATTGGAAATGGGTTGCTCTGGATTTTGAAAAATCGGCACTGGCCATGGTAAAATCCCACATTGGTCGATCTTTAACTGGAAAAAAATTCCAGTTAAAATTTGCTCAGTCTGGTTTTGATATTAGCCAAAACATTGTGGTCTGAATAAACACATGAAGCAATCAATAAGCTGATGTAATTTGCCCTTTTCTCTTTCTAGCGGTTTAGATCAAAATGATGCTTAGTAAGATGTAATTATTGCAAGTTAGCCTCATTTCTAATCAAGACATTCATTATTTCATCCATGTGTGCCTGGCTGCTGCAGTTATAATCCCCCATGGACTGGGCTCTAAGTATCCAATCTGCAGTTCAGTCGAGATTCAGAGTCCGGGCCTGGCCTCGTTCTGTCTGCTCGCACTCTCGTCCTACATGGGCAAAGTGAGGCTGAAGGATGCGGGCTAATACTTGGAACGAGGGTCTGGAGCTGGAGAAGAAGGAGGGGCTCTTTATGCAACTAGTGAGTCTGTAATTGGTATAGTTTTTTGGTTTGCATTTCAAAGAGTCCATATTACGCTGTTTTCTGATCTCTATTATAATGTTGTTTCCTCATCACATACATACCTGGAATTGTTTCATTTACACGTTTAACACATAAATCCTGCATATTTAGGCTGAGTTTTTCTCTCAAACAGAAAACACTGTTCCACCTTGTGATGTCATGTGGTAATACATTAAGTGCGTCACTGTGTTTTTAAACTCCTTACACCTTCACTAGAATCATTTGGAAGATTTCAGCCTTGCAAACTATCTCTTCATGATATCACAAGGTGGAACAGAGCATATATAGCTTTGGAGATGTATACAGACTAATGATAAAGGGTTTCTCAAACATGTGTGAATGAAACAAAACACAACTCCAAGTAGTTTTGAGGAGGTAACAACATTATAACATGACTTAAACTCACAAGAGTCAATTTTGTATAATATAGGACCTTTAACAGGTTAACAACTAATTCTGCCATAGAATGCTGACTTTCTCTTCAGCTCAATGTGCGTAAAAATGTATGAGGTTATCATTTAAGACGGAAGGTAAGGGTAACTCTAGGCGTTTCAAACTTAGGTAATTGTGCTCGAAGTTGCAATATAAGAAAATGGAGGATCTCGTTTTGAACTCAGTGATGTTGCTACTACTACTTTTCTACCACTACTTTTCTTTCTGTTGTTGAACATTCCACCATATAATCCTCAATTTGAAACTATTGTTCTGTTGATTTACAGGAAGGTTAGTATTAGGCTGTCAGCATGTCCGTCAGTGGCCAAAAACAGTTGTGGAATGTAGAAATCTTCCTAAAATTAGTCGTTGTCAAAGCTATAAGAATTTTTTTTTTTTACAGGATTCATTTTGAGAGAGATCTGCCTGTGTGTTGCCTTCTCAAACCCTCTTTCCCGTAGAACATCGGTGCAGACTATATCCTGCTGTAAATCTTTTTAATGAAAGCTTTGTCTCCTTCTCAGCTAAGATTCTATTTCAAATTTACAGTGCAAGCTCCCAAACACTTCCCCTTTTCACTCTACCAGCTGCTGCTCCAGTTTGGAAGCCACTGCAGAGACTGTGTAGCTCTAACCCCATTGGCTGCCCGACACTAATCGAAGGCAGATTAACCCGTCGTCATGGTTACAGCAAACAGGAAATGCCCCAAAGCAGGTAACGCTTCAGGGTTGTTCCGGTGCGCTGCCCGTTGCTGTGGGGAAACTGGGCTCATTACTAAAGGCTTTTGCTTGGCGCTCTCCATCTGCTCCTACAATGGCTCCTTTTTTTACAGTGACAGGACAGGAGCGGCCCTGCCAACATTCAGAGTGAACTCCAACGGCTAAAGCGCCATACTAGGAAATAAGACCCAAGAGAATGATAGATTTCTAGATTTTATTATTGAATATATACAGACAAAGCTGGTCTATTGATCAGTGGAAAGTCTAATCGAATGCAGTATTTCAATATTTTGGGCTAGTATGCTATTTAGTCCACCCACTATTGCAATTACTACAACTAAAGATCATACTTGCTCTTAGGTAACTTTGCCACCTACCTAATTGGGTACATAGGGTACATCAAATATAGCAGACACTGTACTTTGCTAAACATAGTAAGATTTCATCACTTTGTATAAAAAAAAATATACCATTCCAACTGTATTTCCTATGTTATTGTTGTGTTCAGTTTTACAAATATTCCCAAATTCATTCATAAACTTCTTGACTAATTCTTACCAGCTTCCATATCAGAGCTTGACTATTCACTATATAGTGCCTTTTGATGGCCAAATAAGCACAGACGGCCTATTATGTTCGTCATGGGAGACTTGTTTCCCCTCTCTCTCCTGGACCTCGTTTTTATAACATAACCGAATAGACCCTTAAACTCTCCCCTCTTAATCCCAGTCTAGGTGCAGTCTGCGTTCTTTTCTACAGTCCTTTGATGACCGCTGATGGCCAATGAGTAGCCCTCCCAGTGCTTTCCGAGCCTGGGTTTTGTGAGCGGCTCTTAAACTGAAGAAAGGAGAAAGAGAGAGGCCCAGGAGAGAGGGTAGTGTACAGTCCCCCCTCCCCACCTCCCCTCCTGCGCACCCCATCTGTCCGGGACAATAACGTTGACGAGGGCAGGTTCCTAGACTGTGGTATGTAAACCGTGCCACTGGGAACAGCACTTCAGGACTGCTCTAGACATTCTTCCTGGCTCATATTTGGATCATTTTTTCAGGAAAGAGGCCACTTATTTTAGCGAAGCAATGTTAGAAATTCATTTCAGTCTTTCAGGTGAATCTATAGTTAAAACAGTGTCTATAAAGTGAATTCGACTGCAAAAATATGAACAGATACAACTAAACTAACTACTTGCGTTTTGAAGTAAATATACACTCCCAGTCAAAAGTTTGGACACTCCATCTGATTCAATGTTCTTTCTACATTTTATACATACAGAAGACATCAAATAAATGAAAAAAAAAATATATATATATATATATGGAATTATGTAGCAAAGAAAAAATGTATATGTATTTCTTGACAAAGTAAAGGGTGGCTATTATGAGGATTTCAAAGTAAAATATAAGTATAACAAATTAGTTATTTACCTTTTTTTCTTTGCTACATAATTCCATTTATGTCTGTAAGTGTATAAAATAATAAATACATTAAAAAATATATTGAATGAGAGGGTGTGCCCAAACGTTTGACTGGTGTCAAGTTATTTTCTAGTTAATGTAGTTTTTTGCGTCAGAAGCCATACTGAGAAGCCCTACTGTTTGTCAACCTCTAGTGGCCATTCATGAAGTATGTTTGCTGTACTGGATGCAATTCAGAGTAGCAAAATACTAGCCAAACAGTGCCTAAATAGTAACTAATTTCAAGAGTAAAATGTGTGTATTTTGTGGTACTCTCGGTCAATATACCAATGCTGAATCCAAAATCTTAAGGTATGCATAACTAGTAATATCCTAATCCTGTTATTAATAATATTAATGTTGTTAATATATATTAGATGTTTTTGGATTGTGATGATGTCATATGCACAGAAGTGGAAGGGGGCAGTCTTATGTATTGATTGTACAGTATCTGCATAAGAACTGTCCATTAAGAAAATCCATAAATGTTTTGAAGCATTTATAATAGTGATTTAAGGCCCTAGAAATTGTAATATAAAAATCAGCATGTCGATTATGACTATTTTAAAGGCTTTCCATCTGTATGAAATATTACAGGCCTAGAATATTATCATCCTAACCCCTTCAATAGTGGATCTTAATGTATAATTTAATAGTGGAAAATAAAATCTAAGTTCTGTATGGCCTATTTTGCCCATTGTTATATTACTTTATAATTGTAGTTGGCCTCCTACTCTTCAGTCATGTTGCTCCCTCTGTTGGCCATTACTGAAACTCTTGACATCCCCTTTCCCCTCCTCTCCCCCCTATTTGTGACTCTGTGACATGATCTAAACTGGGTAGACAGTGGAGGCCTGTCGTGTATTTATGTTCTCACTCAAACAAAAATCTCAGGTACGATATATATTTCTTTGTTATTATTCCCACATCATGTTATCAGACATACTGCATAAGCATGACACAATCTCCATATCTGCAGTCTGATAAGCATCACCACTTGACCTTGCAGTAAATCAACACTCCATTCCCTTGAATTTCAGTACATTTTTAAAAATATTTGAATAAGTTCTTGAAGTTAGTACTGTACATAGTCTGATAAGTTAGCAACACATGTATTCTGATTGAGTCCTGTTGGGCAGCAACAATGAATCGAAAAATATGTGACTATAAAAATCATGGGTCATCAGACTAGGGCTCGCGGGCTGACTCCATCCCTCCACACCCCTCTGACTGCCCCCCCAGGCCCTCTGCCCCCCACCACTTGAACTGGCCCTATGAGGCAAACCTCAAAAGTTGTCGTGGCCTATTTTATTTTATTTTTTTTTACTTTTTGGCTAATAATAACACATGAGCATCTTGTATTGTGTAGATTTTTTTCCATTAAAAAATGATATTTATATGAATTATTATCACGTATTTACATTTGCCACCAAATTTGCTGCCAATTTTTTGTCACCTAACAAGCTCGAGATCAGTGACAGTCAGCACAGTCTAAAATAAAAAGCACATGACAATGACAATTTACAATGACAGTGGCTTAACTGAATCAAAATTGCTAAGTAGAATAAACTATTTCTTATTTCCCTCAATAATACACTACACATTATTTTTTCTACAAACTTTCAGTCTCCATATTTCAAACTTTAATTGGTCAAAAATGTATTTACAGTCTCAAAATACTATAGGAATACTTGTTTAACTTGTCTGCAAATCACTAATTTAATTGTTGGTTGCTGTCCTAGAGTATTTCAATGCTTTTAATAATTGGAGCACTCACAGTTGCGATACACAATCTATACAGCAGGGGTCATCATTACGCAAACTAACCACACATTAAGAGAGCGGGGAGGGCTACACATTGCATTTTCCAAGCCCATTCTGGTGAAAGAGGTGTGAAGGAAGCTTATATGAGCCTGGATAATTTGATTTACAATATATATTTTACAGCCAGTCCTGTTCTGCGCACTGTCATGTGAAGTGGATGATATGCTTTAAATGCCTCACTTCCTTTTTAGCAGGCCTCTGAAGGTCGTGACCTCTGGCCCAGGGGTCAAATACGCAGTAGCCAGCTGTCCACATAATCTTGACGGTTACCCTTGAGACTAAACTGGAGCAGCATGGAGGCTGTTTTTGTGCATACCCGAGTTTGTTTTTTTATGTTTCAGATCTTGTCTCTGCAATAGATTCCATTCCATTTTAGAATCTGACCATTTCAGATCGTGGATATAGCTCAATATTAGTCTCTGGACAAGGCACTGATTTACAGAGGCATTAATCAAACACGCAATCTACAAATGTGGAACTGGGTTGTTTTTTCTCATAGGTTTTATATATACTTCTACGCAATTATGTAAATATAGAAAAAATAACTCACCAAAAATATTTTACACTATCAGGAAAACTGTAACAATTATGAGTTTCAATCAGACAACTAATATCAAAACTATACCAAATCAATTGCATTTAGACAACATTTTTTACACTTATTGACATGAAAGAAATATATTATGTGACCTTTTAAATGGATGTTATGTTAAATGTACATATTTTAATTAGATAATCTTAAGATCTATTGCTCTACTTGCACAGTATTTGTATCCTAAATCTATTCTAATATTCTAGTTAGTTTGGTTAGGTCTGTTTGTAATTGTTACTTATCTTGATTTGCTTGATTTGTGATTGCATATTTCTATTCCCCTGCTGTTCTTGAACTCTGCGTCGCAACACTGGAATTCCTCTTTTTTTTTTGCTTTTGCATCAGTTTTAAACTGTATGTCTCTTGAACACAGTCTCTTTGATCTACTTTCTTCTGTATTGTTTAACTCCTATGAAACAAAAGCAGGAGGAAACGATGAGTGCGACTTCTCAGTGTCATAAGCCCATAAGCCAGTCCGCTGTGAATGTGGCCCACTTGAGCTCTTTGTCATTCAAATCTCCTCATGAATATTTCACCGGGGCTGCTCCTCTAGCTGCAGCAGGAGGAGGAGACATGGCACAGATCTGGACTGGGCCATGGTTTAACTCACGGTAATGGCCGGTGTGAAGACAGGAGCCCCGTGTAATTGGACTGAGAGACTATGAGACAATGTTATGAGTTAAATCTCTCTCTTCTAGATGTTACTGGCTGAGTTTATTCCATCGCAAAACGTCCTTGAAGCATTTGTTGTTTTCACCTTTTTGGGGGCTGTTGTCTGATTGTGTTATTTTAATTTGATTTTGTGCAGAAGAATGACATTATGACTGCTATTCGCAAGGTCCTTTGTGATTTGATATGATAAATGGCTATGGATACAAATTATATCCAGATGTGGCCTTATCTGCTGTAGTAGGCTAATCAATATATTTCACATATTCTATGATAAATCTAAAATTTTAAAGAAACATTTACATTTTACAATCTTTGTTAAACCACCATCTTAAAATCCACAAAATAATCAAAATAGTTTCATGGAAATACATGGAGTCCATAGTATCGGTATTGGTAGGCTACTTTGATACTTTGTCACAGAGAGACAGAAATCTCAAGAGTCTCTTTACATTTCCAGTGTTGCTTTCGCTTTACAGTCTGCCTGGTTGTTTGCTGTTACACTACACACTGCACTGACTGTAGTGGCCTCTGGGTGAAAGGTGAAACTCTGGAGGTGCTCAGAGGAAATACTCCTAACCTGCAGATGCACTGTCAAAAGGCCACTCAAAAGCACAGGAAGTCAAGGTGCACAGGACCCGCCTTCTGTGAAAGACTGAGAGGGAGCACTCAGAATCAAGCATTCAAGGAAATCAAATCACATTTTTCAAGCTTGAGTAGCTCGAAGGAAATCATTTCAGTAAAGAGAAACCAGCCGCTTTTGAGGCACAGACCAATCACTATGCCAGAGGGGAGAATCCAGAAGCAATAGGCCTACATAGGCTTATATATCCTCCCAACCGTTTTTGTCTGAAATATCCCCTAAGTATTGCCTGACACCCCCTATCTTGTGTACGGGTAATATTTTACTATAATAAATTTGTTTACTCACGTTATATTCTCATGCTTTCTTGTTTTAATGATACTGATTAAACAAAATTCATAAAACTTATTCATAAGGATTCAAATGTATGACAAAGAACATTTTAGATGCATTATATTCTTGAGCAGTTACCCCCTGGGTACCTACTTGAGTACCCCAAGGCGTCCCTGTACGCATGGTTGGGAAACACTGCTATAAACTATCATAGCAGGCCCACATCTTTGTTTGGACTTTTTATTTTTCCTCATTTAGTTAATTTAGGAGGGAAATGTTTAATTTTTAGCATGATGTTATTTGCATATAGTCAATTAATTTGGCACTGTTTTGTTTGTTTGTGTTTAATTCGGATGCCCTTTCACACCCATTCTCCTTTTATCCAAGCATGGGTCATGTGGATTGTACCTTTAAAACAGTTTTTTTAAATGTATTGCTAATCCCAACATGGTGCAGCTTTATTTAACACAAGGAATGGCTCTAATATTGACTGCGCACCATATCAGTGTGCGCCTATCTGCAGCTGCACTGTCTGTCCTGCCCACAGCACCTCGTCCATGTGACCGTATTTCAGTCTATGTATTTGTGTATTAATGACATGCTGCGTGGTCCCTTTAAGAGCCCGATGTCCTCTCTGAGAACGGGCCCGGGCCGCGCGTGTTGTGTTGACCGTGGCCTCTGCGTTGGTCACCGGGGAGACGGGACCGACGGCGGCAGCGGAATGGCCAACTGAGAGGCTCACCGTTACGAGCCAACGCAGCTTATCTACCAATGGAATGCAACAGCTGTGTGGCGTTGAGGGGAGAGCGGAGGAGACAGGACGAGAGGAGGGGGGGTGGGAGGTAGGAGGAGAGGCGGGCGGGCGGCAGGGTGGGCTGGCTGAAACCCCCCTGCCTGTGCCAGACCCCCCTATACCCACCCCCCTCTCCGCCGCGACGTGCCGGGCTCCTGAAAGGCAGCCTGAACTCCAAAAGTGAGCTAGTGTACCAGACACAGCACTGCGAGAGACTGACTGAGCTGTGAGCGCACACACGGCAAGGCGAGGGAGGAGAGGAGAGAGAGAGCGCGGGGAGCGAAGAGAAGGACGGGCGGGCAGTGCTGAAAAGGAGAGCACAAAGACTAGGAAAGTGGAGCAGGGGAGGGAACCGGAGGCTGGGAGACGGGAGAGGGGAAGACAAAAGAAGGAGTGAACCGGAGGGGACCGAGCAAATGGCTACGGAGGACACGGCGGGGGGAGCCAGGAAAGCCACCAAGAGCAAACTGTTTGAGTTCTTGGTCCATGGAGTGGTGAGTGGCGCTGTCCGTCAATCCTCCGAGCGGGCAGGGACGCGAGGCTGTGGCATGCGTCGCTCGGGTTTGTGTATGCGGCAGGCGGGTGGGCAGGCAGCGGTGCTCGGTGTGTCTGTGTGTGTGGAGAGGGGAGAGATAGCTGGCCATGTGAAGGTTATTTCCAGCCCCCTTGGATCGTAGAGCGAGGGATGGCTTTGGGAGAAGTGGAGCAGCGTGGAAGGATGCGTCCAAGCCAGTAACACAAAAGGCAAAAAACGTGCGTAATTGTTGGAATATAAAACACCCATAGCTCTCCATTTGGCTAACACAGACGCGCACTGTGCAATATTTCCCGGAGACGAGTAGAGGACAGAGGGGAGGAGGGCGAAAAACTGACGGGTCCACTCAAAACAACAAGCCCGGAGTAGCCTTCCAGCCAAGCAGCAGCGTGGTGTTGAGTAGTGTTGTGGCTCGTTGCAAGGGGATTTGAACCTGTAAGGTCATACGCACGCACAGACGTAGTAGTGTAGCTATATCGTGGTTGGAGCTGGAGCGCAATCGCTGCAAAATCAGGCAGAACAATCAGCCCATTCACGTGAAGCTAGCGTGAAATGTCAACCCAAGTGTGGCTCGTGGTTAGAGGTCAGACTGCTGTTATTGTAAGCGCACAATAGCAGTGCTCATTAGCGCTGCTGGCTTGTTTTGGTTGCGATGCGCAGAAGGATAGCGAAGGTTTGGAAAGTTTGGACTTTGACATTGAGACGCGCTGTTTGAAGCAGTTGTACGTGGCTTTTAATAAATAACACTTTAAGACCGGGGGCACTTAATGAGGGAGGTTAGGGAATGAATGAGCAAGCGCTGAATGCATAAGGAAGCAGGGAGTTTTGTCGTGTCTGTGAAAAGAAACTGTTTAAATTATAATAACAGGTTTTGAGATTAGATTATTATATCTTGTGCTAGACTATTATGAAAGTGTGGCTCATTCATTCTTCATTTATAACAAGATATTACAACTGGCATGCAGATTAGCCTAATATTTACAACCATTCACTTACATAGGGTGAATTAATATTACATATTTATAGGCTTCAATTTCCTGTTATTGCAACATTTTGAGGAGTTTTTCCTACTCAAAGGATATCAAATTTAGTTTCATGTTAATCGCCGTGGTAACTATCTTAATTTCTCATCATTCTTAAAGGTGCACTGCGTGACATTACTATTGGAGGCACTGTCACCTTCTTATCTCCAAAAAGGTTATTTCTTTTTCTTGAATGTTCCACAGTATAGATCACATGTATGACAAGGGAGGCAAGCATGTTACAGCACTACGCTTCATTACAGTTAAGATCTGTGGAGAGTCCCCTCTATTCACAGAAGGAATTATGGTATTTTTGAACAATAGACACCCGTAATGAAAAAAAGCTAGATGAATATGTTTAATGTGTATAACCATTGCATTTTCTAGTCAAAGCAATAACATCTCCTTGGAAACAATCAGGCAGTGGACCCTTCACCAGAAAAGTTGTGCAGTGCACCTTTAAAGCCTTGAATAGCCCACCAATTAAAACATGTTTGAGGATAATATGGAGAAGTTGGAACGCTTGAAAAAGAACACTAACCACTCTGACAGTCTGCTTCTTTTATTGAAATTGCATCCTGGGTCCTTCTGCGACCAATGTGACGTATCCTCATATTCATTTCCTCATTGCAAGGCATCCTAGACCACCACACATTAAAAGTTAGCTTGGATTTTATTAGACCTGTGCAATGAACCGAAAACCTGGCAGCGCTCCCTCCTCCTCCTTGAGTTCTTCATAAGGTCACGCTGAAACATCCTCATATCTTTCACTAATTACCAAAATCCCATATTCTCACTTGGATGCGTTCGTATCCCTCATAACTCCATTTTAATCACTGTCTATGCTCTGACACCTGCTAGATTTATATACTAACACCAGAAGAGCCTTTGTGCGTGTGACAGGATGGGTCATTGGCCAGGGGGGCGGGCCTGGGACCTCGTATCTGCTCCATCGGAAACAATGGAGATGGTGATTGATGATCTGCAAGAACGTGTCCTCTCAACAGCCCAATTAACCTTGATGAAGCTCATGCCGCTCCAAGCCAAATATACCCCCTCCACCCAAAGATTCAAACATGGAAAGATCTGGCTGTTGACGGGCTGGTATACTCTTTTTGTTGCCGTGTTATAGTAGTAAGGTTCACAAGTTTAGTCTTAGGCTTCATATAAATACATTGTTTTCCTTCCTTTCCTTTTCTGCATAAATAGTTGTTTTTGAATCATTTCCTGTGCAGTTGTAGTCTTGTGAGTACAGAATAGCTAATACTCTGCTTTTTCATTTTAAAATATCATGACAACTTTAGCTTTTATTGTGAATCATTATTGTCATTATCCAAAGAATTAAGGTGTAAAATAACTTATAGGAGCAGTTATTTCTTAATGTTGTCTGCACTGAAATGAAGCGTGCAAGCAAGGATCGTGCTCTGTGTAGTTCCCTATTTTTTTAGTCATTGCTGCAAGAAAAAAGTGCATTTACACGCCCATATTACGCTATTTTTTAATCTGTTATAATGTTATTTCCTCATGAAAAACATACTAAGAGTTGGTTTGTCTTTTTATGTATTTAGGCATATTGAGAGAATGAGAGAGTTCTTTTCTCAAACTGAAAATACTCTATTCCACCTTGTGATGTCATGTGATAATACAGGAAGTGCTCCACTCTGTTTTTAAATATACATACACATTCACTAGAAACATTGGTTAATTTCAGCCTTGGAATTTCCCATCTCTACTAAACAAAAAATCACAAAGTGGAACAGAGCATTTTGAGTTTTGGAGATGTAGACAGACTAATAATAAAGGACTAATAATGTAGACTAATAATAAAGGGTTACTCAAACATCTGTGAGTGAAACAAAATCACAACTCCAGGTATGTTTCTGAGGAGGAAATAACATTCTAACATTGTTTAAAGCTCAGAAGAGTCGCTTTTGGGTAATATAGGACCTTTAAGCAAAGTAGCAATTGTTGTTTGATATACAATGACAGCCCACAATATATATTTCAGTTACTGTTACGTTACATCTCTACTCTTTTGTTTATGGCAATGGAGAAATATTTATACTATGGGATATGGGATGTTTCTGTGGAGTTTGTCAGCCCGTGGCAGTGGGTGCATGACGTTACTTTTCCATACTGTTTAAACAGAGAGTATGCAGAGTCTGTTGTGGTTAACGAAGGTCGCCATGTTCCAGCCCGTGTGTGGGAGCCAAGCTGTTTGGTTGTGGTGCGGTGCTCAGGCGGTTGGGTGGGCTAAGAGCTCTTCTTCTATCATTATCAAGCACATCTCCCCCCTTCTCCTCTACGTTTGTGGAGGTCAGGGAGGGTCAGGGTAGTGAGAAAAAGCTCCCTGTCCTCTGCCTGGGAAAAGCAGATAAAATTGAACATTCTGTGACAGTGTTGGAGATATGAAGTGTTCAAGTATGTGGCAATTCAGTGAGGAGGAGACAGTTTGCGTTTGTCGAGATGCACAGAGCTATTTGGTGATTATGAGATCTCACCAACGTGAATACAGTTAATATATTGAGCTAAAACCCCATCTTGTCTTATCAATACAATGTGAATATTGGTATTTGCTCTCCTGACTTTTCCAAGCTATTACGCCTGACGCCATTCCTCACTGAGATGAAATTCAAAACTGTCAACTATTCAGTTAATGGGTACCTGTGCCACTAACATTTACCTCATCAACCTGAATACAGTACATATACTGAGCTGAAATCTTAGCTCATATTATGTCTTGCTTTCTTGTTTAAGACTTTTCCAAGATATTACACCAGATACCATTCCTCAACAAGGTGAAATTTAAACTGTCAGCTCTTCATTTAATGGGTGCCTGTGCTGCTCTATATTGTTTGCAAGTTAGAGTGTACTAAGATTACGATATTAAGTGTTCCAGTGTTACAAATTGGAAGCCACATAACCAGTGTTTGTTAGGTATTATCTCGGCATAACTATAGTACTTTCATATACTGTAGGATTAAACATGGATTACAATTTATCCCATAAAGTGGAAAAGTAAGACAAAGTACTTTTGCTAATTCTAAAAGTTAGGGTGTAATTATTAGTAAAAGTAGATGTAGTGTTGTCAAACTCGATTTCATTACAAAGTATAAATTCTGTTACCATCGATTATGATTTTCAACATTAAATAATAGTATTTTCTTTTATATTACCATGTGGTATTATATTTGTGGAATCCCTCAGTCACCCATGGTATATGTAGCCATATATACTTGTTCTGATACTACTCAAGGTAATTCTAAAGCTATTCAGTTATTCAAGTTAATTTTTGTCCTGTTGATGTGACTTTTTTTTTAGTATTGATACGTGTTCAAATGAGTTTTGATACTAGTTTTTGCAATGGTTAATATCTGATTTGATAATTTTGCCAACTCTAGCTAGATGAACAGTTGAGATAAGAAATTTGAACAAAGTTATTCCAACACAGTACATGCCAAATAGAAAAAAAACTCATTATTTAGTTGCTTTATCCCATGTTATTCATCATTTATTATACTGAAACAAAGTTAGTTTCAAGTTTGTCTAAGATATAGAAACCCTACCACTTTAACTCCAGTCGCCTACTTTTGACCCTGCACCAATACACTTTCACCTAAGTTTGTAGCTGCTTTCTCCACTCCAACCTGAGACCTTTGGATTGTTTACATCCCATCCCACAGATTCTTATGTTTAGCTCTGTGTGGGATAAGTTTGGCTTCATCAAATCCCTGCAGCCTCGTCCCCCCGTGAATATGCCAGCGCGCGTCTCACATAACATCCTCATGGCAGATAGGGTTGCTGCTTGGCTGACTGGCACAGCCCGGGGCACAGCGTTGGAATCAGTTCAGCAGGTCATATTATACAGTAGCGCACCTCCACTCTGGTTTATGTGTGTGGATTTAGAGGAAGTCAGACCACACTATCCCCGTGAATGTATCTCTTTGTGTATCAGCTATCTCAAATATTCGCTCCTGTAACAGCAGTGAGGCATTGCAAAAACTTCTTGTATATTTGTCCAAGGTTGTTAAAGCACAGTGGGTTGTAGTACTAGGCCCCTCACCATATGCTGTTTTATCCTCTTGCCGTTACGGGACACTTCTCAGTTGCCCTGACCCCCTCCATAATCGCCCCACCCCCATCAGACTTACAGACAGAGTGACAGCCACGTCTGCTCTGGCTGTATCGCACAATCACATTAGCTTCATTGTGGAGCATTAACTATATGTAGCTATTGTATGGGTGAAGTTTGTGCTTTTGTGGACTTAATGTGAAAAATTTCTAAAAGAAACTAAATCATTTTTGATTGAGTTTCCATTTACTATACAAGTTGAAACATCTAAAGATAAAGAACTAGTAATTAGACCTATTCAATTAGTCCATGGTTAGACGAGTTTTGTACCAAATGTTATGAGTTTTTGGCAGGGATCCCTAACACTATTTGGTCTTTGTTTAATTGAGTTTTTCAGTCTCTAACTTGCTAAAGTTTTTCATGGTCAGGAGGATCATACAATTAGTGTGTTATAGCAGTGAAAAAGGCACCTCTGTCTCTGCGTTTGGAACAATGCAGTGAGGGGAGGCAGCTGTTGCTATGGGAGTGACAGGCACAGGTGAGAGGTCCCCAGTTGTTCCCAGGCGTCAGCGCTCAGATGCTAAATATTGAGCCAGGACTAGGACTCTGTTTGCATTGTTTTACAGGAAGAATTATTACCGGCTGTCTAATCGTTCAGTCTGTTTTGTGAGCTTTGGTTAAGTTTGAATAATAGCATTTACCAATGTCAAGGATTTCTATTTTATTATTTACTAACAAAAGCTTTTTATTACAAGTGTGGAACAGTACTTCTATAACATGTTGGCTAAAGGTTATGTTTTGTAAGTTTCACTGAACTGAAAAGTTAACATTGACGCTAGTGTATTACGCAAAGCATATTTGTGTTTTCAGACCAGCTGTTTATTGATTGGGATGTGTTCCTAAAGGTTAATAAATATAAAAGAGAGGAGTGAGATAAAAGAATGGAACCATGACTATGTTCAATAAAGTGAAGATGATGAAATTGTTTCCTAAATAAAAACAATGCTAACTTATCTCGGGCTGTACTCAGTTTTCCTGTGTTCTCCCACAGCGTCCTGGCATGCCGTCTGGAGCAAGGATGCCCCACCAGGGAGCACCCATGGGCCCCCCCGGCCCCCCGTACGGTGGCAGCCCGACAGTGCGGCCCGGCCTGCCCTCCCCTGTGATGGAGCCCAGCCGAAAGAGGCCTGCCCCCTCCCAACAGGTCCAACAACAGCAGCAGACACAGCAGCAACAGCAGCAGGCTGTGCAGAACCGAGCCAGAAAGTGAGTTTTACTGAACCCCTTAAACGCCGCACGGCATGTGAACTACTTCACGGTGTGGATTGAACTTATATTTACATTTCATCATCATTAATATCACTAATCTTTTTTTTTTTACTTTTAAAATTGCTGACTTCCACAGTAGTAACAGAGGAATATATAATAATAAGCACATGCTGCTAGGCTTAACCAACAATGCTTTTCACTTAAAAAAGCACAGTTGTTTTCAGTAGATGTGATTGGCAGGATTGGCCAGTCAGTCCAATCTACTTCCTAAATGAAAAGGGTCTGCAGCCCTGTCCAACTCTGTTGCTAAGATTGATTAAGTTTCACCAACACTGGATGAACTTAAAGCAGTTTGTTTTTGTGGTTGTTCATTCCTACATGTTGACAATGCATTTATTAGTTTTAGTGCTATCTAGTAGAAGGTTAGGAGCTGTGCATTATTCCACATTATAAGACATCACAGAACTATTTTGGTACCAAAAAGTTCCTCATTTCACCAATCACCTCCTCAAAGCAGGACCTGTGTTCCTCTGTGCTGCTCCTTTCACTCCTTCTCTCTCTCTCACCTTTTTTTCCTTTGGTGCATTTTCACTTTGAACACCTGCCCCTCCTTTTCCATGTTCACGCCTCCATGTGTCTGGGTTCACCTTTTGTACCATCCATCAAGATACTGAGGCTCTAGCGTTTTCCTTGACTTTAGGTGGTCAGCTTTCCGACTACTCCATACACACACACACACACACACACACACACATGCTTGTACAGGAGAGGTGTGCAGCAGGTATGGTCATTAAAACACAATCAATATGCACACTCAGCTGCCTTGGTCTCCCTCTGTCTCATTCCCTCACTATCTGCAGTACAATTGATCCACTTGCAATTAGGCAGACTTGTCGAACAGGCCAGGGGAAATGTTGTCCCACTTCAGCCTGCCCCCCCTTTAGTGCCCGGGCCCCTGATCGATGGTACAGGGTGACCCATCCAGGTGCGTCGCCCCCCAGCTGCTCACCACCGCCTCGTGAAAGTACGTGTCCTCTACGCTGCTCGGATCTGGCCCGGCAGCGCACATCTGGTTGCCGAGGGCGACCCACCTGTGCGTATGCGAGCGGTGTCATTGAGACCTCCTCACTCCGCGCAGCATCAGTGAGCCAAAAATAGTATCAGATTACAGTCGGCCAAGTGTAAAGTCCTGTGAGGAGTATGGAAGCACCACAAACTTTCTGGTGCAGATGCTATAGCTGCAAATTAGGGCTGGGCAATATGACAAATAACAGTAGCAAAGTATTTTATTTTATCTCTGTACCAAATCAAATACATACAAAATGCCTTTCAGTGTTTATTTCCTGAAGCTAAAAAATACTGCTTTGTAATCCATGCCATTTCATCTTTCAAAGTCTGAACTCTGCTCCAACCCACATGTTTTTACTGACAGACAATTGGCTCTAGACCTTTAGACCTCCCCATTTAGAAGAACCAAGGTGATCACTGACTTTTAGAAATGGCTGAATTTTGAGGAATTGCAAAGTCCTAGTTTGTAAAGTAACTGCAAAAATATCTTGATAGCTTAAGTAAAGCAACCTAACCAAACCTGTTATCTTGTTCTATCTTGCAAATCTTGTTGTGGGAGAATCATTTAAGGTTAGAATGAGTCAGATTAGAAAGAAACTTTATTCATGCACAATCAGAGAAATTTAATAAATACAGGCTGTGCTAATTTATTTCACAAAAAGAAATCACAAAATTTGGGTCTCATATTTAGTTCATTATTTAACAAATTAATTAAGTTCTATTTAACTGAACCCTGTATATAATAATATTGTGCAGTGTTATAGAAAATGTTGTATATTTCGCAGCCATGAAAACACTTTTAAGAAAGAATAGTCAGCATAAAAAAGTATCTCAAGGTTAATTATGACACTAACACCTCGATTCATATCTTGTATTCTTAAGGTGTGATTCTGATTAGAAATGATGTCCAACTTCAGTAGGCGAAACGTCCATTGAGTTCAACCACAAAATCTTCTAAGATGATAATTAAAAAACAAATTCATTTTAGCTTTCAGATTCTTTGTCGCTCGAACTTTACTGAAGCCATGTTAGCTGTACTTCTATTCACTCAAGTCAACACTAACCATGACCCAACTGTTTTTATTTTTATTTTCTTCTCCTAACAGTCCATTACTAAGCAACCATGACCCTCTCTGCTCTATGATCCCAAAAACATTTTTGCGTTAACTTTTGGATTGTATCACTTCTGAGTTTCTTATGACAGGAACCTTTAAAAATTTCACTTTAACTTTGCCTTGTGCACCCTTAGACCCCATTCGCCACTAGTGCTCCATCCATCTTGCCTCCAGTGCCCCTCCAAGCACCTCTTTCCATTATCAGTGTAGTGTGTGTGTGTGTTTGTGTGTGTGAAGCATGTTTATTACGGCTCACCGTGAAACACCGTTGAGTTTCAGATCAACAGCCCTCTGTAGGGTGCATGGACACACACTACCCCATGCTAGTGCCTGTCGGAGTACACTCACTAACACTTGTAGCACACACAAACATTTAAGCAGTCTAAACCTAAAGTCCCGCCCCTTACTCCCCTTTAAAGTGTCATATTTACATTTCTAACAGTACAACCTTCAAATTTCAAACCTTAGGAAGCCGGTCGGATTCCCAGGAGCCAATGAGATGCCGGCGAGGCAGATGGACATGAGAGAGCCCCAATCAGATCCCACGCTCGGATCAAAGTAGGAGTTTATTCTGCTGCATGTCCGTTTTCTCCCCGCTTTGGTGGTCCTGATCTGAGTGCCCTGTCCGCTGAGCCCTGGGTCCTCCCTCCAAGGCTCTGTTTTGGCCAGGCTCATGCCCACAGAGCTGCAAACGTTTGGTTCCTACAAGTAGTGGTGCATGCTTTGGACTGGAGCATGGCATGATAGGAACAGACTGTGCAGCTAGAGAGAAAACAGAGGCCTTTAAAAAGTCCTTAAAGTCAGTGCAGAATGTTGTGGTGCAGGTGTTACTTTCCCTTTGAAATGTACTCTCCAAATGATTCATGGTTTACATTTTGGGCATGTGGTCCTATAAGCAAAAATGAAGTTGAGACACTTATAGTTAAATATAATTAGTATAATATTTATACATATAGTATAATGTTATTTTACCATACTTCCCTACTCACCAATTACATACAGTACATAACAAATAGCCTTGAGATTTACTCCAATTGTAGGAGCTGCTTTAGTTTGTTCTTAATGTTCAGATAGACCTTGTGTTCATAGATTTAACCTTAATGAAGTCAAGTTTTACTGGATGCTGAACATTTTGTTAAGGGTTGCATGTGTAATGATTTTCTAATATTACCTATGAGATATTATGAATACATGTTGATACATCAAGACACTGTGCTCATTTTTACATTTTTCTTATTTAGCTATATTTTTCAATATTGCATTTCATTACAAATAAGATTGTGCACATAAGTGAAGGATGCTATGTGGAACACTTTTAACCACTTAAAACTAAAGTTTAAACCATATTAAAACGTAGTCTGTGGTAGCTTCTTCGTAAAAGGATGTGTTTCCCAGCTCTTTCCTTCAGTGATTTTTCTGTAGTTTGACTGTGTTTGTTCAGCCCAGCTCTCACTTCACTGGAGCTTCTGCAATGGTGCTGAGGACAGTGCTGTTGTACTGACCAGTACTGACCAGTACTGACCAGGGCTACACATGTTCCACAAAGGACCTTCATAGGAGCACAGACAGTGGGTCTGGGCACACAGTACTGCATGTCACCTGTACTTATTACAACTGTACTAGTGTGCGTGTGGGTCACTTTGGATCACATGACCTCATGCATCTGACGCAGTGCCTGTGATGCATACCAAGTGACCGCTGGTGGAGTTTTGTGGCACGCAGCAGTTTAGAACAGCAAGTTCAGAAAACAAAATGCATGACATTTGGCCAAGGAACGGTTTGCTTGTTTTGAAATATTTGAGCTGTAAATATTAAGTCACTAAGAGAACACACACACATATGGCACTAAACATTTGCTTTTGCTCCGAGTCTCTCTGGTAAGTATCACAACAAACAAATGCAGTGGAAATGATTTGTCAATGAAGACTTTGGCTCATTCTCTTTCACTGTGAATGTCTCTGTTCCTAAAACCACTGGAGTGTGTCGGGCAGGAGATGTGATGTGACATTCTTTTGGCCGTTAGAGGCAGCTTTCTCCTCCAGGTACACTGCTGTATTTGAGAACACAGGACACACACACAGGCGCACACACACACACACACACACAGCTGGGGCGCTGGGGTGCTGGATATGGCCCAGCATTTTAGCAGATGGCCTGGGTGCTACGCTATCAGTCACCATAGTAACATGCTCTCTTTTTCCTCTTTCCCTCTGTCTTTCTCTCCGTCTCTCTAGTGCTAAGAGAAGGAAAATGGCAGACAAGATTCTTCCGCAAAGGGTGAGGCTGCATATTTTTACCTTTGTTGTTGTTGATGTTTTTATGTTTGTCATTATTTTTGCATGCGCCACTGCAGTACAATCCCAGTCAGGGGTAGCCAGGTTTCCAGTCGCAGAGGCCGTATCATTAAATGCGACTTCCAAATAACCAGAAGGTACGGGATTGTTTTGCAATAGATTTGGGGGAGAAATTGACCAAGAACAGAATTTCGATTTGAAAAAAACAAAACAAAACAAATACAAACAGTTAAACAGTATCTTTTTTGCATCATGTGGTCGGATAGCTGTATTTGTTTATGAGTTTTGGCCATCGCTGTGAGAACATAGAGCGTCCAAAAGCTTATCCTCTGCTATAGTCCAGACAGGATAGATAGCATGGCTTGGGGGCGCCACTCCACTCCACTATAATGAGTCACGGATAGGGAATGTCTGTCTGCCTGGCACCCTGGCCTGCCGAAAGCCAGAGAGATGGAGATAGGAGAGGAATGAGAGGGGAACAATGAAGCGGCCATTTAAGTGAAAAAAACCCAGAAGAGGTGAAGCGAGCCCTTGATGCTGGAGGAACTTTGAATGGTATGCTAATGTGATGTTGGCTGCATCTCATTTGGACCCCCCTGTGTCCTCGGAGTCGACCTGCAGGATTTTGATGGACCGAGCAGTAGCTTAGGGACATTCACGGCTAGACTCCATCGCCCGGTGAGGAAGTCATAATAAGAAGGCGCCCATGGAGGGAGAGAAATGATCTGTCAGACAGACACCAGCAATCTGAGCAGTTTATTTTAGTCAGTCACATCAGTCACCTCCAGTCCAACCACTGTGGACATTGTCGTTTTGTACAGATGTGAGACAGACTCCTGTCACAAAGCAGTTATGAAGTAATAGAGAACTAGATTTAAAAAAAAATATGGTCTATGGTATGTCACCTGAATTGATTAACTTATTTGCATATTGGATCTTTGTATTTTTGCATTACATTCAGAACAGCATGTAAGATCAGATTAACAAATTAATAAAATAAATACTTAGAAAAATGCTCTCCCAAAAAACAATACACTCATTAGTTACATTTTAATTTACAATTTGAATAATTCATATCCAAGATCCAACTTGTGAAAACATAAATAAAGCAGTATATAATATATATAATATATAATTATATTGTTGTAAAAATGTATGTTATGGTTTTAGATCCGTGAGCTGGTCCCTGAGTCGCAGGCGTACATGGACCTTCTGGCCTTTGAGCGTAAACTGGACCAGACCATCATGCGCAAACGCGTGGACATCCAGGAGGCCCTCAAGAGGCCCATGAAGGTACTGAAAATATTCCGTTATCATTAGCCCTGTTTAAATGTTTCTTTAAACAGTGGTCTGCTCTGTGCTCTTGTGTCAACAGCAAAAGCGCAAACTAAGGCTGTACATATCAAACACCTTCAACCCCGCCAGGCCTGACGCCGATGACTCTGATGGAAGCATTGCATCATGGGAACTGCGAGTGGAAGGGAAACTGCTTGATGATGTGAGTATTATATTTACATTTGTATGCAATAAGTTGTCTTTGTATTGAAAGAAATGAGGTAGGCTTTACTTGTCTAGACAAAGGCAGTATTTTGTATGATGACTTAAAAGTATGCTACATTTGCAATGCCTAATATTGCTACTTTTGCAACTAGCCACTGTTTCTATTTTATTACTATTATTACTAATTTTGATACAATGCAACTGGTACTGTGGCCATTACTACCCTATTTTTCACAAACACTTTGCGGTTACATTTTCAACCACTCCCAAAACGTTTCCATTGGAGTCCTTCCTAAAATCCATCGTCATCTTTCTTAGTTCATTCAATATAAAAAAAATCAAATAGCTTTGTACTCCTCTGTAATTATGAAACCCAGGTAGCAGAGTAGTATTACATGATTGATATTTTGGAGGTTTGTGCAGAGACCAGTGAAGCATGAAACATAATGATCTTACAGCGTTAGTGCTTTGTAAAAGACTCTGATGTTAGCTCACTGAGGTACAGCTGTCATCTGAGCTGGAGGAAACATTTTCACAGACCACAAATATTTCTGCTCAGCTTTAGAGGAAGTGGACCCTGAGAATGTTGTGTATTTGTCATCTTCCTCAGGCTTCTCGGGGTTTGGTGACTAATACTTCTGTGAGAAAAGCTATTTTGTGTTATTGCATTAGCTCATGTCTTCTTCTGTGTTTCAGCCTGGGAAGCAAAAGAAGAAGTTTTCCTCCTTCTTCAAGAGCCTGGTCATCGAGCTGGACAAAGACTTGTATGGTCCTGACAACCATCTCGTGGAGGTAAGAGTTAACATGTCCACTGAGAGCTCACAAATGTTTGTATGGTCATCAAGAAGCCGCTTCTAAGCACAACGTTTAGTAAGGAGAAGTGTTGTAAAATAAAGCTAAATTTACATGAAGGATTACTAAGCATATAAACTTTCTTCCACATATCTACACTAATTACAAAAAGTCTACACTACAGTTCTTCACTAATTAATATTTACAAATTATTATTTAATCATAGATGTGTCCTTCAACACTGTAAAACAAGCACTACAAGTCCCTGCTTGAATAATTACATTTTGGATAACAAACACCAGCAGCTTTTAACATAACAAAGTTTTGCATGCACATGTGAGTGCTTCAGGGAGTTTACTCATTAAAACTAACCATCAGTTGTCCTTCACTTTGATTTGGACAAAACAGATTTACTGAAAACCCCACTTTAGGAAGTTATGGAGTGAAAATGATGACTTCTCAAGGTTTTCTCTTTTTAAGAGTGTTTTAGTGTGGCACTCAGGTGCTCTGCTCTAAATGATTTCCATCAAGAAGTCTCTGCCTTGAAGCACAATCACAGTTTAATCAGCCGTTCTGATTTGAGGAAAGCATGAGGGGCACAGTGAGTCACAGCTCAACATTGGAGCACAGAAACAGGTCACACTATTTCTAAGTCTTTCAGCCCAGTACAAATACTGTGTACTGCTCATATTTAGAATGTGAGGAGTGCTATATTCTATAGGCAGATTACATACTATCTTAAAGGGCACTACACCAGATGAGCTCTCAATATATTGAAGAGCCCTCTTGTGGTCAAAAAAGCATCTTGTTGTTCAAGCGCATTTTTATCTGAGGTTTTTGCCAGTTCTTATATTTATTGTATGATAAGGACAGTTTTCCTCAATTTTACATAAAAATGTAAGATACAGATGACCTACAATGATATTAAACAGTAGAACACTTAAATTCAAGGTGAAAAACTTCCTCACGTACACACAGCCACATCAGAAATACTACCATTAGTATGAACATTACTTTACAGACAGTGAAATAATTAGCGCTCATTTCAGTACCGAGCTAATAGAGCCATCTACAAGTTGTCGTGGTCGCCGGGGATCATTGAATTAGCCGCACTAACAGAGTGTGAAACAAACTGTGAAGAGACACGACCGTCATGAATGGAGCCAGCTGTGGTTAAGGGGGTGTGCGCTGACTTCCTGCTGTGCTCTGATTGGTCATTTAGTGGCACCGCACGCCCACCACCCAGGAGACGGACGGCTTCCAGGTGAAACGGCCCGGAGACGTGAGCGTACGCTGCACTCTGCTACTCATGCTTGACTACCAGGTAAGGACCACCAAGTTCAAAATGAAATGGGATAGTATGGAATTACAACAGTTTTATTCTCAAATCTATTTAAATGCACCGTAGGAATATATATATTATATTTCATTAATTGTCATACTCAATGTTGTTAAGATTGGATGGTGAGTCATAATGTAATTAAAATAATGTTTAATGTTTATTTTGTAAGATAGCTGCTCATTAAAATTAGCTTGACAACAATTACTTTATACTCTAACTTTATGCATTTTTAATAGAGCTTGGGATGGAACGTCAAATAAGAACCATGGGAATCAGCCATGTTTGAAGCAGCATTATTGTTAATGAACACTAACTGAAAATTTTATGATGTGTGACGACACAATCCCGACCTCTATATAAAAGCTATTACAACTCCATTTGGGACCTATTATTTTGTAATAGACTGCAGTGATTGTATTCCACTAAACCAAATCCTACCAAATCCAAGCCAAGAAATCACCTGTACAAATATGTATCAATTACCTCAAACATTTGGTAATATTTATAAGGTCTACAACCACGATTTATTATGTAGAGTTCCAAGGCCAAACCTGATATAAGTGTTTCATTAAAGTAGACAGGATAGGTACATGTGATCATAGGTAACAGTTGTATTGTGGTTGTGTGTGCAGCCCCCACAGTTTAAACTGGACCCCCGCCTGGCCCGCCTGCTTGGGATCCACACACAGACACGCTCCTGTATCATCCAGGCCCTCTGGCAATACGTCAAGACCAACAAGCTGCAAGACTCCCATGACAAGGAGTACATCAACTGTGACAAGTACTTCCAACAGGTACGGAGAGCTGAGACCATGACTGTGTTACTGCAAAAATATACAACTAAAGCATTGTTGATTGAGACATGTTTGCAACTTTTTTCCATAGATTTTTGATTGTCCCCGACTGAAATTCTCTGAAATCCCCCAACGTCTAACCAACCTCTTGTTACCTCCAGACCCTATTGTTATCAACCATGTTATCAGGTATGTTTTGATTTGGTGTTACTGTAGGACTTAGATAGTGGTTCTAGAAAGGTTAGCGTTACCGTCTATCTCAACCCTTCACAATGTCTTTTGAGTTGTTATAGAAATTTAAATCAATTTTTATTAAGTTTTCTACTTTGAAGTTTATTACAAATCTATAGTGTCGGCTACTACCATGCCGATAACTTGTAATCTTTAAAATACTTCATCCCCCACAGAGAGCAACAGACACCTAATCCAAAATGGATAGTGACAGAGTAAGTGCTGCAAAAGAACATGTTTTCAATACACATATATTTTAAAGTGGGAATGGGAAATGCCAACGCAAACTTGCAAAGGTGTCCAGAGTATTTCAGATGTCATAATAAAACACGTTAGCCTTTAGCCCTTTTTTCTGGTGATCCTTCATAGTTTATTGTTATTCAGGCACATGGGTTTAAATAAATAGACTGTTGGCGTGACTATTTCTGTGTTGTCAGTGTGGACCCCAATGATCAGAAGAAGACGGCATGTTATGACATTGATGTGGAAGTGGAGGACCCTCTGAAGAGTCAGATGAGCAGCTTCCTCCTGTCCACTGCCAACCAGCAGGAGATCGCCTCCCTCGACAACAAGGTGAAGTTAGCACACAGCTACTATCAACACCTATATAGCTTTGATGCTATTGGTAACATAGAGGTGAATGATAGTCTGTAGGTATTTATTACTGAAACTTTTCACATCAAGTAACGTCAAAGTAAATAGTTAAACTACTACCAGATAAACTATGTCCAAAAGATAAACCAGGTTTTAGGATTAAAAAATAGTTGAAGAAGTTCTAAACAATGACCAACCCCAGAAGAGGACATAATGTGGATAAAATTAACCTATATAAATAAAACTGAACAGAATTTTTAAATAGTATTATTTTGTGCTGTTAAGCTGAAGTAATGGCAGTACTAGTAGATGTAGTATTAGTGGCTGTTGCAGTACCCTGAATTATTAACAGAGAGGCAGAGAGAGACAAAATGGTGCTTTGGGTTGTCTAAAATATTTTTCCTCTTGCTCCTCTTCCAGATTCATGAGACCATCGAGTCCATCAACCAGCTGAAGATCCAGAGGGACTTCATGCTTAGTTTCTCCAGAGATCCCAAGGGCTACATCCAAGACTGGCTCAAATCCCAAAGCAGGGACCTTAAGGTTATTAATACACACCCACACATACTTGGCACTTCTCTCACTGTGAAATGTCTCTATAAAACAACATAATACGTTCTGGAGAAGGTAATCGTTAATGATAAGAATCTGCATGCGCTAATTAATATCTGTAATTAGTTGAACCTAAAAAAAGCAGTTGATGGTGAATGTGCCCTCTTGTGGTTGCCAGTTGATGACAGATGTGGTGGGGAACCCAGAGGAGGAGCGCAGGGCGGCGTTCTACCACGAACCCTGGTCCCAAGAGGCCGTCAGCCGCTATTTCTACTGCAAGGTAAGAGTGACACGTCCATCTTATACTTTTAAAGACATATTTTTTATTTAACTATTCATTTTTGTGAGTGTGTCACCCAGCAATAAGTTGTTCTCTCTTTAGTGCCTAACCACAAATGACATTTAAATTATTATTGTCATTGTTGCCTGTTTTTGCCTATTTGTATATAGATGTGTTGGTTGAGATTGCAATAGAACAATATGATGGACAGAATAATTCAAAATAGGGATGGCCCATATACAAAAACAGTAATATCATGATTTTGGTTTTATCATAATTCATGTAAACTTAATAAATGCATATGGCCTTGAAGACATAACTAATGTCATGTGATTCTTCCGAAATTTCACACTTCATTGCAATTGGTTAAATCTACCTCACTCATGTCGAGTATTGCTGATGCTCATTAATAGGAGGGATGGGTTGGAAAAGTGGCTTTGTTTGAGCATAGAGCTGCATTCCAAAGAACAGTGGTAAAACACAACATTGTGATTCTTACCAAAATAGAAGATCATCACAGGAGTGCAACCAAGATTGGATTTTTATCATATTACCATATTCTCCAGCCCTAATTCAGAATTTTGATTCAGGAAAAAAAAACATTGTTTCTACAGACATTGCCGTGTTAAAAGTATTGCTTCACTGTATTGCTTTACTACACATTTTTGCATTATAGTGTGAGCATTAGGTGAGATACACCCACCACATAGTCACAGTAGAGAAAACACAGAAAGACAACAAAACATTCACTCGCACCTTCACATACTAGGTGCAATTAAAATCACCATGTCATGTCTACAATGTGGGTGGTGGTAGAGTGCCCCAAGAAAAAAGTTAGAATGGGAGTTAATGCATACTCTACCTGAGGATGAGTCAGCATACCCAAGAATCAAACTTGCAACCTGCGTTTCTATTTACAATCCTAATTCATTATACCTTCCTGTTTTCCCCTATCAGATCCAGCAGAGGAGGCAGGAGCTGGAACAGGCCTTGGCGGTCCGCAACACCTAAGAAATGGTTTGGCTTTAGTCGACACCAATGAGGAGTCATCACCGAACATCAACACATGGGAGACGTTAAATGCAGGCCTCTTGGAACACCACTACTATTCGCATGTAACCAACTGCGGGGTTCAACATCTGACCTTAAAAACTTCCTCTTAAAGCTCCTGTAAATACAACACAACTCCTGAATCATCTCAAACATGTAGTCACCTCTACCGTTTTTGTATTGTATTGACACGTTTTTTTAATCAAAGTAGGTGCGAAGACAAGTGTGACTGGGTGCGTATTTCGCCTCATTAATTAAGGGAATTTGTTGAGTTTTGAAATAATTATTTACACCAGCAGTGTTGAGATTACAGTCTGGCACATCAGATCACGGGACACTGAAGTAGAGCTATGTATAAATTGGAGGTGTGGATCTTTCTACAGCGTCTCTGCTTGGAGTGAATCAGTGGCTGTTTACACGCACACCAAAAATCTGATCATTGTCGGATTTCTCGAGTTATCAGTTGGGATGCATCAATACTGAAAGATTTGCTGGATCACATATTGGCTTTCCAAATATCGGTAAATTCTGGTTGGATGTATAAATTTATTGAAATTGAAATAGACAGATTATTTACTGGTCATAATCAGTCTAGAAAGTCTCACAATGTTTGAATTTTTATTTACACAAAATTGTTCTGTGGTTATGTGAGAGATTAATAACAGCTATCTAACACATTTTGGCACACACATACACACTTGTCTGATTTTATTTTTGTTTAAAGGAAATGCTCTTTTTAGTCTCTGCGCTGGTATCGGTTGATATCGGGTGTCAGCAGATGCATAAAGCAATAGTTTTGGAATCAGTATCGGAAATGAAAAAGCTGGATAGGTGCATCCTTAGTTATCAGATTCCTGAAACCTCATGTAGTTACAGTAATGTGAGTAATCTGATTTCTTTCTGTTGACACGTGCAGGTTTTAACAAAGAAAATTATAAAAGCCAAACTAATGTGGCAAAGACATAAACGAAAGAAAAATGCTTAAGACTGAGAGATATTTTGAAATTCATTGTACTTTGTCTTCCAAATGCTACAGTAAAAATAAATTGATTAACAGGTTAACAGGACACAACAGGTTTACGATGATTGGACTTCTTTTGTGCTTGTAAACAAATATCAGAGGGCAGGGTATATCTGATTATTCTAGTTATCTGATTTGTACTGGCCATGTAAATGTACTCAGTGATCGGGTACCTCACTTAAAAAAATTCACCATGCCAGTATTAAGTTGTGCTCATATGTGTTGTCACAAATTAGTAACTAGTTTCTTTGAAGGAATAGCGTTTCTTCCTGAATCATTGAAAGTTATGGACATGAAGCTGTGTTTTGTCCAAATCACTCACTGCCTCTTCCTTGTGTAGTATTTAAATGTGCCGACAGTGTTACCAAAGGTTGCAACGAAGAAGAGAATGCAGCGATAATGGCCACTGTAGGTTTGGGTTCAGTAGAAATTGCCTTTTAAATCTTCCATTTGTGTGTAGCATATTGATTAGTAAACCCAAATAAGTCCCAAATTACACCTCAGTCAATCAACTACAGGCAATTTTTAGTGTACTCTCATCTGCATCTGTCCATTTTTACTGCTTTTTTGTTACTTTTTTCTAGAGATGTGAATGTAAATAGTTTTTTTCCCTTTAAGAGGGTCAGCTGTACAATATATGACAGACTATCTTTGTGTTTTGTTGGATTCGGGGGCCTAGGTCATATGCTGTTGTATAGGGAACATCTCTGCTTTTTGAATAGGTTGCGTTCACATCAGACAAAGAGCTTGGGCTTGTGTAACTCTAGGGGAGATTCACTGTTTTTGAAATATCAACAATTTTGAACCATAAATGTTGAATATTATTAGTTGGGAATTGGCTTCACAAACTTGACATATAAGACTCATGTCTTATGGTCCTTTCAACTGACAGCTATCATGTTTTTGCAGTTGAATAATGGCCCCACTTTCTAAAGCTATTATGAAAATATAATAATTTCACATTAGTTTATTTATCCTGACAAAGAAGATGCTCGACTTTTTTCAGTTTTTGCTTATATGTAATTAAGCCCTATAATTACGGATATTGATCATAAACAGCAAATTCCACCATAGATGTTTGACCTGTCCTCCAGCTTTTAAACTATAGGGATTCTAGAGTATTGTGATTTCATGTGAACGCAACCTGTTGTCTGGATGCGAGTGTCCCTGTGTGTACTATCTAGGCTTGGATCCTTTTTAAGTTCCTGCCTCCTGTCTGTCTAAAGCTCCAAGCTGTAACAAAATAACACTCATTTCAATAGAGTAGCTGTACCACATCGTCTGATCACCTTTACACTTTTGTATGACACTTGACTTGTATGTATATGCTGTATTGTCCCATTGAGATTTCATTGTTTCTGCAGTCAGCTCTAGACGGGACCTCGCAGGGTTTCTTTGCACTGTGCTGTCGCTCTATCTTCGGAGACTCTGATTGGATGATTTCACGAAGACCTATGCATGCTCTTAAGACATCTGATACACCTGATAACGCAGTATATGTAAATAATGATAAGTCTGGCATAGCAGCCGGTGTATTAAGATCCATCGAATGCCTTCTGGACATTACTTTGCCAAAAATGAAAACCCCTACCAGCACTAAGTGTAGGAGAGATTTTGTGAACTGTTTTTGTAAACAACAGATGTAGGGTCAGTTATTATTATTAATAGTAGTGTATGTCTGAAGTCTTCATTGTGCGTCCAGGGCATTAAACTTCTCCACTAGCACCCCCTTGTGGACTAAACGATGAACTGATACATCAGCAGACTACTGTTAGCAGCAGAGGTTCAAGTTACTAAAACTATTACTGTTGACGTGTGTGCCACTTTTTTGCATGTTTCAAACGACTCAGCCTTTCTGCTCTTTTACATACAAGGGTTACCAACTTGAAGGCAATACTATGTGAAATACTGTATATCAGCAAAAGTGAAAATTAATTTGTGATTTCAATGGTTTCACAACAACAAAAAGGGAAAAGAGCTGTGACACTGCAAGACAGCCTGGATGTAAATAAAGAAGCGCTTGCCAAAGTTTGTAAATGCCATGAGATCTTCTGTGTGTTTTTTTCCACCTTTTAAGATTTTCTATAACACTTCATCCAAACAATGGTCAATGAGGTAAAAATATATTCTATAGCTATATATATGTGTGTGTGTGTGTGTTTGTGTGTGTGATTAAAGAATATTTTGTATTTGAATATTTAATAACTGATTATATGGTGTAGTATATTCTCTAATGGAATAATAGTGCTAAAATTGCATTTGTGAATCAAATCTCAAATACATAAAATACACTGTATATGCTATACTTAGCTGTGTTTTAGATTAGATTAGGTAAAGCAAATCTAGAAATATGTTGTTGGAAATGTACAATTCTACAAACAATTATAAATATACTTATAAAAACAAATATATACATTTGTCATATTTTCTTAACATTTTTCTAACAGGAAAGGGCTGTGTATGCTTTGTAGGCCTAGTAGAAATTAAAATGTTGTAGGAGTAGCATTCACATTTTGAAGTTTCCATTTACTTTCATTAAAGTATACAGCACTCCAAATAGCACACTGCAGAGGAAAATTCTTATTAGCCCATGTAGGTTTGTAGGACTCAGCCAATTACTGCAGGCAAATACTTCACTTTGCTCTGGAACTGATTATACCAGCTGGCACACAGCATACCAGGGAGCTTAAGATAATAACAACCCCCTAAATCTAACCGAACATTTTTCCCTCTCAATCTAAATACGTTTCTACAAAATCTACCATCTCTATGCTTATTTGAACTTGTACTAAAATAGACCAGCAGGTTAGTTTGTATGGGTGAAATGTAGCTGTAGCTGTAGGAGTAGGCTGTTGGTCAGAAGTGCCGGACAGACAGAGCATTCAGAGTTGACCACAAGGAAGCAGGTGGAGGTTTTCCTTGACAGCGGTGCCGTAATACTGACTACTGCCACGTTCCTATGTCATAAGAGCCCCTTTCACCCCACTCCTGGACTATTCTCCTAAGCTAGCCACCCCTAGCATAGAGATAATTTGACTTGGGGGAGGTTAGGGCTTCAGTGTAATAGTGTGAAGTGAGCCATTCAGACGATTTGACCGAGTGGTTGTGAAGGTTAACCACCAGCACCACTGTAGCGCCTGGCACGATGGACTCAGCCCTTCCTCTGGGGAATAGGGTGAATCCTATCCCCAAAGACATGCGTGCAGAAGAAAAAAACCAGAGGGTGGAGAATTATAGGTCTATTTCGGAACAAACTGCTCACGTCGTCTAGGCTAGGGTCTGTAATGGGGACTTTGGAGCAAACTAAAAAAACATTTGGTTTATTTTAACACTACTAGTGTAAGAAAAAAAGTTGCCAAGCAGAAATAAGAATTTTTAATACTCTTTGAGACATCCTGTCAAGACAAGGCAGCTGATAGCACAACTTCCACATTCAGGCAGACTGTGTCTTTTCACCTCAATAAAAAAATACAATAAAGGCAACAACTGTATTGTCTTTTGGTATTTGTGCCAACCAAAGTATAAATAGATGGGCCGCTCAATACACTGTGAAGTTTGTGAGGGGCAGAACATGTCTCAGCAAGACTTCAAAAGCTCATGAGTCAGAAGTAGTGAGCAGAGGCCTCCCACGGGAAGTACTGCGTCAGCACTCATTTCACTGCCTTGATTCAGCACATTTGTTCCTGTTTTGTTTAGGGGAATCAACTCCAGCATAAAGATACAAAATATTACAGTACATTAATTCACATTATTCTAAACATATAGGTTCAGTTCAACAGGAGGTGGAGCTAGGTGCTGTTGGCTTGCTCCTGTTCAAAGAGAGCCATGGCTAAGTGTGAGCGAGAGCCCAGTCCCTCTAGGTTGCTGAGCACACAGCGGTGGTATATGTCCTCACTAAAACGTGGGTTACAAACACGCCTCACATACTTCTGAATGAGTGCTGGCTCCACAGCTCGAAACACATGGAGTCCAGAGTAGCGCACAAATATGTCATACACGTCCATGCTCTCCAGCAGCTCCTCATTGTCCAAGATGTCGGCAGCCATTTTGGTCCGTGCAGTCATGTAATCTGCGTTATAGAAGCACGCCTCGTCGAAGACATGCCGGTCAAAATGTCCGTCCCGCAAAGACTCAGAGGCAAAGGAGGAGGCAGCAGAGGGCTGCTGGTCACGGTACACTATTGCAGGGCTGTACTCCTGGAAGTGGATGGGGAAGAACACCTGCCAGTTACTGATGGCGTTCATTCTACAGCGGTTGAGAAAGTCTGCATTGACCTCTGTCCACACACTGGCCAAGAAGAACAGAGTGTCCACTGGGTGCTTCTTGGAGATGATGTCCATCAGCTTCACCTGAGATGGCACCTCTGTCTTCACACTAATCCAAGGGATTTTGACGTCACCATACCGTTTTTCCACCTCTCCAATCATGGCCTTAATGCCTGCAAACACATCTGTTTGACTTACGCGCTGAGCATCAAAAGGGTCATAGATGAACAAAAAGGTGAGTAACACATTATCATGTGTGTCCAGCGTGTTCATGACATACATATCCAGGAAATTGCTGACATAGTCCTGGTCCTGGGCAGTGACAGGGAGGATAACTTGCACTCGAGTGGCTTCTGTCACATAAGGCATGGGAATGATCTCCACTGCACTGAGAGGCCGCAGCAGGTTCACCCTCTTCACGATCACCTGACTGTGGCCTTTCTGGGTGTAGGCTTCCAGGGCCAGGTCCAGCATGTACTCCATCCCTCGCGTGGGGTCAAAGCGCCTGTAGCCATTCAGTAAACGCCTCTTCTGGAAGCGGAGCTGAGGCTGGTATCTCTCATTCAGACGCTCCACAGCAATATCCAGAACAGCGGCCACATCGGCATGGTCCACCCCTCTGATCTCACACTTTGGAGAACTGTCGATGCACGAGTAGATATGCTCCTCTGTGAAGTACTCCCAGTTTATCACTTCAAAACGAGTTCGTGGTTTGAACGGGGGGTTGATTCCAATAGGCCAGGTGACCCCGGCTCTCCCCTCTGGTGTGAGATCACTCAGGTTGTTAATCTGCATCTGAGAAAATACATTCAAAATATTATTTTTTTCATTTGGGTAGTTACATAAATAAAAATAGAATAAGAACATACTTACTATTTGTCTTGACTATATGATATATAAGTCATGTCAAAATAGTCACAATGTTGTAACATTATCATAAAATTTAATTACAGAATACATCAAGGTCTTCAGAGGCAGACCCAATGAAGACTATAATGATATTGGAATGCAGTATTTTATGGTCTTAACTAAAGTACCTCACTCTGTGCTCTGAGCTTTCTGACATGTATAAATGTTGTACTAGTCTACAATTTTCTCCATAGCCAAATTGGGTGTGGTTGAAAGCACACAACCAGCACTTTCACAGAGTGCTCATCCACAAACTGGCACAACAATGTCATCTGATAACATTTGCCCAAAACAGACCTGCAGCTGCTGAATCTGCCCATACGTCCAGTCCAGCTCGATGTGGCTGAAGCGCTTGTGAAGGCGGTACATGAGATTTGGCTCAGACACAGGATGCACAGTGAAAGCGTTTTTAAACTGTGGGCTGTCCTCACGCTCAGGGTCAGCATTTTTCCCAAGCTCGAAGTAGCGATAAGTCATCTCCTGTGAGAAAAGAAACATTTATGAGGTTGTTAGCAGCTTTGTTGTCATATTTCTGCTAATTATCTACTACCCTGGCCAGACATCTAATTGATTTTATTCTCTAATTAGTCTGGTCCATGTTGATTTGCAGGGAAGTGGAACAAATAGATGCAGAAAAAATTTTGAGCTGATAAAAATGGATGCAATGGATTAACAACCAATCAGATGTACCATATCACAAGAATAATGGAAATGTTTAAAAGAAACTGTAGTATTTCTGTTCCAGACCAACACGAGACAATTTTTGGATGAAAATTGTGAATAACTTTTTTGTGTAATAAAATTGACAACAGACATTTAGTACAGTTTATAAAGGTTTAAACTACTGGGTTTAGAGGGTTTTAAACATAATTAGATATTTTGTGGTTTGTCAGGACACTGTACCTATAAATTGCAGTCTTTGCAAAACCTTTCCATTGTGGTTCAAGTTTAGGCTTAACTGCGATATTGCAGTTGGCTCAATTCTGCAGCCACTTCCCCATGTTTAGCTGTACATACAGAAGTGTCTGGCCAGACTAACTTAACATAGGCTGCTTACCTGATGTACTTCTACACAACTAAGCCCAAGATAGTCGATAATGCAGCGCCCCAGCCACTCATCGGGCCTCACACTCAGGATGTCATTACGGCATGTATCGAGGTGTGGCTGCAGACGAGCCAGCAGGCTACGGGACAACAGATAACCATAGCCCCCATGGCAGTAGCGAGCTTTTTCCTCTCCACCAATGAACTCCTCAGACCTTCCCATGTACAAGTCCTGACCTGCACTGAGGTGTCCCACGAGCTCTGACAAACGATCAGCCTGCATGTAGGTGTCATCTTGGGCCAAGAAGAACCAGTCATAGTCCGAGCCATGGTGCTGGTGAAGGTGCCTGATGGTCTCATACATTAGCCACACGGGGCGGTCATCCCCGTGTGCAATCACCGTCATGCCGTGGGGTATTTTAGGGCTACGCAGTCCTGTGAAGAAAAACGTGCGATGGAAGTGGTGTGCAACTGTCCGGTTTACTGCCACAGCCAGAGTGTTGAGTGTGGCCCGTGATGTCAGCACTCCTACCAAAAGGCGCTCCCTGATGCCCAGCTCTGTGTGAATATATCGTGTCCTGGAAAAAAAAAAAAAAATCATAAATTTGTCAGCTCAGAGCAAATATAATTATTTACTTGGTTTGCAGATACTAGATATGTTAATTCCATCCACTTGGCTTTTTGGCTTAATAAAATTTTATCTTAAAAAACAAAGGTTTAAAATAAAAGAAGTACATTTATACCTGTTACATTGGCTATTTGATTATATCTTAGGAGCCTTTTTCATTCTTACCTGAGGACTTTTTTGTGTGGCTTGTTTGGGTCTTTGTGGTATGGTATGATGCGTGGCTGAAAGTCTTCATTATCCACACCATCTCTGGAGTCCCTCAGAGCATCTCGTCTTCCTAGAAAAAGTCTTCCATTGCCCAGTTCATCTCTGCAGGAGTCCTCCGTGTCTTGTGTCCAAGACACCATTAGTAGACTGAGACTGCATCCAAGCGATAGTCCCAGGATCAAGGGTAAAGCAGGCCTGAAGACGGCCAAAAAGGAGGAAAGTCGCATATCTGGTACAGATACTCAAGGGGTTTCATGAAAAGCTATAGACCGATGGATGATTTGGCCGCACTCCTGCCCTCGCCCATAAATAAATTTGGGAGAGAGTGGATATGTTCATTTAGAAAAAAAAAGCTCCATGCATTCTATAACACAGCGCTCCTCAGATGCCCCATGTTGAGCCAGCGGTACGCGCTTACCTTAGTTTGTAAAAGTACTAAATAGGCTAGAAATGTTGCATTGAATTCATCCTACTTACTTTTTCGTAGTTAATGTTGCGCAATCAAGCAGCGCACACCGAAGTATTTTATTATCTAACGTTATCGAATCTACACCACAGTAGTGACTGTGTAACAAAGCGGTAACTTTCTTCAGCTTGCCATCAAAGCTAACGTTAGGTTAATTAGCTTAGCGGAAACTAAATTTCGCTAATCTAATGCCTAAATTCAACGAAAGCTAACAATGGTGTGCTAAAGGGTTGCCAATAAGGCGAAGCATATAGCTTACATAGCGATAATCGGACTTATAAACGAAGCCATCTCTGTCTGAATCGCGTCTCGCACAGCTCCTCCAGTAACGGTATGTGTCTGAGGAGCAAACATCAAACAGAAGCTAGCAGCAGGCTAACAGCGCTCCGGTAGAGACGACTGCTTATCCGCCTCCTCCCCGATAAACAATGACAACAGTCAGCCACGCAATCCGTCATCCTCGGTGAATAAAAGGTTTGTCACATTTAAGATAGAATATGAGGTCCGTTCCTGCTGCACTGGACTTCCTCCAAAGACGACTGCCACACACACAGAAGTAAAAAAAAAAAAAAAAAAACACAGCTTCCCCCTACGTCGTATCCCCCTGCCTCACTCACTCCTCATCCCTCCAAGCAGCCGCGGCACAGCGCTGCAGCATCACCTCTGCCCTGCACGCCAGGGCCGCTGCACATTACACCAAACCACGTGGAGGTATGCTTGAGCTCAAATGTCAGACAATGTATTCAGTGTGCTAAATAAATATAATAGCGTCAATATTAGTTAACTCATCATATGAACCACTTGTGTGCTTCTTAGTTTTCTTTGAATATCTTTATTAGTGTAGCTTAGCCCATTGTAACTACATAAAAGCTTTAGCATAAAATTCCGAGACTCTTGGTAAGCTTTAGCATAAAATCCCGAGGCTCTTGGTATTATTTCAGATGGAAATGTGACTTAATTCTAAATAGTCAGTCACTGCAGTCTTTGGAGAAGAGGCAGCATTAGACCGCCCTTCCTGACCATATATGGATATTCGTCACCGCCCTCTAAATCCTTATATGGCCATTTTTGCCCGCCCTTTAAGACCATATATGGCCTGTCTGCTGGTTTGGCCGCGGCACACGCACCCGGCAAAAGTGAACACGAGATAGCGGTGTGCTCCCACTCTGTCGTTTAGGTAAGATGCGCTTTATATAATAGTGACACTTACTGGACATAAAATAAGAATATAGTAGTGTAATTCAAGTCTGAAAGGCCTTTGTGGTTGGGTTTTGTGCTAGTCTTTCATCAAGTAACGGTAAGCTTTAGCCGAGCTTCACCCGAGGCCTGCCGCAGCTAAACCGGTTAGCATAATCTAGCATGGTTGCTAACGTTTTAATTAAACGTTTATAAAATCTGGGTCAATGAAAGATTTTTTGGATAACACGCTTTATTTTTACACTACTATTGTTTTTTCTTGACGTCCGGGTAAACAACCATGTAACGTTAATGGCACTTGTCAGTGGGTATTAGGCCTTTATCCATCGTTAGCTACAGGCTAGTTTGATACAGTGGACCCAGTGTGCGTGTAAGTGGGATTGAAACCAAATAATCTTATAAGAATAATAGGCCACTTGAATTACGTTAACTAAGCTACATGACTTATGGCGTTAGACATTTGTTTGGTTATGGTGGAACCGCAGTCTTGGATCCATGACGCTACTTTACGTAATCAGTTCCATTGTGAGAATTTCCATCAAGACCGGATGTTGTATTGTAGCAACTCTACCTGTGAATGACTCAAGTCCTTCAGAAGGCGTATGCTCCATTTAAATGAATGTTACCAGTATTTGTACTGTATTCTGTCGTACAGCCATGCCGTCTGATTTAGCCAAGAAGAAAGCTGCCAAGAAGAAGGAGGCAGCCAAGGCCCGGCAACGCACTAAGAAACCTGAAGAAGTGAATGGTGACAGCGAACAACCTGAGGCTCAGGAAAATGGAGCAGAAAGCAATGGTTAGTGATGTCCTTTTTTACATATGTTTGATGCACAGCTGATTATCTGTCATTCATTTTGTAAATGTATGAATGCAGTAAGTTCTACTCTGTGAAAAGTAAAGTAGTTATTCATGGTATTAATTTGACAGGTATTGATAGCTTAACAAAGGAACTAGATGAATTTGAACTGCAAAAGACTGAGGCTCGGGCTGTCACGGGAGTCCTTGCATCACACCCCAACAGCACTGATGTCCACATCAGCAGCCTGTCGCTCACTTTCCATGGGATGGAGCTGCTGTCGGACACCAGTCTTGAGCTTAACTCTGGCAGACGATATGGACTTATTGGCCTAAATGGCACAGGTACGTATGTCTATAACTTGTATCTTTTAACAGTACTGAAGTCATGATTTTCACCACATGTATTGCGTTCTATTAGGAAAGTCTATGTTATTGTCCGCCATTGGACATCGTGAGATTCCCATTCCAGAGCACATAGATATTTATCACTTGAGTCGTGAGATGGCTCCGAGTGAAAAGACTGCGCTGCAGTGTGTCATGGAGGTGGATGAAGAGAGAATCAAGTTGGAAAAGGAGGCTGAGCGACTTGCTCATGAGGACTGTGAGTGAACAAGCCAAATTTATGCCTGGCACCAATTGGTCTCTGCAATTTGGAGTAAAGTGGATTTCCTATAGTGTAGCTAACCAGTAACTACTCTTGTCCATAAAGCGGAGTGTGAGAAGCTGATGGAGCTGTATGAGCGTTTAGAGGAGTTGGATGCAGACCAGGCAGAAGTCAGAGCTTCCCGGATTCTCCATGGTTTAGGCTTCAGCCCTATTATGCAGCACAAGAAGCTCAAGGACTTCAGCGGAGGGTGGAGAATGCGTGTTGCTCTGGCCAGGTACTCTATTTGGATGCATGAATTTAATCATTTAAATATTATGTTTTATTTAATGGCTGTTACACTCCAATCTCTCCAGAGCACTCTTCATCAAGCCCTTCATGTTGCTACTGGATGAACCCACAAACCATTTGGATCTGGATGCCTGTGTATGGCTGGAAGAGGAGCTCAAATCGTAGGTTTAAACCATTTTAAAAAAATTAATATTATAAGAAGTCTTTTAATTTTTATTTTACTTCAGCTTTAAGCGAATCCTTGTCCTGATTTCACATTCTCAAGACTTCCTCAATGGTGTCTGTACCAACATTATTCATCTGCACCAGAGAAAGCTCAAATACTACACTGTAAGTAATAGTGCCACGGTTTTTATTTCTGTAACCAAAAATATAGTGCTATAAAAAGGGGAGCCACTCTATTAATAGCGATGGTCTGTGTTTAGTCTCATGATGACCATGCAACTCTATTTTTACTTTTAAGGGTAACTATGACCAGTATGTAAAAACCAGAGAAGAGCTGGAGGAGAACCAAATGAAGCGTTTCAACTGGGAGCAGGACCAGATAGCACATATGAAGGTTATCATGGTTTTTAGTATTCATTCCACAGAAGGGCAATACTTCATATTAATTAAAACATCACCATACCATATTGTCAATTGTTCTCTTAATATAGCAGTAGTCAACAGTGTATATAATTTTTTTTTTTTTCCTAATTGGGAATTTACCTTTTATTCTTATTCTTCCTAGAATTACATTGCTAGATTTGGCCACGGCTCTGCCAAGTTGGCACGACAGGCGCAAAGCAAAGAGAAAACTCTGCAAAAAATGGTGGCTTCAGGTTTAACTGAAAAAGTTGTGAATGACAAGGTAATGTAATGGATATTTGTTTTTCTTTATTAAGGAGTAAGGACCCATTTATGAGTTTGTTACAAACATGTGTCTATTTCCAACAGACTTTGTCATTTTATTTTCCTCCCTGTGGGAAGATTCCTCCACCTGTAATCATGGTTCAAAATGTGAGCTTCAAGTACAGCGACAACACAGTAAGTGAAAATTAAGATCACTAGTCATCTCCATCTATGAATATAATATCATTATAATTCTTTCAGCCATACATCTATAAAAACCTTGAGTTTGGTATTGATCTGGATACACGAGTGGCTCTTGTGGGGCCCAATGGTGCAGGGAAGTCCACGCTTCTGAAACTCTTAATGGGAGAGGTTGGTACACTTTTGTACAGCCATTGGCATCATTGTGTTACATGGACGTATAATTGTGTTCTGTGTGTTATAGCTTCTACCCTCTGATGGCATGATTCGCAAACATTCACACGTTAAGATTGGTAGATACCACCAGGTAATACTATGTTTTGTTTCTTCAAATCATATGCAACTAGTGCAGTTTTACAAATATATATTTGTCTTGTTCAGCATCTAACAGAACAACTGGAACTGGACCTGTCTCCTCTTGAGTATATGATGAAATGTTTCCCAGAAATCAAAGAGAAAGAAGAAATGAGAAAGATTATTGGGCGTTATGGTCTGACGGGAAAACAACAGGTAAGATGGTTCTCCTGTGTATTTTCCAATTGGTGCAAATGTATTCTTGAATATAAATTGCTCTTGAATAGTGAAAATGTCTGCCTTTTTAAACCCAGGTCAGTCCCATCAGGAACTTGTCAGATGGTCAAAAATGCAGGGTTTGTTTTGCTTGGCTGGCCTGGCAGAACCCTCACATGCTGTTCCTTGATGAGCCTACGAATCACTTGGACATAGAAACCATTGATGCATTGGCAGATGCGATCAATGACTTTGAAGGTGGAATGATGCTTGTTAGTCACGACTTTAGACTCATTCAGCAGGTAAATAAATTCATATTCATGGTTCAACCCAGTTTTGAGTTGGTTAAATTGCAAATATGTGTCCCTTTTTTAAATAGGTGGCTCAGGAGATATGGGTGTGTGAGAAGCAGACTATCACTAAGTGGAATAGGGACATCTTGGCGTACAAGGAACATTTGAAATCAAAGATTGAGAAACAACAAGCGCATGATATCTGAAGTCTTGGCTTTCATCTGGGTTAAACCTAGACTCATTTGTCTTGAATAAACATCTTTTATGCATCTATTTGGACACTTCCTGTTGAATAATTGTTGAGCAGTACTTCACTGTGCTGAATCTTGTCCTTTCATTCCAGGTTACACTCAATTGGTCAATTATCAAATATCGGGGTACATATGGAATGCAGTGTATAGTGCTGTCTTCATAATATTTTATTTTTTCCATTTATTTTATCCCATGTATGAATCAGCTTTTAGGTCATGTTTTATGATATTTAAAAGTTGACTTTGTGTAAAAAATAAAAGCGCAAATACGCCTTATTTAACATGTAATGCAATAAAAGGTTTGTCTGAAATTCTGTCTCATTTGGCTTACTATTGGGTCATAATTCAAGTGAAAAGAACAACCAGTCTAATTTTTTATTTTTTATGGTTGCCAACAATTACAGTTCCTTTGGATTATCTTGACATCAACTGCATAGTTTGAGCACTTCAGCATAATATTAGACTAAAAGAATTAAACTAAATGCAAGTAGTGCAAAACTCATCACGCAGGGGGAAACCAGAGCAGCTCTAAAACGGCTGCAACACGACTACAAAATGTAAAGTCTATTACAGATACTTTCTGTATGAACATTTACATGGTAATCTGCTGAGATTACAATACTTTTTTTTTCTGAAAGACTCAAAACGTAAAAGGATTAGAGTTCATTACTAAAATGTAAATAGCAAATTAACTTGTTAAACTCACTAAATCTGATTCATTTTACAAAATAAATTTATGTAAGTTCACCAGGAAGCATTACATACAATCTATGTAAACTGAGTAATTGTATAAAACAGTGCAAGACTCCACCCCCACTCCACCTTCTGGTGGTGTGTATGATAGTACAAGCTGACTAGAATGAGTGCAAGGACTGCTCTGAGTTTCAGATATTATATTATATTATATAAACAAGGCATCTTTAGTTGGTTTCATACTCCTCATCAGAGACCTCATCTGGTGGAATGACACGCATGTTGCTTGCTCGAATACGGCTGATGTTGGTGAGAGAGAGGAGGTCTGCAATTCCAGAGAGAGTCACACCAGTCCCATCCAAATTCACCTGAGCAAGATGCATGCGTTTCAGAAACTTCAGCCCTGAAATGAAAAAAAAAATCATGAAGACATGAAAATAATGTATTACAAACAGCTAAGAACATGACTGAGGCACAATACCTTGGTCTGTGATTCTTGTGCGGCTCAAATTGATCTTTACCAGCTGATTACAGCGAATGAGACCCCTTCTGACCACATTGTCTCCAACTTGTGTGCTAGCTAAACCCAGTACCTAAACAAACAATAACATGTCAGAAAATACCAAAAAGTCAAATTCACTGAAAATCAAGAATCAATCACCTGAAGGTGTGGTAAATGGACTATTAGGTCTGCTACTCCTCGGCTGGTGACTGCTGTTCGGTCCAAACACAAATCCTGCAACTCTTGCAGGCCTTGCAGAAAGGGAAGACCTGCATCTGACACCTGAGTATTACTAAGCGACAGATTTCTCAACCTAACAATGAATGAACATACATTTAAAACTCTTCACAAAAGTAAAACCCATTATTAGAGGCCACATCAAGTTTAAAAGAGAAAAAAGGGACCTATTCAAAGTGCAGAGATGGCGAACTCCTTGGTCTGTTACATGGGTGTAGTCCGTCAGGTCAAGCTCACAGAGCAGAGTCAGGCTGGACAGAGCAGACATCCCACTGTCAGTCACAAAGTGTCGCCCAGGGAGAGTTAGCTGGGTCAGCTTTAGACCTACAAATAAAATCACATATATTACAATTACTCTACATTTGCGTTGCCTTAAAACTAAATCTACAAACCTGAGATGATTTGCAAAGTTTGATCCCCATCCACTACCCGGATCCCTTTCAAACTGAGGGAAGAGAGAGAGGGATGGTTCCTAAGGTTCTCCAGTGATGTCTCTGTCACACCAGTGCCATCCAGACTGAGTGTCTGAAGATGACACATTTGTGACAGAGCAGTCACTTGACTAACCTGGAAACATAACAAACAGCATCAGAAAGATCAACACAAATAATTGAGTTTATCTGAAAAAAGTCCTCACCTTTGTCTGTTTAATGCTCAAGACTCGCAGCTGAGGCACAAATGAAGTCAGCGCTTCCAGAGTGAGCTCAGTAACAGCAGTTTGATTAAGGCTGAGCTGAGACAGACTAGAGGGAGCTGACTGAAGGTAAAGCACCATTCCACTATCTGTTACTTTGGTGTGGTCCAAAGACAGGAAACACAAGCTCTTTAAACCTTTAAGAGAACAGAAAAATCCCCACGTTTGTATAGAAATATATATTAATGTGAGGGTAGAGAACAGTAAAAACAGAACAATATGGACATTTACCCAAGGACAAAAAATAAGGCAAAAAAATTAACCTGTGATATGCTGCAGACAGGCATCAGTCAGTTTGCTACATGAAGCTAGGTTGAGATATTGCAGCTTGATCAGGCTAGGCAGAATAGATAATCCAGAGTCTACAAGATATAAATATAAGATACTATTATACAAACAAGCAACAAGCTTTTGTTAAAATGAAGCACTTACCAGTGATGAGTGGAGAGTTGATCAGACTGAGATGTTTCAAAGCGGTGAAAGCTCGCAGCTGTCGCAGAAGCTCATTTGTTGAGTAAGGGTAACAGTTAAGTACAAACTTCTGCAATGGACAACCAAAAAATAGCTCCAGAGTACGTGGACGCAAGAGTCGCTCACGAGACATGTGCTCAAGCAGAAGTTCTGCCAACTCTGGGGTGAGCCCTGCCAGACTGCTGCTGTACTGCATACTGGGAGCTTTAGAAGTTGAAGGAAAAGGTGTGAGTCAAATATACAGTATGTACATGTTAATGTGTTATATCCAACAGATAGTACCAGTCATAACGCTGACAGCAGCTCGGGCAGCCAAGGCACACAGTGACTGCACACTGGGGGTTTTAAATGGCCGTTTAGGGGGTGATGGCAACCCCTGAGAGACGTGTGCATCATTCTGTTGAGCTGCACGCTGAAGTCGCTCCACTGCAGCCTGACCTGCTGCTACAGGTGCCACTGGGCCTTGCACAGCCTGTTCCAGGGGCTCCTCCCTTTAACATACACATACTACACTGTAAGAATGATTCAACATTTGCAAAAGCTAGTTTGTTTAAGATTTGGTCTGTAAAGCTTGTTGCTTTGCTCATAAAGTATTAAAAAAATGTATCCATCTACAACCAACCACAAGTACCAAAATTATATTGTACATAGCAAAACAATATTTCTTACTGTTGTAAGCAGTTAATCTAATTAGAAAGGAATTTTGGTTATAGAGACACGGAAGCAGGCATAGCATATTACTGTATACTACATCATAGAAATTAGAATAGAAACATTTTGCAGACAAATTTTGTTTTAGTCCAGCCACTCACCTGAGACGATTGCCTTGCTCTGGCCAGTGATGTCTAGGCTCAAATCCTCCATGAACTCTATTTTCTGGGAAAAAAGGCAACCTTGGCCATCCTGAGGAAATATCCAAGCACAAGTTTGTAGTTTACAATATTTATCATACACATATTCATACTAAACAGCAACTCCCTAAAAGCTTTGCAGGCTGGCTACTGAAAATAGTTAAAAAATTTGCTCCACACCTCGAATCACCTCTAGAGAAATCATCTTGCTTCATGGCAACTTACAGCTCTACTAGAAGTGAGCAGTAGCCTCACACACAATATTGAAACGCCACATGTTGGTTAACCGAATATAAAAGCTCCTTTTTTCTGCACACACTAGAAAAGCTGACCCCTTGTTCTGTATGTATAACAGAAAGGGGCATTCACCTTAATATGGCCTAAGCCTAATCAGTTTTACATGTCTTATAAATCACTCAGCACAGTGGTCTGTACACAGATTATGTAATAATGTACAGTGTGATCATGACTCAGGAGTGAAATGAGAGCAGAGTTGCACATATAACTCTAGATGTAGTACCATTCAGCATGTCATATGGCTCTCTTTCTCCTTCTTGATCCACATCAATCTCTGCTTCTTCAGCTTCACCAGCATCTCCTGGAACCAACCTTTGGCCTCGTCCTAAACAAAAGTAATTACAGCAATTTCTTGTAAAGAACTGAATTGAAAGAATTGAAAGAAGAATATTCTGCTTACATTAAAAAAGTATTTTACAGTACAAAGAATTTACCCCAACTGTGTGAAGGACCAGAAAGTAAATGGCCCATGTCAGGAATCCCTGCATAGTTCACGGCTTCTTCCCAAAGCTGATTTGGCAATAGAGGAGGCAGAGCAGGATCCGGGTGCCTGTCATGATCATGGATTTGGGGCAGTGAGGGCTCAACAGATGGGGAGTTCTCCTGCTCTGCTGCTGCTGGATTGACAGAGCAGGGGGGCTCCTGAGGTGTTTCTGGGGGTGTGGTCTGAATACAAAGTGCAGCACTAGGAGTGAGGCCAAGAGAATGCAAGGAGCAAGCAAGTTCTGCCTCCCCAAAGCGTTTCCGCGGGAATCCCTGAAGAAGTGAGAAGGAGGTGAGGGAGGGGTGGCGTCCGCTGATATGTTCAACAACGCTGCGTAAAGGAGCATCTGCAGGGAACCGTTCACGCATCGACTCACCAGAGGGCAGTCGAATCTGAAGAAAATTATTAAACACATTATAATTATGAAAGAGTAAAAAAAAATATTCATTTGTCAATCTTACCATAAGAATGCAGTTTTCTGAATTTTTTTCACCCAGTTTCTGACCTTCGCTAGTACTCAGGGGTGCCTCTGACACAGGGCTGGTTTGATTCTTCACCTGTAATGTCCTTCGGTCCTCTGCTATTCTTTTCAAGACTAATTCACGGTCCTGACACAAATCATAAAAGATATCATGAGTGCCTCTAAGTAACTTAAAAACGTACAGTACGTCTTTAGTTCTGACCTGCTTCTTTTGCCTTCGTTGTTCTCTGGCCTCCTGTGCAAAACGTTGTCTCTGTTGTTCTTCAAAGTCACTGTCCTGTTTTATGCGGGACTCAATTTGTGGTGGTTCCGGGGACAAGTTGCAAGATTGTGATGATTTCAGCACCAGTGAGGGGCATGCTAAGATAAAATCATTGATTATTATTTTTTACTAAACATTGAAGATTTGAGACTTCATCAGAGACTGGCTCAAAATCTTACCACTACTGTCACTGGGAGATGTAAGGATGCCTGCCACTTGTTTGGGGGGATTAAATGCAGAGAATGCTGTTTCAGCAGGTCGTGACGGCTGCTGTGTTAACCTGTGTCTTGGTGACTGACCCTGTAGGAGCCTGTCAATAAGAGTGATGGAATAATTGTTTATTTTTTTCAAAAGTCTATATATACATGAGATATGAACATCTTACCACTCAGCCGCCTCTGGCACAGACAAATGTCCTGCCTGAACTGCTGCTTGAATCTGCTCTTCGGTGAAGCCCATCTCACTGAGAATGAGGAAAAAATCCCCAATCGTCTGAAATTTAATAACAATTAGTATTATTTTCGTTCATCAACTAAATGAATGAATGAATGAAAAGATCCAACATCTTAATTAATATGGGGTGCAGGTTAAAGCTGAAGACTATGACAGAGACACATTTACAGCTACATTTAAAATCTCTATATTTCATTGTATCTGAGTGCAAAGTTTACAGCCATCTTAACAAGCCTACGTCGCATTGTAGACACAATTGACAATGTTATTATTGTGATCCAAGTGAAACAAAAAGAACTGTTGGCAATTTTAGAGGTATAATGTGTTAGTTAAGGCAGTCTTTGCAAGTGTGAGAACCGTACACTGTCAACAACACACGGTGCTAGCATTGCGGCTAGCCTGCTGAGCTAAGAGCTAAGATCTTGTCAAATACATCCGTTTTAAAAGTGAAGTTGCATGCTGATCCTTACCGGGGAGTCATTGGTACTCATGGCGGTGTTGAAACGATTAATAAATAGACAAGGAAGTCTGTTTCATTGGAATTAACAACTTAGTTTTTCTGCGGAGAAGTCAAGCAGCTAACAACACTGACCTCTCCCCCTTTCCTGAACCAACAAGCAGATCAACAACAGCGAGCTGCGCATGTCCAGATCAATCAAGAGCGCACCGTGGCAAGAGCCGTCTAGACATCCTCAATTCATCAACAACATCGTCTACATAAATGAGATAATAAGTAATGATTAGTTAAGTTAAAACGTTTGACAGGTGCACCCAGGGATAACCACACATTCTGCAGTTACAGCAATATAACAGCAGGGGTCGTACTTTCGCTTTTTCTACTCGTCTTATGCATGGATCTATGACAGGTTTGTCCAAACTATGGCCCGTGGGCCAAATGCGGCCTTCAGACAAATTTTTCTTGGCCCTCAGGCTTCCAGGTGAATTGGCCCAAATTACCTCGCATCAATTAAAAATTAACTTTTTACTGCAAGTTTTTTTTGGAAAATCTACCTTGACAAACCTAATATGTAATATTTAGTGTGTGGTTTTAAGGAGCTTAGAATGAATAAAGACTGATGGTTCATTCTAACATGTTAAACATGCACATATTTCAATTATTCACTGTACTGAGCACCAGTCTACAGCCCTCAATCAGCCCTCTGCTTCGCTGTGTTTAGATATGTAGCCCTTGATGAAAAAAGTTTGGAGACCCCTGATCTATGGTCTTATGCTTAAAGGTGCACTGTGTAACTTTCTGGTGTTTTCTGGCCATGTCCTCGTCTTCATGGAATGTCCAATGTACAGCATTAAACTTATCTATTTCCATGGGGACAAGCCTACATTGCCTACAGGCCATGTTTCAAGTGGAGTGGTAGCTCATTCACTGTAGGTTAATGCACCTTTTTTGTGGTATTTTTGAGCAGTAAAACACTTGTAATTGAATAAATGCAACACAAAGTAATTCAAAGCCATACTATGACACCTTTGGAGCAAAGCAATAACATCTCCACGGAAACAAGTTTTTTTTTTTGTTTTTTTGTTTTTTTTTTCACAAGGAAAGTTACACACAGTGCACCTTTGATAATGGTTCCAGATCACAGGATGTATGATACAGATCAGGATGCAGTACATATTTACTGTACAGTAAAAACTTCCACTTCCACATGCTTGCCTTGAATAAAAAGTAATTTCCTATGTCTGGATGTGTGGTTTTCTGAAGCTTATTTTATTACTTGGCCAAGGTGGACTAACAAAAAATAATAATAACTGTTCTCTAAAACTCGGCCTTGTTTCTTTTTTCCGTGGCGTAAAGTTAGAATGTAAGAATGAGAATATTTTATTCACGATGATTCATTTCGATATTAAACACGCAGGCGCAGTGGGACGGTTTTGAGTCAGGGACATGGTGGGGCTGGGCCGCCTGGAAACAAGTGTCAACTTCAGGTCAAGCTGAGGAGACGACGAGGACCACTATACACCGGAAACACATGGTCCGCAATAAGAAAATAATGTCATATATTCGTTGTTTGAATGCAAAATTACCTAATGATGATGTCATGTTTGAGTTTATTGTGTTATAAAAGAATAAAGAGTCAACTATCACCACGAAACAAAGGCCAAACGACTCAACCTCATGTTCAAAAGAAATCTTGTATGCTTTTAATGTCAATGTTTACCGGAAGTGACTATGTTTTCGCACTTTCACGTTGTTTATTAACCCGAAAGAGGCAGTCATTCAACGAGTAGAGGAGCCGGTGAGTAAATAAGTCCCATTTGTCCGCGGATGTAAAGGGTCTGGCCTCGCTCAGACCTTGGCAGGCTTTCTCCGGAGGTCGTGATCTTGGCTCGGTTGATGATAAGTGTTATTTTTTTCTTCCCTAAAGGAGCGGACAGAGGCGGCGCGCACAGAGATAACTCCACCGCTGCTGCTGCTGCTGCTGCCACCACTGCCACATACGTGAGTGTCACTGCCAGGGGATGACTACACTACGGTTTTAGCTTTTCATCAGGTAATATCATCAATAATACTGTTTTACTATTTTAACTAATGTGGTTTACCTTTGTTTTTAAGTGTGTGTATTTATTCGAAAAATCATTTTAATACAGACATGATCATAGATAGCGGTTTCTTCTCAGACTACCGTGTAACATGTGATGATCATGCTCAAATTCGGACTGAACAGACTGCTCATAATTAATAGTTGTCTTCAGTTCTAAGGATAATTCAACCGGGCATTCAACAGACAGATGAAGAAGAAGGGAGTTTTTCATATTATATCTTCTCTATCTCTATTTTGGCCTATAACTTGTAACCTATACCTTTTAAAGATGTGTCTATGTGGCTCATGCATACCTTAAAGTTTAACCTTGCCCAAATGTGATAGTCACTGAGATGAAATTGGTTTATAATTTACACAGAATTCTTTTTAAAATAGCCACTGACAACCTCAATATATAGCCTATCTTATATTAGAACCTGCTTTAATGCTCCCATGAACTGTTTGTAAAATATTACCCCAAAACACAGGTGCTACTATAACTCTAATCATAACTATATTGCGTTCTTATAAATTGCTGGCATGCTTCTTTGCTATTGTTAGGCCATTTGTTCCACCTGTGCTTGCCTTCAATATCTTCACTTAATGGTTATTCTATGCCCCACGATGGGTGACTTGACCTATTTGAAAGAATCATTAACATCCCAATGTAATGTGATGCTACTATAAGTCCAAATATATTGCTTTAATTTGCTTAGCAACCATCACCAAAATAGGACATGACTCCAGTGCAACTCAATTTTGTAGTCCTAGCCTGTCTCTCTTGTAAATATATTAGGCCTACCGGAAAGAAGAGGAATGTGCATCAATATCCATGTCTTGTGCACTTGGAGTTATGAGATATTATGAAAAATGCTTCTGTGATGTAAAGCGGAGACATGGGATAAAGAGTTTATCAAATGTGATTACATCTAAGTGGAACATGCCAGCGAGACATTCTTATCGAATAAAATGGACTGACCCAAGGACTCATAATAGTGGAATCTGTGATGTTTGTCTGACCCTGTAGGTATGTTTCAAACAGACCTTGTGAAATCTTAGAAAAATATAATCTGACAAAATTCCAGTGCGATTGAACTTCCTCTTTGTAGTATAGGCCCCCTGCGGTGGTGAGGTAGTGCTTTGATTCTGTTGAACATATTGACCAATGCATTGTTTCCCTTTATGTCGCGGAAATACGTAAGAGACTTATTGTAAACTGATTTGTCACAACAACAATGTGTATGAGACAAATGAATAAGTAAACAGCTGAGTACAGTGTCTTCACATTCCTGACAAAAATCGCTTGGTCATGCAGAAGGCAAGGAAGGAAAGGACTCAGATAATCGTATGTGTTTTTACCACAGCCTTTGACACTGACTGTTTATTTAACCTTCCCCCAAAGATAAACTCTATGCGTAATTGTATATGCAAAAACAATCAGGCCAGAAAACGCTACTTATTATATACAATCTGTCAACTGCAGGCTTGTGTTAAGTTTTTAGAGAAGCCCATTTTAATTTAAGACTTCATAAGAATTGCTATCCCCTCCTCCACTCAATAATCTCGGATGGAAATGTCACGATTATTAATATTATCATCGCTTGATATAAGAGACGAGTCTTCACCTTCTGAGCAAAGGGTGCAACATGAGAGCTCTATGCTGTGTAAGTGACGTTAATTGGCATGTGTGTTGCATTTTTTGGTCATTGTCATTGTCATAACCAAAAATGTAATTGTTATAGAATAGGTTAATCAAATGACTTGCTATTGAAACCATTATCCATGTTTTAACCAAATGGAATATTACCATTCTGTTCTGTTTGGACGTACTTCAAGTGTAAAGAACTTGCATAATACCCAGAGATCATAATGTATACATAAATGTTTGCATGGTGACTATGTGTTTGTTTCTGGCAGAGAGGACAATGAACAGGCATTAGGAGCTTCTCGATTTCAGTTGGCCCTTAAATTCTCATGTACCCTAACAGACAGGTGCTGTCTTAACAGAGTGAGATGGGTATAGAGTGAGATAAAGATGGGCACCCTCTTTCTGAGTGCAGCTGTTAGTGCAGACTGGATGTGTGCCTGCAGTGTGGTTTTAACACAGTCATGCTGAGGAGCTGGCCATGTCAGACCTTTATACTGTTCATGTGGCCATTGCATTGCACTGTGCAGACGTCTCCTACACGGACACGGAACTTCTAAATTACAGAGCTATTTTAGGCTAAACACTAAGAGGCAACAGAGACACAGCTATCAACATTCACCATAACCAAATCCCATAGAGATTCTCCTGCACAGCAGCTGCTGTGGTACAGTTACACTCCACTCTGTCAGCGTGGGCTAGTAGTGAGCGCCAGAGGGGTGAGTCGACAAACAAACCTGTGCAGTACTATTTATTAAACCTGATCTTATACGCTGAAAACGATTAGCGCAATTAGGAATGTATGTCTTCTTGCTCAGTTACATTTATTTTTGAAAATATTATTTGTATACATGGCTATATCAAATTTGTTTTAGGACTAGAAGCAATATTTTATATATACGTTTAGTTGTAAAAAAGTAACTTTTGTTTATACCAGTCAAAGGCTGTTTAGTGTTAAGTCACACCTTTGTGCAACCGAGTCAATACTTAATGCTATTACAGGCCCAGTGTTGTGACGGAAGAAAGCCCAGACTTTGAAGTCGACTTCAGGTTGAGCTGCTTTTGGCTCTGACTGTTTCTTTTTCCACATAAGACATGCATGTGACTCTGTAGTGAGCCATGGCTCTGGGGACAAACAATTCTATCTCCCCCGGCTCGTACACATACCCAGCCCCAGGATTTCTTTAGCCCAAGGCTTGTATAAGCTCTTATGGAATGCAGCTCTTGATTATTTGGGAAACTGGTAAGCAACTTGTTTAGATCACAGGACTGGTCTTTGTTTCTTAACACAATTAATCTGACGCCTTATGAGATGTAAAGTTGATTAATTTGGCTATAAAGTGATTTTTCTTTTGAGCCTAATAATCTCAGCTGTTTTAACTGACATAATTGTGTTTGTGGCCACATGCCATTTGTTTCCATTAATTTAATTGTGGGCACTCAGAATTCAGAATGTAATAAATAGGAACTCCATTACGGTATAATAATACATAATTTTAGAGGCTCTTTTCCAGATGATAATTTACCTAATGCTGAACTATAGCTGTCTGGGGAACAGTGGCCACCTTATTCTCTCAGTATCTGGACTGGGAAAGGCCAATGTCGAGTGTATGCGGTGGTGCCATTTTCTTTCATGTTGCCTACGGAACAAAAGCCCTTTTCTTTTCCAGACATCAATCTTCTGTATGTGCAACAAATTCACAATCACAAAATCTCAACTGCAATCTACGACCCTTCACATTACCACTGACCTGTATTGACTTGAACAATGCATTGGACATTCTACTGCCTTTTAAACGGATTATTGACATTTTCTATAGATAACTCATTGCTCATCCAAACTGATATTGACGATGCTAAATCAGTGCGTCTTTTCACTCTGTGTGGGACAGGTAGCAGGCAGGAGCAGCAGCTGGATTTGAGTCACTGTTGAATGGTGCTGAGGTCACATGTCTCCCTGTCAGCAGGCGGGAGGAGGAAACACAAGCTAGCCCATTATCAGTGGCTGCACGCTGGCCGCTCACTGCACTGAAGCGCGCTGCTCGGACACATCTAAGCTAACTCCTCTGTCTCTATCTGTTTTCTCCTCTGTTTGTTTTGTCCTGCACTCTGACCAGGCCCGGTAACACAGCTCTGTTCAAAATTGCCCTACAATGTCTGCTGTGGCTTCTCTGCAGTAAGCACACCAAGGTATGTTCCCTACTCTTTATTCTGTTGTTATTCATGTGTTAATGAAAAGAAAAATAAATAATTTTAATTGGCACCTACAGTTCTTGTTCCTATACTTCTAGTTAGACATTCTGTATTTTCACTAGCAATTCAATTTCTTGCTCATGTTATGTACTCATCTTATAATCTAGTTTGAAACTACACATGCAAGTTAAAATTGCACAATGAAAAAATGTGCTCTTGCATGGTCAAAGAATTATCATTTATTTACAAAATGGGTTCTCTAAGGCAGATTACATTAGCCTGCTCTTGTGAATGCATGAATATGTTTGAATAATATTATTTTTAAAATTTGTATTTTTCAAAAGTATCCACAAAGAAAATGAAAAATGGAGAAAGCTTTTAAATCTATATTGATGCCTGTGACCTAATTGTTGTTTTGTCTTTTTTACACCCATAGTTGCTCAATGTCTTTTGCAAGTGATAAGACTGCTGATTCAATTCCTAAAATGCTGTGATATCCTAGTATTATGTCTGATTACACGCAGAGTCTATTATGTATTATTATTATGTGGTGCCATCCATCGGCCTCTGCTGAATCCTCTCTTCTTTCACTAGTATGGCTCTATAGTCTCTATATTCCTTACAAAACAACAACAACAACAACAAAACTTTACTACTCACTTCTTGCTAATACATTTACAGTATTAGATTTTAAATAATTTAGTTGGTTTGCACTTAAGTATATCTAACATTATTAATTTGCAGTATAGATAGTTATTTAGTGGAGAAATATCAATTTGAATTTCACTTGCATTATTGTGGGTTCAGCCCATATATGGCCTTTATGATTTGGCCATCACAGTAGATTTAGAGGAGATTTAAGTCTATAAGGAATCCCCCTGTTCTAATTATTTGTGGATATTTAAATACATGTGTGTCAGGCTTCTGTCAGCAACAGTTTACTCAGTCACCTTCTTCCTGTTTCCAGGGTCACATCCTCTCAGAAGGACCCTTTTCCCAAACTTTGTGCGCACACATAATAGCATTGTGACCATAGATTTTAGAAATATCGTGGAAATTTACTGGCATGAACATCTGTCTGAATAATAGTAACCCATATTTTTGCATTTATGAAGCATTGCATCACATAATTACACATGGTAATTAATTATCATTTTGTTTTTGTTTTTTCTTATGTAGATATAAAAAAATGAGTATGGTCAGTTATGCTCATAAAATACATAGTATTTCTTCCCCTGTGATAGTTGTTGTTATTATAATAGTCTTATTACAGACATGCCTGAGGTGGGCAAGCTGTTCTCATGGATTTGACTCAGGATCCCAGGGTTCTGTAACTCTATCCCTCTATGGACTCTTCCAAAGAGCAGGGATCTAGGTTTACTGAGAAAGTTGTGTTCCATACACCTAGCGTGACACACTCTCTAGACTCCATATTGAAAAAAAAACTCAATACACTACAGTGAACATCAGACCCAATTAAGTATTTAAGATCCCACATTGTGTATTGTCCCCACACTTAGAGGCACTCATTGTGCAGGTCTTTATTTCACAGCAATGTCTTCCTCTGTATGCGATATGTTATGATAGGCCAGATTTTGCCCTGACATCACTGACTTGCCATTTTCTTGATAGCAAGGTCAATGCATCAGTATTAGTTATATAATACTCAGATTATTTTTTTATTTGTAAAAAACTTAAATATTGATCCCTCATAATGACACCCTCTGATTACTTGATAGATGAACAGGCATATAGAAGAGTACATTGGCCCTGGCACACGCCACTGTTTTATCAGAGTCTGCTGTACACAGTAGCTGTTTGCTATCTAGACTCTTATCCGTCACTAATGGCCAATGACCTTGGATGGTGGTAAGAGGTGATATGGGCCAATAATCATAAAGTACTATATTAAAATATACAATACACTATAAACCTCGTTAGGCTGGATTTTTATGTGTTTTAATTTGAACAATATGAACAGTAACACAGTGTTTGCTTTTACTCACCGTTTTGCTACTGATTGATGTTTGGCCTTCTATACTAAACCTGTGTCTGCCCATGTATTGCAGGTTATGCTGCCCAAAAGCTGCCTCAGTCCCAGTGAGAAAGAGAAGGGCTAACAGCGTACCTCTGAAGCAGCTCTCCAGTCCACATAATAGTACGGAGCCATGAGCAACACTCCCAACCAGATCACTGACGCCGTGGCATCAGTTATTCACAGTGTAAGTCCACAGAATACAGCATACAGTAAGGAATGGTCAGGCTTTAATGAGCACATGATAAAACACATGAGACACACACTGGACTAAATGGTGCAAAGAACAAGCACTGTATCATTAGACTGGCACTGTCCATGTTTTTTGGATATTTTAAGCTGACATTGCTCAGTCTGCACTCCAAATGTTTTCCGCCAAACTGATTTCTGCTGCATCAGCTTCCTTGCAGCACTATTGGACATTGCACGGTGTCTTCACAAATCTTGGAACCACTATTTAAAGTTAAGAAACAACTGCTTTATAAAATGTTCTTTTACTGAACATATGGAAATCTACTGCCGTGTTGTGTAGGTCTTTTTGTATTATTATAGTGTTTGAATATTTATCAGAAACCTTTTACTTTATTATATTACTTAAGATAAATGATGGATGACAATACGTTACTGGCGTCAAGGACATCAACCTAAACCTTAGTCTTTATTATTATTATTATTATTATTGTTATTACAAAGTACTGTATTTGAAGTCAGAATACAACTTTGTAAAACATTTTTGTAACACTTTTTGTCTTAACAGAATTTACCTTAATTTTTCCTTTCTGTCCCCTCCCCTTGCTGTACTAGAATGCAATGGGCCTTAACAAAATACTTTCTTGGTGTGGGGTGTGCAGAAGCTAGAAGGCAACTGGTCAACGGCCAAGCATAGCAGTGTTACTCAATCTGAGACTTCCTCTACACGTTGATCCTAAAATGATTAAAATGCTGACTTAGAAAATATCGCAAGTTTAATGTAGCAATAGTCAGACTACAGGCCTAAATTTGTAATGACTGATAGCTTCTAAGAGTATTTTTGTTTGCTTTATGCTTGAGTTATTGGTTCCTAGAAATGGTCTTAAGTTAGAATCAAGTAAATATTTATGGTAGTGAACTTGTTAAGAGCAGTATTTTCATATTTGAGTTTTAGGACAAAGTTTTGTTTTCTAGATATAGTACCAACCAGCATTTAGCTTGTATATGCATTTTGCCTCTTCTTCCTATGCTGCCCTTTCACTGTCATGTGACTCTGTAGGGAAGTCCTGAGTCAGTTCTGAGGGGTCCCATTCACCAGCCAAAGATCATGTTTGAAATCCAACCCCAGCAGTGAAGATGTAGAATGTGGAGTATGTAGAAGGTAGAAGTTTGTGCAGGACACTTGACCACTGCTTCATAAAAAATAACAATTTAGCTGTTTAACTATAGAAATATGTCTATGTTAACTATATGTGTGTGTGTTAACTATAGAAAACTCAAATTAAATTTACATTAGAAAAACTACTACTAAATATAACTAAATAAAGTTAGTTGTTAATGCTGAAGATCAGATTTGTTTTATTTTTATTTATTTTATTTTTCATTGTTTTGTATTAGATTTATATACATTTTAGAAAGAAGAATTTCCTATGCAACAATACATGATTTGAATGTAATCCATACTTCATTAAGAAACGCCACATGTTAAGTACTTCAGGCCACAATTGAAACAAAACAAAACTTTGCAACAACAAAAGACCTAGGACATATGTGTATATGTTACAGGCAAAGTAGGAAATGAATCACTATTCTCAACTCTGCCTAGGAATTCTATAGAATATAGAAATTCTATAGAAAATCTATAGAATGCCTATGTAAAGTTGACAATAGTGACTAAGAAATTACTCCTAGACATGCCTAAAACGACCAGGCAAAGTAGGAAATGAATCACTATTCTCAACTTAGATTATCAACTTTGCCTGTAATATATACATTCATGACAAAGACAATAACTTTACATTACAAAAATACAAAACAAAAAAAACATTCCAACATTCTCCATGGGGATAAATAAGTGTTATGCTATAGTGTGGAATATTATAGCCAAAAGAGTAACATTTCCATGAAGACAAGCAGCCCGCTTAGAATAGGGACACACAAACAACTGCAATAAAGAAACATGCTTTTATTTTAGTCTGTTTTATGGCTAAAAAGTTGTCCCAGGCCTTAATACACCATGTCACACACTGGCACCTAAGTGAAGGATTTCACTTTTCTCACTTTCACAATAATAAATGTGACACTCAATTTTGACATTATTTTTTTACAGTCTCTTTAATCTTTATTCTTTGTGTGCTCGGCTCAATACAATGGATTTCATTACCAGGGATGTCCGTGCAAGTATCCCTTTACGACTCTAGAAGCAGCCGGTAGCAGGGAGAGCACAGTGACGATAAAGATGTTTGCATTATGACAAATCCTTAGCCGTTATTGGTCGTTTCCTAGGACCCGACTTAAGCAAGTTAATTATTATCTCTTCATAGTCTGTATTCCGTGTGCTTTGTGCGTGTCCAGTTTGGTTAGTCACCTGTAATCCAGTTGTTCTTTTACTAGTCCACAGCTCTCTTCCTGTGCTGAAATCCTCTCCTGGTCATGTGACTAAAATGGGAAGTAGACTGACCCTAAGACTGTGGAGTATTTTTGAATAATGCCGAAATATCTATGAATCTTATTTGATGGAATTTCTTTACTCATTTGAGGTGAGTGATTTGGACAAGCTTTAAGCATTGTCCATTCTTGACAGTTAATTCTTAGAAATGTGATAGTCTCTGACCATATAGACTATAGTTAAACATAAGGCATATTTAACCACAGTGCAAACTTTGGGTTAATGTTTAGATGTGTCACAGATGCACTTTTACTTTGTCAACAGCTGACTGGCTTTCTCAAACATCAGAAATATGGTAATAATTAGTCACTAATGTTGTCTTTATGTATTCTGTAAGTCTATTATGTATTGTATAAGTGTCAGTGCAGGACTAATGTCTGAAAAGGTGATTTAAGAGGTGATTTTTGTGAAACTCAAACATTGCAAAAATGAAAGTGTTTATTTGTAACACTGATGTAACAATTACCCTGTGGAATTACTATTTGTACCTTTCATGTAACAAAATGCCCAGACTTACCCCATCAAAATTGTACTAAAATGTTAGCTTGTTCCTTCACGCAGTCTGACAGTGGCAGTCCCCAGCTGCTAATAGTGTGTAATAACAGCCAGTGTTAAAATGTGTCAGAATCAGTTATCAGCCCCCTCCCTCTGACACTGTATTACTGTTAACCACACTATTTCCTCTGATGTCATCTGGTAGTAACTGGGAAATTTCTGTGTGTCAATATAGTGACTAATCTAGTGATACAATGCTTCTTACCTATACCAATGAGACCCTAAAAATAAGAATAGATTTAATGACATAGAAAAATGCAGAGTACTGTCAGTTGCTATCCCTCTCTCTCTTCCCTCCTAGTGCTGACTGTGTGGGATTTGAAGTTTGTCCACAGATAATCTGCTTTACGGCCTCTACATAAAGAAGCTGTCCACTGCCACAAGAGCTGTAACTCACTGCCTTTAATTGTTAACCATCCATTTAAATCAATTTAGATCTCTGAATCAAATCAATCAAATGTAAACATGATGATGGCTCCTGACTGAAACATGTATTTACACTTTTTATTCTTAAATGATAGTGACTGAGCTTTATTGAAGTGTTTATCAATACAATACGTAGTCATTGACATTGTAATAGGCAAGGTATTTTCATTTGTCTGCACACATCCGCTGCTTTTGTCCTTGGAGAGATGAAATAAAGAGCTAACAAAAGAAGGGACTGTAATCAGAGTTTAATATACACAGTATAAAAATAGTGGTTCCAAGGGTAATGGTTTAACCATTTGACTACAAGAGTTGAGCAAATAATTTAATAACCTTTGCCAAACCTTTATCAAGCAGCATTTACTTTGTGTTTGGCCCGGCCCTAAATGCAAACACAAGAAAGGACATAAAGTATTTTAAAAAAAACATCTGTTTTTGGAGATGGACCCAGAAGAAAAATGTCAGATACAATAAAGGCAATGCAAATAGTAAACCTACCTATTATAAAATAACTATTTTTGCTAAACATGACCTATTTGTGAGGTACTACATATCATGTACCATGCTCAGTCCAGTACAACCAAATATTCTTGAAATACTCCAGTCATTTCAGATGTAATCACACACACATTTTTAAATTTGACATGAATTGTGTTGCTTAACAAGTCTTCTGTCAACCTTGGTCTACAATGTCCTTTAAAACCTGTTTATTTCATTTGCCCTTCAAATTGTAGAGATTAAAAGCACTTGGGTCAATATTTAGGCTTCATGTGGCAATGCTAAAATCTTAAGATGAATGTCATGTTTGGTTTGTTCTGTTCAAACACATCTCGTCCTTTCAGACCACATTTGTCCTCAAAGAGAGTGTGAGCGCCTTGTTTAATCTGCCCGGGCACAATGGGCAGACTGCTGAAGGTGGCAGCTTGGCTGATAGTGCTGTGATTAGGGCCTCACGCACCATAGATAAGCAGGAACACAGGGGTATGTTCTGCAGGCAGGTCTTCAGGTTTAGATGTGTGCTGTGGTAGAGCTGCTGCTGATTCAGTGTCATGAGTGAGGTAAGTCCTTAAACCACATGCTTTAATCTGGGCTATTGACTGAGTGAAATTTCCTGATCTGCTGAGGCTTCTCTTTGCCAGGCCACTTTTGTTTTGCTCTTTGCTGCTTTGTTTGTTTTTCCACATGGTTTGAGTTATGGAAAATTGTCTCACCTCTTTGAGAATCCCTCACACATATCTCCCACCTCTGGGGATACACTGTGAAACCATGATCTGAATGAGAGCACTGAAGAAAGTCAACCCTCAGGCTGGATAACAGCACCTGCGGAATTGGGGTTATATTTTTCTAAGACTTTTTTTTTTTTTTTTTATTGAATTGGTGTTTATTGTGTTAAGCTTTGATAACAAACCTCCAAGCATTATGTGTTTTCATATTTGCTGTAGAGGTGAGTGGAGCCATGAACATTCATTTACTCTTCTTTGTGCCTCCACTTCTCTGTACAGGCTTCTTTGTGCACAGATCAGTAGAAGTGTGCAGTAGAGCTTGTATGGTTTCCTCCAAGCTCCGTGCTGCTGATACAGTTGATGGCAGGGTGTTGGACTGTCACCTGTGTGTGGCATGTATGAGGTGGGCTGGGTTTAGTTACAGGATGAGGTTGGGGCCTTCATAGGTGTGCTACATATGGATGGATGTTTGTGCCAGGCTTATTGTATGGCTTTTTATTTGATTATTTATAGGCTCTCTAACACTGACATAAATATGAGTTAGTGTTGGAAGCTGGAAAAGATACACAATTTGTCATTGAAGTTGATGCAGTGAGACTAGTTTGGAAGATGCACTTTACCACTTGCAAATGACCAATTCCAAAGTTCCTGGCTTGCAGTGATTGGTTTCCATTGAAAGTGATGAGAGAACAGTGACAAAATCGTGCTAATATGTCATTGCCATATGGGACTGCATGTAAGGTGTTTAACAAATAATTTTGTGAAACCCTCATGGCAAGCTACTTATATGTTAATATGTATCTAGTGTGTAATTTAATGGATTTAAATTATGTGTTTTCATTATGCTTCTATCAGTTAAAAAGTAGTTTAAGTATTCGCTCTAAGTTTATATAGTATAAAAGCTATATTTCATGAAGCGTGATTTTAAAAATGAGTCTTAGCCATGGCATGCGCACATGTACCACAAAGTACTTGTAGTAGTAGTAGTAGTAGTAACAGGTGTGAAGTCTTCTCTGTGTGAAACCATTGTGGACCTCCCTGCAGGCTGCTCTTATCACAACATGCCTCTGGCTGAGACTGCTCCATGGGCTCTGTGTCCTGCTGCACCAAAACATATCTGTAACATCACATGAGCAGTTACACCACTGCATGCATGAGGAGTACTCATCAGAGCACATGGCTGTTGTTTCCACTTGAGCTCTATTAGTCATCCTAAACCAGCGGTAGGACTCCCTCTAGTGTTATTTCCAGGTAGTTTAAATAATGCCACTTCTTTGTCATTTATATGTTGTGTATCTACTCATTGTGCCATTTTGAATATAAGGTATTTGTGTATGTATTGTATATGTATGTATTTGTATATTTTTATAATAAATATTATTCATGTTTTGCAGCCAGAGGGTTCGAATGCCTCTTCGACACATGGGACACCCCGTGGAGAGGAGGAGGACGATGGGGACTTGAACAAAGCCCTTGGGGTCCAGCGCTTTCAACAGATCCTCTCCCCGGCTGCAGCTGTTCCAGATGAGCAGCACCACAACTACCATGAGGAGGATATTGAATGTAAGGACACTCACATGTAAAGCTGTTTAACTATTGTCTTTGTTTGGGCTTCCAAAGTCTTTAAGATGTCTGACCTGTTCACAGACCACCGTCACTCCTCACACCACATTCACCGACCTTTGTCCAAACTGCCCTCCGAAGGACGCAGGCGGAAGAGCGGGAAGAAGAAAAGGAAGGACAAGGAGCATAAGAGCAGCCATATTTCTACCAGCGGTCCCATTGAGGAGGGAGAGGATGAGGAGGAGGAAGAAGAGGAGACTGAGGAGACCACCTCTGCCCCTCCAGAGACGGAGAAAGTAGATGTGGAGGTAATACATCACTTTACATTCTTCCTGTCCAATACATGTTAACTAAACATAAACAAAGCCAGCATGTAGGCTACTCAGAAGACAAAATCATTTTATTTACATGATCAATAATCATGTCATACTATTCACCTGGCTGCCAGATTCTTTAACAGCTACTCTAGCATTACCATATTTCCCTCTGTGAATATTTCAGTGCTATCTGAATAAATCATGAGAGGGTATCATGTTTTGTTATGATACTGTAACAAAATTAGATATATATAAGGATAGATTGTGGTATAATTATATTTCTTCTTATGACACTGTCTGCAGATATGAATGTAACTGTTTGTGCATTATTAGTTCTTTGTTTCAGATGAGGACCAAGCAGCTAAAAGTGTTAAAGGGATCTTGTCATCTCGTCAACTGAGCATTGTACCACAGACTGCTGTGACCGATGATGGCTCATATATTTCCTCTACGGAGTAAGTGAAAATATCTGTCATGTTCATAGGTGGTGTTTGTCTCCTGCCTGGCTGAGTCTCATTGGTCAGTGAGGCACTTACTGTACGTTTCCATGTCTGAGGCATCTAGGATCCTGCTGGGTATTATCTGATGGACAGAAGTAATCTTCTCCTCAGAGACCCATAAATCACCTGGCTTTATAGCCTTTCACACACCTCCAACCACAGGCCCCACCTCCGACATTTACACTTTAATCTGTGCAGCAATGTGTCCACACTGGGAGATTTTCCATTTTTCTCTGCATGTTAGATTTCTGATCTAAAACAAGCTATATTTAATATATTGGACCTTTGGTGTAACTTGAGGTGAGTGCATTGTTAAAGTTTGAACTTTTATGCCAAAACCTTTTATACAGACCTAATTGTACATATTTAAAACTTTAAACAGTTATACCTTGTACTAACATGTCGTTTTCTCTTCACTATGTCCAGTAAGCCCGGCTCCCCTGAGCCCTCCAGTCCATCTCCTCAATCAGGCCCGGAGCACATCCCTCTGACCCGACTATCCAGTCGCGGCTACGACCTGCAGGAGCGCAGACGCACGGGCAATATGACGGGTGCCGAGCAGGCCAAGTACCAGCGCATCCCCACGGATGAGAGCGAGGCCCAGACTCTGGCCTCAGCTGACCTGGATGGCATTAAAAGTTAGTGCTAATCTTGTTTACTTTCCATACAACCACTAACATCAGGGCTAAAAGTACTGATTGTTTTCCCTAACACCTATAGTAAAGCATGTCCCAGTAGTTCCCTGTTGGATTCCTTAGTTCTTTGTGTTACCAACAGAGTCCAAATGTGTTTGTTGAGTTGAGGTGATTTACACGAGGGAGCCTGCCCTCAGCAGTGAGCAGCAGCTTATCAAGCAGTGTGGCAGGCAGGCCTGTGTATTACATTAGCCACTCCAACTACCTGAGGCCCCCGAACCAGCAAATATCTGCAGTAGTATTAGTTTAATAGTCTCACTTGACATCTTTGTCAATATACCCTTTTAATAATGGTCAGAACCATGCCTCAAAAGGGATTATAGGTCTCTGTTTGTGTTTGTTAGTTCATTCTGCTTTCTCTGCTGTTCCTCACAGTCTCTGCTATATACTGACATGCGTTGTAGGGTGAGAATCACAAGGTCAAACATTGGCCACGAAATGAGCTAAGAGGGGATCTTGTAATCTGATTACTGAACAGTTGGATCTTTGTACTCTTCAAAAACTGACAAGGCACGTCCCTGTCATCAGTCTGCAGGGCACAGAAATGAGTGTAGAGCTAAAGCTAATGTCATCTAGTCATTTTGATTTGGGGTCAAAAAAATACAGTGCTCCATGTGTCCACCTGTATTCTATATTCAAATGTTTACTTACATTTTTTTAAGTACCGTAATTGAACAGTAATTGCATTATTTATAATAGTATTTAACATTACCATATCATTTTAGGTCACAGATTTGAAGATGTTCCTGGTGTGCGCAGACACTTGGTCAGAAAAAGCACCAAGGGCCAAGTGGTGCACATGGGCAAAGACCACAAAGAGCCCAGCACACGCCCCCGAAAGCAGGACCGCACCCCCCATGAGGTGAGCTGCATCAGACATGAAGTGTGTCCTTTCACTCATCTTTTGTCCTCTTGTTCTATTACATTTGCTACATGAACACTGATGACAATAAAGCGTTTGAATAGTGATTATTAATGATTAGTTTGAAAGTAGTGTTGTTGAAATGTCCCATGGAATTATTTTACATTCTGTCTACACTCTTTGTTAACCAGCCTATGACGAAAGGTACAATTAAAAATGAATGGGATCTTTTTTCAACCAGGAAAAGACAGAAGTGCAGAGTAACCAGACTCTATGCTCTGGGCAGTGGGGCAGCCATGTTTTATTCACACAAACTTTCTAAGAACCTGCAGGTCTGTGTGCTGCATACTCTGCTCTAGTATGAGATGCACTGAGGATTCCCTCTCTGTGCTAGTCTTATATGAGTGTGTTCTCACACCATTTTGACCCTCCAGCCATTACCACTGGTTGTGTACCGCTCTGCATCGCGGACAGAAGGCATTCTGCTGAACATGGATGCAGCTCAGGGACAGCGGTACAAAAAGGTGAGGCTGTGAGCAGCCCCAGTGTGACCAGAGTTGGCCTGTTTTCACTGGCATGCAGCGTGGATAGCACCAAGAGCCAGCATGAAATACAACGGTATCATAGAGAAAGAATATTTTACAGCATTCATACTGCTTTCACACGTGTTTCAGTTTTATCACATCAACTATTGTTTATCTAAACTAAAGGTTGTTTTGTGTGGTTTAAAGTGATATATCTAACAAAACCGTTTTGGTCACATGGACATGCTTGATGCATGCATGTGCTGTGGCAGACGCCCTTTGTGCTCCATCATTCATTGTCCTGTCTGTTTTCGTAGGTGTTTGTGGAGCTGAATGAGCTGACCATGGATAAGAACCAAGAAATGCAATGGAAGGAGACAGCTCGATGGATCAAATTTGAGGAGGATGTTGAAGAGGAGACAGACCGCTGGGGCAAACCTCATGTCGCTTCACTGTCTTTCCGAAGTTTGTTGGAGCTCAGAAAGACCATTTCACATGGTAAGAGTAAAAAAAAAAAAGAATAAATGACTGACCGTACACAATCCAAAACAGATGTATTGTGGGTCGATAGGTGCTGTACTGCTGGACTTGGACCAGAAGACACTCCCTGGCATTGCCCACCAGGTCGTGGAGAAGATGATAATCTCAGACCAGATCAAAGCTGAAGACCGCGCCAATGTTCTCAGAGCATTGCTCCTTAAACACAGGTCAGGCTTAGAATCAGAAGTGCAATCTGATACTGAAAAAATAAGTGTATGTCAGTTATATTTGTAAATATGATTATCCTATTCATACATTTTTATGTATTTATTTTACAAACTGTATTTACAACATTGAACCTACCATTGTAAAAGACAAGTCCTTGAATTGTTTGTATATAAAAGACCTAATACAGTCAATGTGAACTCTCTTTCTCCCCTTCCTCCCATAGTCATCCAAGTGATGAAAAGGAGCACAGCAGCCCTTTCCCGAGAAACATCTCTGCTGCCAGCCTGGGCAGTTTGATCCCCCACCACCACAGCACCAACCATATCCACCAGACAGAGCCCTCAGTCACAGAGCCCCTCATGGGCACCGGCAACTCTGCAGGCCATGACACACACATCGACATGGAGAAGAATGAGGTGCAGGTAATAAAGCATGGAGAGGGGTTCAGGACTGCTTTGAAGCTCAACAGTATCTGTGTCTTTTTAGAACTCTAACTCATGCTTTTGAACATATCTGATTTAATTTCTGACCTAAGACACATTAAATAGACACATTATAATCTAGTGGGTTTTTTTCAATTTCATGTTGACTTTACTGCAGAAGGAGCCCATCCTGATGTCTGGAATGCATCGCTCCAAGTCGAAGCATGAGCTGAAACTGCTTGAGAAAATCCCTGAAAATGCAGAGGCCACAGTGGTCCTTGTAGGTGAGTAGTTTGCTCGGTCCCTCAGTTCCCCTCAGGTGCACTCCCTAAACCTTGTGCTGTGTGTTTCCAGGTTCGGTGGACTTCTTGGAGCAGCCCACCATGGCGTTCGTACGGCTACAGGAGGCAGTGTTGTTGGAGTCTGTGCTGGAGGTTCCTGTCCCTGTGCGCTTCCTCTTTGTTCTGCTGGGACCCCCCACCACCAGCATGGATTACCATCAGATCGGACGCTCCATCTCCACACTCATGTCCGACAAGGTTTGGATCTTTCGATTTGAAGCGCACACATGTTATTTATTCATCTTAATGATATAAGCATTTCTTGACCCACATAGGTGTGAAAAGTATTTCCTTTAGTCTTAATTTAATTTTTTAAGTAACTAGTTGAGAAATGAGTCCCATAGCCTCCATAGGAAATTTATTTTCCTGGACTTCTGAAGTTTATTGACAACTCTGCAATAGTGTTGATAAGTCTGCATTGATAAGAAATAAAAAAAATAAACAAGTTCACTAAATTCTGATGACCTAATGCTACAACATGAATGCCTTTTCCTGTTGAAACGTACAGCAGTTCCATGAGGCGGCATACCTGGCTGATGACAGACAGGACCTGCTCAATGCCATCAACAGTTTCCTGGATTGCAGTATCGTGCTGCCTCCCTCAGAGATGGGCGGGGATGAGCTGCTGCGCTCTGTGGCCCGATTCCAACAGGAAATGCTGCGCAAAAGGGAAGAGCAGGAGACCAAACTACTGAAGGAGCCCAAGAGCTTTGAAGACAAAGGTAAAATCGACAGACCTCTAGCTAGTAGACTCTAACATATTTAGAGTTTAATGTTGATTTAATATTAGTGTCCCTGAAACCAATAAATTAATAAATATTTATATAAAAATTTATTTATTTATTTCAATTTCTAAAAGATAGAAAGATATTTCAATATTACAAGTTATCTGTTTCCCTAGCTATGAGCATCTAAATATCTAAAACTGACTTAATCACACTTAAATAAATCTTATATATAATAATTAAAAAATAATGGTTTTGATTGAAGTATCCAATCAGACTTACTTTAGGAAAGGTCATATCAGAACTTCACCGTAGCCTCATTTAGGTTGTAAATATTTTTTATCAGTTTGAGAGTTTAATGTTGCATATATCACCTTCTATATTCCTTCCCTTCTCCTGTTTTGTCTTCCAGAGGCTCTTCTCACCCCCTTTGAAAAGCCCGATGACCCTCTGAAACGGACCCGGCGGCCCTTCGGAGGACTCATCCGAGATGTGCAACGCCGCTACCCAAAGTATCTGAGTGACTTCAAGGACGCCCTGAACAGTCAATGCATGGCTGCTGTTATCTTCATTTACTTTGCTGCTCTCTCTCCAGCCATAACATTTGGAGGACTACTGGGTATGTATTTGTGCTGTTCTCATGTTGTTTTAATTGTTGTTTAATTTCTCCTCTTTTAACCATGTTGTGTCATTATTCTGTGACAGGGGAGAAAACTGAGGGTCTCATTGGCGTTTCGGAGCTCATTGTGTCCACATCAGTGCAAGGGATCATCTTCTGTCTGCTCGGGGCACAGCCTTTGTTGGTGGTCGGCTTCTCTGGACCACTGCTAGTTTTTGAAGAAGCCTTTTATACAGTAGGTCATCAATTAAATCTGAAATTATTGGCATCACTAGAATGGATATTAAGATGTTTTTGGTATATCTTTAAGTTTTGCAAAGCAAACCAAGTGGAGTACTTGACCGGTCGTGTGTGGATCGGCTTCTGGCTTATTGTCATAGTAACGGTGACAGTGGCATTTGAGGGTAGTTTCCTGGTCCGCTTCGTTTCACGCTTCACTCAAGAGATCTTCTCCTTTCTCATCTCCCTCATCTTCATCTGCGAAACCTTCATCAAGCTGGGCAAGGTAACCCTCAACACCTAACTACTGCTTATACATGTGTTTGTACTCAGCTGGAATCAGTGTTAATTTCTGCAGCTGAAATATTTCATCGTTTTTGTCATTGACATATTTTTTTCCAACTAATAAAAAAATAATAATAATAATGACTTAAATTATGACAAAACAATACAATGACAATACATTTTTTCAACTAAAGTTAAGTACATATTAGCGGGAAGGGTTCTTTTTTTCTAATAATAAAAACAACTAAACATACATAAATGAAAGGAACAAGTGGACAAGTTCACTCTAAAACCTTCTTCTGATATCCAAGGAACACCAAATATGTCCCATGAGGCTTGCAATGCAATACAGTTTCTAATAGTTAAAATGTAAAAAAATATATTTTTTGTTTGACAAAAACTATTATGGATTTATTCCTAATCCATCCCTGACTGAAGTTTAGAATTTGGGGTCAAACTAAGATGGTGTGTAACAAAACCATGAGAATCTTCTGTGACTGACTAGAGATAAAATATAATTACTCTTGACTGAGACTGGTTAGCTTGTTTTATGGGCTGCAAACACAATGCCTTCAAGGGAATAATTTAACTTCTGATGCTTCCATTTCATTCATTCTGTTTTACATCGGCAGATATTCAAAGAACACCCTCTAAAGCGCTGCTCGGTGAACATCACAGAGGGAAATGTAACCGAAGTAAACATCACATCCATACACACCAACAGCACCGACTCAGTGACCATCAAAGTCCTGGGGCAGCCCAACACCGCCCTGCTGTCCCTGGTGCTCATGGCCGGAACATTCTTTATCGCTTTCTATCTACGAAAGTTTAAGAACAGCGCCTTCTTTCCTGGACGGGTACGGCACTCAATGACTTCAGTGCAGTCCTGTTGATTCTGCAGGTTTCCCAGCTCAACTTTTTTTTCTTTTTTTTTTTTTTTTAGCTTCGCAGAGTTATTGGAGATTTTGGTGTTCCTATAGCAATTCTCATAATGGTGCTGGTGGATTATTTCATAGAAGATACATACACTCAAGTAAGTAAAACATGACTAATTCTTTCTTGTTAAATGTTATGTTATCTTATTACTATTAGTTTAATGCTGTGTTGTGTCCAGAAACTAAGCGTGCCCAGTGGCTTCTCTGTGACCAGTCCAAAGAAGCGAGGCTGGTTCATTAACCCTTTAGGCTCTGATGGCCTCTTTCCGATCTGGATGATGTTTGCCTGCTGTCTACCTGCTCTGCTCGTCTTCATCCTCATCTTCATGGAGACTCAGATCACCACGTAAGACTGCTTCAGTAACACTAAGACACACCGTACCATAACTGTGCACCTGACTTCTATTACTGATGATTTGTACAGCCTTATCGTGAGTAAGAAGGAGCGTATGCTGGTGAAGGGCTCCGGCTTCCACTTGGACCTTCTACTGATCGTAGTGCTCGGAGGGTCAGCTGCTCTGTTTGGTCTGCCCTGGATGGCTGCAGCGACGGTACGATCTGTGACACATGTGAACGCCCTCACAGTGATGAGTAAAGCTGTTGCCCCTGGAGACAAGCCCCGCATTCAGGAGGTCAAAGAGCAGAGGGTCACCGGTCTCCTGGTCGCCATCCTGGTTGGTCAGTCCCATTGTACTTTTCATATTTGTATTTTCACTTTTTCATAGTTTAATTTTTGTTCATTTTTAAAGATTCACTGTAACTTTTCTTTTGGAGCATCCGTTACCTGCTAGTCTTGCCACAATATGGCATTAAACATGTTTATCTTACATATCTTACTTGAATTACAGGTATTTCTTAATTATAAAACAAAAAATGCATTCCTTATGTGAGTGCGTACAAAGAGCCTGTAACTTTGCCTGGTGGCATCAGTTGCTTCTTTCCATAGAGCTAGAAGTTTAATGTGCCTGTGGAACATTCTAGGCAAAGCAATAACATCTCCATGGATACAAGCAGGTGACAGACCTCAGGAAATGTCACATACATAGTGCAATACTTTAAAAGTGGAACTAAACACTAAATATACTTTTTTCCCTATCAAACTGTATATATGCTGTTTTAATAGCATTATCTGTTCCAAGTCATTATTGGCAATGTTTTAGCAATTTTACATTATAGTGTAAACTAGGTAAATTTGCAGCTTTCTGGTTATGCCTAAAATGCCTAAATCTAAATTTTTGCTGCCGTCAGTTACTTCTGCAATTTCTAGTTGTTGGTGACATCAAGAAATACAGGTTGTTTGTGATTATAAACACCTGGCTACAGGAGCAGAGTTTAAAGTGTGGGAGGTAATGTGCTTAGTCCCACTTTAAGTCAGTTCAGCAAATACAAATTTTGCTTGTAAATGTAGTAAAACACTCAAGTCAGCACAATTAATTCTAACTGCTCAAACATTTTGTTACATTTGGATGTTTTTGCTAGAGCCCGACCGATATGGATTTTGCTGTGGCCGATATGAAACCGATATAATGGGAGTTGGAGCTGCCGATAGCCAATATAATCGCCGATATATTTAGTGACGTAAAAATTCACTGTAAATGTTGAATTGTTTAAAAAACTTAAGTTTGGCTCTGGTGGATTTTATATTGGGTTTATTTAGGCAACATTTATTGTTATTCTGCATCTTTACATCATATTTACAGACAGTAGGTTGGCTTAATGGAATTTTTGCATCACATTCTAGACACTAGGGTATTCCAGTTCTTTTTAGAGAACCGGCTCTTTTGGCTCACTAAAAGCTGCTGGTTCTTTTGGCTCCCAAGCGGCTCTTCAGATTGTTTTGTTGCAAGCAGGTCTAAAGCAGGACTAAACCAGGACTGAATCAGGATTGAACCAGGTCTAAACCAGGACTGAAAAAGGAAAAACCGGGACTTATTTATTTTATGCTAAACTACAGCCAAATATGCTCGGTTTTTTTTTTTTTGTTTTGTTTTTTTATCCTATGTACACGCAAATTTCACAAAGTTTCGTTTTCAGCCGCTGCCGCTGTCGAACTACCGCGAGTCTGCACGCGGCGTGAAGAGAAAAAAAGTGAGAGAAAGAGAAAACACGGCTCCCAATATGGATCAGGCTCTAGTCGTTCGCTTCAAAGAGTCGGCTCTAAGAACCATTTCATTCGCGACTGACCCATAACTAGTAAAGAAACAATCGCTATTAGCCTTTAGCCGTAAATACGTGCGCGCCGCGGTAATTAATTATATGCGCAAATGTCATAATTCACACGTCTATTCACAGCTCATTTACATATCAGTGCAGGTCCAGTAACAAATATACGGCTAATATAGTCACTTTACAATAGACCAATAGAAAACAGCCTGTTTATGTACGGGAGCTGCAGCAGCTAACCCATAACAAATGACCAAAACTAGCCTCAAAGTCGACAGATTTCCAACACTCACCGCTCACACAGGCTCCTCCTCACATCACAAGTCTGCACTAATAAATGTCCTTTTAATTCAGACTCAAACCGATTGTCCGTAAAAAGAAAATAATCTCAGTGTTTGGATCTGTGTCTGCGCGTGTAAACAAACACACGTGAGTGACGCGACGCTGTGGTGTGTTCAGGGACAGTACAGACACAAACAAATGACTCCGTAGATAAATACTGATGTGGAGCCACATATTAGGACATTTATCTGTCTGTAAATTGGATTTTTAACGACGTATCACATGCCCACGTGAAATATCGGCCCCTATCAGAAAGCAGCCGATATGCCTCCAGGTGCCCATATCGGCCAACCGATATATCGGTTTGGCTCTAGTTTTTGCAATGCAGTGCAATGCTCATATTTTCTTTTAACTTGTATGACATTAAAGTATGACCACATGCCATGTTGTCCCCAGGCCTGTCCATAGTGATAGGCCAACTGCTGCGACAGATCCCCCTGGCTGTGCTGTTTGGGATCTTCCTCTATATGGGAGTCATGTCACTCAATGGGATCCAGTTAACTGAGAGAATGATGCTTCTTCTGATGCCACCAAAGTATCACCCGGACCACACCTACGTCCGCAAGGTGAGGTGCCATTTACATTCTGTTTACATAGGCAGTCATGGTAATGCCATTGTATTCATGTAAATAACATCAAACATGTAATGACTTTTGAACAATGGCTGACCCCCTCCTCCCCAGGTGCGTACTCTGCGCATGCACCTGTTCACCTGTATCCAGCTGGTGTGCCTGGCCGTGCTGTGGGCTGTCATGTCCACACAAGCCTCCCTGGCTTTCCCCTTTGTCCTCATCCTCACCGTTCCTGTCAAAATATTTGTGCTGGGACGCATCTTCACTGCCCGGGAGATCGCATGTGTAAGTCATTATCTACTTCATTCATACAGCTGTACATTGTTTTGTATATCGGATGTGTTGCACTGCTATTATGTTTGAACCCTAAGTATATAATCATACACAAGTAGTTGCTTGCTTTTAATCAATATTTATATTTTTACTATGAGCCTGTATGTGCTATTTTTCTTTTTTGCTAGTGCTTCTTGTATTACATTGTGAGTTGTCATGAAGGAATGTCCTTTTTAAATGAAGGTGCACTATGTAAATTTTTCTTGTGGTAGGTGCTTGTCTCAATGGACATATTAGTAATTTGCCTGAAATATTCCACAGTAAGGGCATAGTCTTGCATTTATTACTTATTACTGGTGTTTTTATTTCTCAGAATTAAAACTGAGACATGCATTCTTATTGTGGGCCTGCATACCTAACTATAGATCTGACCAGTAACTTGATGGTGCCACATGCTTGTATTCATGGAGAAGATACAGTAGATACTTTTATTGCCATACTGTGGAGCATTCCAGGCAAAGAAATAATAGACAAGCAGGTGGTGGACCCTCTGCCAGAACAGTTGCATAGTGCATATTTAACTCTGTAGGTTGTGAGAACTGTCACCTGTACTATTCATTCAGTATAATTTTAGATAAAGAAACTCATATTTACTAGTTAACAATCTTTCCAACATCCTTTTTCCAGCTGGATGCAGACGATGCAGAACCAAAGTTTGAAGAGAAAGATGAGTATTCAGAGATGCACATGCCAGTGTAAATCTCATGACGCCCTCTAGTGGACTTTAATTGCCACTGCACAGTGCCCATCACCACCATCACTGACACCTGTTGAATGTAGAAGGTCATCTGCTGGATTCTCCAACTGAGTCTCTTTAATAGCTTTGCGTTATGTCTGACTGAGCTGTATTGTCATTGCTATTCAGGAGCTTCTCAACTCGTTATTGGCAAAATGTAGTTTTTAAATATGGAAATCAAATAAACTGATTTATTCATAACATTTCAGGCAATAGTTTAAAAGTCCGGTGACTGAAAACGAATAGCTACTGTTTGAATGTAGAACATTTTCTGTGTAGTGCTGAAATGTTGCTCTGATTCACATTGAATATGCCGAGGATAAATGGGATGCATTCCTTAGATATTCATATGCTGGGGTATTACTGTTGAAGTACTTTTATGTTTTAGTCACTAAGCGCCTTATGTAGGAGATCAGTTTGTTTTGAGGTCAAGTAAGTGCCTCATTCGACGTAAACCACCTCCTGACGCTCTAGCACTTTCAACCACACCAAATCTGAACTATGACTTTGTGTTACAGATTGATTTTATCACTGTAGTGTCCTCAGATTCATGAGAGATTAATTCACTTTTGCCTTCGCTTGACTACCTGTGAATTTTAACCTGCTCTGCTTTTAATCATGCCTTGCTTAAGCTTTTATACTGTATGAATGCGTGTACTTGTAGTGAAACAGGATCACCAGCAGAGGGAGATCTACTGTTTTAAAGTTGTACTGAACAATAATAGCTGAACTACTTTATGTTGTTACACTAATGCCATCATTATACTTACAGATACAGACACATACAATGCATAGGGCAATAGTATTATAGCTTAGTTACGTGCCACACTGTGGTTCATTTTGTGATGACATTGTTTTTGTGCCAAAAGTATGTCAATACCTCTGAGGTCAGAACAAGCTGCCCAAGTGATTGTAGCAGTTAAACATTCCATAATATTATTACCATAGAATATTCTATTACGTTTCAGTTACTACAGACCAAATGTCCACTGAAGCTCTTGAGACAATCTCACTGTTTAAATGAGAGGAAAGACTTTAACTATCTGTTTTTATCTTGTTTCATGTCACCTGAAATGAAGTGACATGGTGTCAGCCTTTGACTGTGTCAAAATGGACTCCGGGTCTGATCTTGACTTTTATTAGTTTATTCGTTTATTGCATGTCACACACTACTTGGCCTGTTAAACTGTCCTGGTCCAGTGTGATGGACTTGGCTGTGCCGTGCCTCAGATGTGCACAGCATCTCAAGTGTCTGTGGACCATGTAGTGACCGCTCTCTGCTGTTAGAAGGACAACTCACGTTACAGTAGTAGTTGTAGTAGTAGTAGTTGTATTAGTTGCACTTTGTGACCCACTTTAACCAATCATCTCTGGGTTTTATTTATCTGTTGTATTATGAGGCATTACTGCTGTTATTAAGGATACGCATGTGGCACATCATGGCCACTGACTGAATGAATATTTATATGAAGTAGACCGCAAAATGTATGCTTATTGTGCCTGTGAATGAAATGAAGGAGGTCTGTATATTTCATGAGTATCAAAATAATGAACTGATAATCCTGTTTCATTTAAATACAATAAAATATCTGCTAAACATTACCCTTGTTCCGTTGTACATTATTGCATCAAATTTATCTGACCAATGACACAATTTCACGGAGGTACCAGGTGTTCCAAAAATGTTCTGTCTGGGGGGGAAAAGGGCGTGGATTGTTTCCCAAAAAACCCAGAGAGGAGCGGGTTGGGTGCTGCTTTGCCACTGTCTCCTACACAGAGAAGCAGAGAGATGGCCATGTTCCTGCTGGTGATCCTGAGCGTACAAGCCCTGGTTCTGTCCGCTCAGGGGCAGGAGGCTTTCAACAACCTGTCTGAAGATTTCAAGAAAGGAGTCAACCTCGCCTTGGAAAAGCTGAGGACGCACACAGGAGTCCAGCACCATTTTCTATTCTTTAGGAGCATCACACAATCAGATATAAATGTAAGTACAGTTTTTTGGATTAGATTTGATGATTTATGCATTTGTGTCATTTTTATCACAAGAATTTCACATTTTTTGTTTACAGCCTGGTTTTGATGTGAGATACATTTATCACCATTTCCTTTTAAAACCAACTCACTGTCCAAAAGGTACAACTGAATCCACTGGTTGTCATTTCAGAAACGACAGAGTAAGCATATTTTTGTATTTTTGTACAAGTTCAGAGCTCCTCTCATGACACTCTGTTATGGTATGCGGGTCTGTTCTGACTTGTCCCTTGCCTTTATGTTTGTGCAATCATGCAGCCACCCATTGACTGCGCAGTGTGCTACAAAACTTTCGGAGGGAACATTGAAGGGGAGCCCAAGCCCTATGTCCACTGTATCCACAAGCCCAGTCTAACAGAGGTTGGTGCATTTATTCAAAATCAAATATTACAAGTGAATTATAAATTTAAATGTATTCACAAATGTTTTCTGTAAATGTTTAGCCTTAACTGCATAGATTTTGATTGCCTGCATTGTTTTAAAATCTCTAAACTCTGTAAAACTATCATCAAAATCTCAATATAGTAGTTGAAGCAGGTTAATAATTCTTGGTTCATTTTGATGATGACATTTTGTGTTTTGAGTAATATTCAAAGATTTAGCATTTTTGAATTTGACTGACAAATATGACCATGTCTTGATGTAAATGTTATAGTTCCTTATCCTATTTTTGTTGCAGGAAATGAAGACTTTACGAATCAATCAGTGCAACATTATTGGCTACGGCAGTGGAACCCCAACTCTTCTGGCATCAAGAGGAGATTAGAAACAGTTCATTAAACCTTTTTTTACTGACTGGACCTTATAAATCTTTATAAGCGTTCACATACATTTAGACTTCTGTATGGTAATGCCCGCCACTATGAGCTAGTCTATTCTACATTATATCTTTTGCATGAGTTCAATGTACAGTGTAAGATTATTTACTAAACAGAAAAACAATATGTATTTTTATTTTCCAGTATTGGAAAAACACTTTTAATAACAAGATTTTAGTATGTTTTTATGTAATTATGGTATAAATATAGCTGAGCAGGGGGATGTAAAGGGTATATTTATGAATACTGCAAACATCCCAGCTGTGAAATTGAAGAATATGGCCAGTGACAATAGTCTGTCAGTGTAATACATGCTTTATATTCATACAAAAAAATTGTAACAGAAATGTTTTTAAATGTAAACTGTATAGTATTGTACAAAATTTCAACCCAGATTCAACAAAGAACGTGTCAGTGTCCAAAATTTCAGTATTTCAATCTTCAAAATTAAAACCTGAATAATTTTAACTCAAAATATTTTTAGTTTGCCCTTGGTGTAGGCCTATATGAATCACGTGTTCATTTTGAACGTAGACTACCACAAAGCTATATAGAAAAATGTGAAAATGCGTCCTGTTTTTGGGTAGGCTATTGAACTCTGCTCAGAAAAGGTCTCAACACTCAAAAGACAGTTGCTCTTTCCCCTAAACCATTACGTTTCCTCTAAACCAGTCTTTCCGTAACCCCTCTATTGTCCTCTCAGTAACACGTGACCATCAACTCCAAGTTTATAATCCAAAACTCCCACTGTCGTGACCCATTTTAGTCTGCTGCGCAAACAAACCCAAATAGCCCATTAACCCTTAAATAACAGCTGACCTTTGGACCAATCAGGAGCCCACAGTTTTTCTTTCAATTACAAATCACTCCCAGAAGACTTTGTTAAGACACGTAAAAGATACTCACCGGCATTTACTGGAAAAAGATTAAGCAAACACACGCAAAGCAACGGGGCCTTTAGTGCGCACCATTCAGAGCCTCCATCCCATAATAGGACTTGTTTTGACTGAGGGCCAAAATCGATCCCCGCGAAGAGGAGGGAGTTCTTAGTGTGTTTTTGTAGTCTTGCTGTACAGTTTGGAAGCAGTGAGAAAGAAGATGGCCGCAGGATTACCGCTGTTGCTGTTTTACGCGCTGCTGTGCGTCGCCGGAGCCCAGGACCCCTACAATGAACTCTCCGCGGAATACAGGAGCGGAGTGGACCTGGCCCTGGAGCGGCTGAGCACTCATGCCGCTGTGGCCCACCATTTTCGCTATCTGAGGACAGTGGACAAAGCTGAGATAGATGTAGGTCTAAAGATTTTTACAGTGTATTTACGTGAATGTTGAAAATTTAATATACTCTTTTTTTTCTTACCAGTAGAGTCCTATACATTCTCTTGTCTCTCTATATCTTTTGAGTACCTTTTATCTTTTGAGTAATATTATGAACTAAAGTTTCAAAAGTGTTGTTTGGTTTACGAGGCTACCTCTTTTAAAAGCATAAGCAAAAGTTAGTTTCAATATCAGTTAAAGACTTGCAGTGGCTCATATTCAGGGAGTTTGACTTTGATCCTAGTGCTCTTTGCTGTAGCTAACAACATGTCCTCTGCCTTCTCAGTCTGGATTTGGGGTAAAATACTTGTACCAGCATTTCTACCTGAAGGCAACCAGATGTCCCAAAGGAACCACCAACTCCAACCCATCGAGATGTGTCTTCAGAAATGACCGAGTGAGATTGACAATCATACTTGTATATTTAATTATACTGATCTCTATTATAATGTTTCTTCATCAAAAACCTACCGCAATTGTGTTTTGTTTAATTCACACATGTTTAAAACACAAACACTGCATATTTAGGCTGAAAACTGAAAACACTCTGTTCAGTGATGTCATGTAGTAATACAGGAACTGCTCCACTGTGTTTTTAAACTCCACACACCTTCACTAGAATCATTTGGACCATTTCAGACCTGGAATTGCTAATTTCTACTAAATAAAGAGTAAAATGTAGTTGCTAACGTCACATCACAAGGTGGAATAGAGCATTTTGGAGACAGAGACAGACTAATAATAAAGTCTTACTCAAACTTGTGTGAATGAAACAAAACACAACTTCAAGTATGTTTTTGAAAAGGTAACAACATTTTAACATGGCTTAAAGCTAACAATAGTGAATTTTTCATAATATAGGACCTTTAATACTAGTACTACAACTAAAATATGTTACCCTTTTTTGCCTGCAGCCTCTGATGGACTGTGCAGTTTGCTACAAAACTGCATCAGACCAAATCGAGCCGGAGCCTAATCCATATGTGCACTGCATCCAGAGGCCAAGACTCACTGAGGTAAATGCCAGCATCCTCACATATGTGTTGACATGCACAGAGATAGTCTGCTGACATCAAGAGTAAGACAAAACCTTTGACAAACACATCAGTTTAATTACAAACCATTTAATATTTCACTGTTCATTTTCACTTTTAGTCCACTTTGTGAGCAGTGCAATAGCAATTTACAAGAACAACCATATGTTTTGGTTTAGACCTGGTTTGCACACAGTTTACTCTAGGTTTAGGCCTATTTTCTTCCTTTAGAACAGTTTTACTGTAGATTAATTTTAGTCTAGCCCTGGTTGAAACTTGGAAAGCTAAATATCTTGTTAGTTGTTATTTTTATGAAAAATACTACACTGTTATCCAATCAGAAATCTGCCAGAGATACTGGCACACGTATGACAAACAAGACAAACATAGCATAGCATTAGATTTTTATCAATTCTACAGCCTTACTGGTTGTAGTTCTTACACTATTTGTTCTTGATTCAAGGAAATGATTACTTCAAGAACCGAGCATTGCAAAAAGATGGTCTACAACAGCGGAGCCCCAACTCTTCTGTCTGTGTCCTCTGGTTAGAAGAACAACTCAGGCTTCTACTTTGTCTTATATCTGTTATCTTATCTTATATCAGTTATATCTTCCCATGTGTATAACAAAATGTGTGTATTTTTTGTGTCCAATTCCACATAAATTCAGAGATACCAGTTAGTCTGTAGCCATTGCCTAACAGTGTTAAGTAACTTTCCTATTGCTCAATAAAGTTTTTTTATACACCAGTGCATTCAGTTTTCCTTTCAATTCCCACTTTTCAATTATCCAGGCCTATGAACAGCAGAAGGATCTAACAATTAAATATTCACTATGTATTTTTTTCTGATAGAGGGTCCACCACATGCCTGTCACCATGGAGATTTTATTGCTTTGCCTGCAGTGTTATAGTTTAAAAAAAACATCCTTAGTGTGAGTGGGCTTTCTCTCCACAGATCTGACCTGTAAGTTGGCCTTGTTGGCTGCTTGTCTCCATAGCGATAGATAAGTTTAATGCCATACTGTGGTACATGCTAGGCAAATCAAAGCAATAACAACCCAACAGCACCAAATACAGTACTAACAAATTTGTATTTATGTGCATTTATTTAGTTTGCTTTAGATATATACACAGTTAAATTAGTTCTAATATTACTAATACTTGATACAAAAAAAAGAAGAGGAAAAAAATGTTGCTAAAGTTGTTTGTTTCATCTTTATGTACTAGCTGATGAATACGGGACTGCTGGTCCTGGTTATTATACTGGACTCAAGGGAGAGAGAGATGGTTCAATGACCAATCAAATTCTTTGTGTACTTTTGTAATGTGTAAATATTCTTATTCTTCAAGTACACCTAATTAGGAAGTTGTGTTACCATGACCTAACCACTAGATGTCAGAAGAGCTTTGCGTAATGGGGCAAATGTTCTGACGCGTGTAGGCCACTACTTTATTCTGACAGAGTACCGTACTATTTGTAAAGTTGGTCCTACCATATTTTGGCATAGCTGGAATATTGTCCATGGATAACGAAACTGCAGGTCAGACCTGTGAGCAGCTTTTTCTATGCTACGGGGAGTTGTGTGGTAATTAATTAGTCAAATATTGTTGACAAAACATATGCTGAATAAATCTAAATCTGAATAAAATTAACCAAACTTGCCTTGCAATTAACTATAATAATTCAAGTACAGGCCTATGCCAGTTTTTATGGCGCTGACAGAGCCGTTTTCGGGTTTGAATGCCGTCTGTACACCAGCACATAATTTTTACACTGCCTATTTGGTATCAACATTACGGCACAGACTTCATCCCTGCGCACCGTGTCTGGCAGGAGCTCACAGCCCAACAACGCTGAGGTGACGCGTGTGGGAGACTGTCGACAAATCAACTCCGCCGCATGAGCATGTGCGTGTGAGGGGCGTGCGCTGAGATCCTATGACTGGGAACCGAACTGTTGTTTCCGTGCGGCTGCATCTCCACTAGGCTATTCCAACAGAATGCTTTGAGCGCCGACGCTTTGACTGTGACTGTGTGAATGAGTGAGTGACTGGTGGCTTCAAACCGCTTTACTGCGCTGCTCCTCCACCGGAACAACCACACGCTCGGAAGCCTCGGGAATCGGAGGAGACAGAGAAAGGCAGTGGGCTATACTAACAGCGCCCTGCTAAAACCTGGACACATACGGCGTTAAGATGACTATGTCGGTCCCGGAGAGAAAATCAGGCTCTGAGGGCAAGGAGGAGGAGAGCGAGGATGAGAGTGAGATCCTGGAGGAGAGCCCGTGTGGCCGCTGGCAGAAGCGCAAAGAGCAGGTTGGTCGGTCTTGTTGCCTCTGTGCGCGTTTGCACGTCTTTCCTTTGCAAACATCCCCCCTTTAACATGCGTTGAAGTGCTGACTATTGTCGCTCTTGTTATGCAATGAGCCAGTTAGGCCGAGGTGTTATCACCCCTCTGTTTTGCACCATCCCGCCTGGGGCATTCGTTCCGTGATCTGCTTAGCCCACATCAGGTCTATTTCAGTGACGACGCGAACAGTCCGCCTTTTCCCTCAGAGATAGTCTTGTAGATCATCTTATTGAAGCAAACACTGATTCCGCCGCAGGCTGTAATTCACACCAATAAAACAGCCAGACAGCTTCCATTAATGAAGCTCTGAAGCTTTTATGGCTTTCCATCTCCAATAGATCTGGTCAGAGATGGAGAGATGGATGCTTTCAGGAGATGAGTATGAGTATTACGAACAGAAAATGAGCCAGAACCTTCCTTCTTTATTTGATTTAGTGTTTTTTTCCAGAAAGTAATCGCAACAGTGACAGTCTAATGTTTGGCAGTTTACCTGGACAACTGCATTGCAAGTTGCAAACTCGGATAAAAACAGGATGCACTTACCCATCATAAATATCAGGCCTATACATTAGCAAATTGTGTATAGATTTCTTCCCCTGTACTTCCATGATATAACAAACACTTTTACAGTCTAGTAGCATAGACTACTTCATGGATGGCCACAACAATAATGTAATATAATATTTCATTGCTTTGCAGTTATGTTATTGCATGTTCCAATATATGAATGTAAATAGTTGATATTGTGTGCAGCCCCATGTGCCCTGATGGTGCTTTTTCCATTATTGCTTTCCTTTCTGTTTGCGCAACTAGTTGAGTTATTATTGGCTGGGAGTGACGGGTTGTGTAATGTGGACCAGACGGGTGCAGCCTCTCCAATAGTCACAGATAAGGTGCAGAGTTTGAAGTTTATGGTTATCTCTGGGCCACACACGCTCTGATGTTATTGACCTGGAGCACCTCCCAGTCAACATTATTTCCACCTATAGATGGTATTGTCTGCATATGAAATCTCCTTTCATTCTCACCAAGACCATTGGCCATTCCAGTCTGTTAAACAGATGTTATACAGGCCTTTTCAATATTGCTTAAATTGGATGTCTATGTAAGTCATAGAATCATTAAATATTATGCATCCCTTTTCAATATTGCTTAAATTGGATGCCAATGTAAGTTAAGCTGTCTTTTAACATATTTCTTGTGTCACAATCTGATAGATCCTATATCTGTCCCATAAAATCCATATGTTGGATGCATTCAGGTTCTTGTTTTGTTCTTGTTGTTTCTTGGATTTGATTTAGTTGGCTTAGTCCTGGCCCAATTTCATTTGCATTAGAAAGTGCCGTGTTTTTTAAATATATAATATCATTAAAAGAGAAACGACAGTAAAAAAGACATTTTTCATTGAACACTTTGATTCACTATCTTTTATCAAGATTGTATGACAGAAAATTGTATAGATTACAAAAGCATAATTAATTCATGTACATTTTGAGACATCTAAGGATAAGATTATCAACGAGCTAAACTAAACCAACTGGACTTACTTCACTTTTAGCCAGGACGCCCCAGATAACCCACCTCTACATCTGGTCACAGTCACCAACACTAGCCCTGATGAAGATACCAAAAGCGTAATAAGTACAGTTGGTTTAGTACAGGGGTCTCTAACTTTTTTACTCCTGTGAGCTACTTTCTGTAAAACGAAAATCCCACAGAGCTACTAGTTTTAGCTTTTGCCAGAAATGGAGGAAATATAAGAGCCATGGTAAGCCTCAGACAGGGTACAGTTAGAGGTCCACAGTATGAAACATAAACCATTATCCAGTTATCAGTTCACAAAGATAGGCATAAAACTATACATTTACAATGCAAATAGGCATTTAATCGATTAAATTCAGATGGTTATTCAAATTCAGAAATCCCTTGGCGAGCTACTTGGAAGGGGGTGGAGAGCTACTGGTAACTCCTGAGCTACTGGATGGAGACCCCTGGTTTAGTGTGACTCATTGATGAAAGCTTCATTCTACCATTTTATCTTAATTGCTGACTCTTTAAATTGCCTTCAAAATACACCCTGCCAAAGGCCCATAGTTGCTACTCTATCATCCACAGTCATCCCTTACATCTGACAAATTATATTCAACTTTCACCCTGTCATATACACATGTAATACTGTGTCTCCTTTGTACCAGCTATATTTACCGCCTTCATAACTGATTTGTCCCAGATTAGATGGTTGTCGTGACCCCTTTGGCAGAGCCTGGCGTACACTTTTAACACAGAGCTCCTTTTCCAATAGAAAAGGTGTCAAAGGGAGTGAGACAGTGCTGTATTCAGAGCCTGCGTGTGACCGAGGCTTTAGCACATGAATGAGTGAATGTATCGTAAATAAGTCACTGGGACCAAAGTTGAACCATATCAGTTATACCAATCTGCCAGTCAAATAAACTACGTGGACTGCATAATACAGGAAGTGCTCCACTGTGTTTTTAAACACCACACACCTTCAGCCGAATCATTTGGATGATTTCAGACCTGGATTAACCCTCAATCTCTACGGAACTAAAAGTAAATGGGAGCTGTGAACCGCTTCATGACATTACAAGGTCAAACAGAGCATTTTGAGCTTTGGAGATGTAAACAGACAATAAACCAGGATTACTCAAACCTGTGTGAATGAAACACAACTCCAGGTATGTTTTTGATTAGGTAATAACGTTCTTACATGGCTTAACATTCACAAGAGTCATTTTTGCGCAATATAGGACTGTTAAGAGTGATTTGAAATAAGAACAATGTAGGAGGTATTACATAAGTTGCTCATTTGCTTGTAGCGCTATTGCACTGGTCTTTCCAGGAAAAGTTAGAGTAAGGAGAGAGCTCTCACAGAAGGTGGCTTGTTGTAATGTAATCCGGTAGCTTTTTCCGGACAGGCTCGTAGCTCAAAGTTGATTTACAAAGCAGTGATTTACATACGGGACCAGTGGCACGTATGCTCAAATGGAGTCATCCACTGTACAATGTCTGGCAGTGATTGGCTAACTTGGCTAATTTAAGCAGGACAGAGGTGCATGGGAGAAGTGCTCAAAATCTTAACCGCACAGCCTAAAATGTTCTTAGTACTAATGCTGCTGCCACTGCTATTCCTACTACTATGAGGTCTACTGTTATTACTCATACTATAAGGCATACTATTACTACTACTACCTTTTAATATTAGTTTACTATATTAAACCTACTGTTATATTGAGCTAATATTTGCACTTTTTAATGTATTGGCTTTTTTTTGTACTTTAATCTCTTAGCACAGGTTGATATGTTTTTCCATCAATCTGCTGCTTAAGAAATACATCTTTATTTTACCACTTTAATATAAAGATATTTTATAATCTTAAAGGTTTGTGTTAAAAAGGGCTGTGGGTGAGTCTGTAGTCAATTTAAATGGTATAATTTGAGGAAAATAATCAAAATCAACCCTACACATTGTCCCAAAAATATCCGCACATTTTAGCGGCCATCACTTTCTCTGGATTTTAAACAGTCGGCCTCAGCCATGAAAAAATCCATATCAGCTGATCACTTACGACTACTACTGTTGCTATTGCTACTTTTTAAGTTTGCGATTTCAAGGGTATGCCTACTGAGTCCTATTACATTTATTCTAAATTATTATACCAGTATTCGCACTACAGGTAAGATTATTGTTGCTCAATTGTTTGTTAAACAGTTCAAAATAACCAGCTGTTCCTCTTATCAGTTTGGCATTTTTCCATATATGCAAACTTTTCACTACAAATTTCAACAGCCAGTCAAGTATTGATTTCAAACTGATAAGAAACAAGAAACAAGGAAAGAATTTTTATAGAAAAGACTACATCCATTATTCCATTATTGTTTAAAGATGTTCACTTTGGGGATTCAGAGTAGTAAGTCCCCCTCCCATCTCATTAAACTCTACAGTCCTTAAATATTGTGATAACATTTGACTCTCTGCTCGGCCTTGATCCAGTGTTTTGGCTCCGTGATACATTGGGTCAACCTCCCAAAGTGCACACCCAAACATGGCTCTTGTTCTCACCATAGTTCTTTGTAAAATCTGCCTTCTCTGTGCACGCTGTCCCATCTGCTCAGTGACAGTTGTAGCCAAGGCTTTGTTCATTCACATTGCGTACAAGCTGCAGTGAAGTGTGTCTTCTCGTATATAGTGCTGACCTAGTATAGTAAAGATGGCGTGTAGTGGTACTTATATACAATAGATTAAAGGGCCCATATTACACACTGGAGCAATGCATGCAACTGTTGTATCCTTGGGCAAGACACTTCACCCATTCCTCCCACTGGCTATTTGTGAATGTGGTGGTGAGTGAGTGCAAGATTGGCGGTTAAGTACAGTAGCTTGTCTCCACCCAGTCTGGGAAGTGAATGAATAATGCACAAAATTGTAAAAAGGTTGTGAGCAAAAAGAAGCGCTATATAAGACCAATGCATTTTAACTATTATAAATCTGGATGTACAGTTATTACAAAGGTTCATACAAAATCCATCTGAGCATCCATATCAGGACACATAACCCCAAATTTCACACTGGAGTCAGAACCAAGAGTGGTACCAGGCATTTAATCTGAAGTCGTGTGTGTACATCTCTGCATGAGCGACCTTTTAGAAGTCCACATTTCCTCTGATGTCTGTTCACCATCTGCTCTTCTGCTGCAGTCCAAAATTCACTTGTAATTATTCACTATTTAAAGTCCAGAATGGCACAGTTTTCTTCTGCATGTCACAGTTTTTCTCATATCTCATTGATGCAGGCAAAGTTGGATAGATTTGAGTCACATTTGCAAGTGCTAGACACATTTAGAACTGTTTTCATTAATCAGATCTCTTTTTAAAGTAGTATACTTTATAGATCTATAGACCTGATAGCCTATTAAAGCTGAATCACCCAATATTTTCTCATATAAATATGTACATTTTGTTTTTCCTCCTATTAAGTGTATGGTAAAATCAGAAAATGTGACATAAAACCAGACTATTGCAACCTCTCTTCATTTAATTTTTGAACCATTTTACTGATTAATAAATGGTATGAAAATGCCTTGTGAGTCACGATATGACGCTCTGTGATAAGAGTCTTTTGGTGGTCTACACAGCTCCAATTTTTTGTCTGAGGAACAGTTCTAAACCGGTTCTAGTGGCCAGAAAATGAATGCATCTGAAGTTTTTGTGAGAGCTAGTTTTAGATTGGTATTTTCTCTTTTTAACCCTGTACATCAGCTTGAATAGCAGGCATCTTCAATTGAATGACTAAAAATAAGTAAGATTTTTTGTAACAAAAGCTGACAAAATATATGTATGACTCAGAATCGGAATCTTTTCAGTTTAATTGTTTTTCGTTACAGACATGCAGACAACAAGTACATGAATAGACTTGGCCCTTTATCAACTAAACCCCCGGTTAAAAATAAAATAAAGTAAAATAATGTTTTAACTTAAATCATAAAATTATTGTACCCTCATAATTTATTTACATCTCTGTACATTTTATTGAGCTATGAAGAGAATATTGCACAAGGATTGTACAGCGAGTCATGGCTATGACTGAACTAGCTCTTGTAGCTGACCAGCACATTTTGGAGTGGGTGGGAGGAACAGTCCAGAATAGTCCTAATTTTGTACATCCTCCTGCCCAATACTATAGTTAGACAGTCCAGCTCCTCCCCCACAACCTTTCCAGCCTTCTTGACGATCTTTTTCAGTCCACAGTGTCCCTCATTGGGCGTAGCATTTCTCTGTAAAAGCTCTTGTCATTGGATTACACTAGTACTGCAGGGCTATCCTCTGTGGTTTTGACACACGCCTTATTATGTGGTCTGACACCTCCACCACTGGATCTCCCCAGGGCCCGAGGCTTAAGTGCGAGCCCAGGACAGCGCTCTCCAGGCTGGGACACACCTGTTAGCTGTTGGCCCTCTGCCTGCCTGCGTCCATCACACCTGTTCAGAGCCGGATTAAAGGCTATGTGGATTTGGATAAGAACATATTTATCAACTGTAATGCACTTGTAATATATGAGAAGTCCTGACCTGGCTGAGTGGATTATTGTAGCATTTGTGAACCGTAATTAACTTTTGATTGACAGTTTCTAAAATGTCAAATTGTGCTTGTAATTGTTGTTGCCAAATCGTTTCAAGATGTGTTCAAAAGGGGCGTTGTTGACAGCTTTGTATAAACTATTGGTCGCTTATTATTTTTTGGAGGATTATAGTTGTTAAATTGAATCCATTAAAGGTGGACTATGTAACTTTTAACTTGACTCCATGGAGATATTGGCTGGAATGTTCTATAGTATGGCACTAAAGGTCCTATAGAACACAAAGATTGATTCTTCTGAGCTTTAAGTTGTGTTATAATGCCATTACTTCATCAGAAACATACCTGGAATTATATTTTGTTTAATTCACACATGTTTGAGTAACCCTTTCTTATTAGTCTATCTATCTTCAAAGCTCTAAATGCTCTGTTCCACCTTGTGTTCTCATGTAGTTTTCAAGTTAACAGCTACCTTTTTTGTTCAATAAAGATTGGCAATTCCAGGGCTGAAATCATCCAAATGATTCTACTGAAGGTGTATGGAGTTTAAAACGTTTATGTGTTAAACATGAATGAAACTAAACACAACATGGGGTATGTTTTTGATAAGGAAACATCATTATAACATAGATCAAAAAATTGTGTAATATGGGTCCTTTAAACTTTTCTATCTCCATGGAGACAAGCAGCTGAAGGCACCAGGTCTAGTTCCTCAACAGGCCCATGGACATTTTTCCGCAATTAAATAAATGCAAGTTAGATAAATTAAATGCCATAGAGTGGAACATTCCAGACTAAGCAATAACATCTCCATAAAGACATGCAGGTAGTGAACCCCCATTAGAAAAGTTGTATTGTGCACCTATAAATAACAACATGTCACTCACTTGATCTAGTAATAGTAAATATAACTGGGTGCGTATTGGCATAGTTTTAAATTGTGCTTCTGGAAGTGTTATTCTGGTTGAACTGGCCTGGCTATGTTAATCTGATGTCTGGCTATGGTTGTATACTTAACATTGTGTACTTAACTTTCTGTCTGGCTCTGTGTTATTTGCATTTAAATTAGTGTTTTATTCAACTGTATTAAGCCTGTAACTAGGGACGACATTCAAATGTGTATCCTGGCATTGTCCTGAGCTAATTATCTATGAGAGTAGACAACAACAAAACTACATCTGCACTAGTTTTGTGTAATGATTTAATGAGGTATATGCAAAAATATTCAATTATCAATAAATCGTGATATTGAATTTGGTTATACACTAATGTTATCGTGAGTTGCTGTATCGATATATTGCCAAGAGTACTTTTTGGTATCTTTTAGCATTTTTTTGTGAACGTGCAACAATTTTGTTAGCAATACACTTAATCACAGTTTTGGCAATTAAAATAGATTTATTTCATATTAACTGTGCACAAGTAGTGATTTAACACAGTAATATATCATTTTATATTGATTATCATATGTCCATATCATGATCATATTGTATCAAATCATGAGGGACCCAGTGTTGCCCAGCTCTAATTAAATGCTCTATCAGTGCTTAAAACGTCATGTTAAGATAATGGAACAATCAGGGATGTAACGATATCCAAATCTCTCGGTACGATATTTATTGCGATATTTTGGAGAGGCTGATATAATCGTAGCACACTTTTTTGTTTTTAATATACCATGACAAGATTTTGTTGTGAATTCTTACTGTCATAATCCCAAGAATTTAAGTAAAAAAACATATTACTTCATGTTGTCTGCATTGAAATGAATCATGGGATATGTAGTTCCCGAAGTTTATTAGCTAGTGCTACTATAACCATGCATAACCATGCAGCAAAGGAACGTGTAATTTGATAGATTGCGACAGCCCACAATATTATTATGAGACTTTTGACAATATGATATCACAATATTTCTGTTATTGTTACATCCCTAGGAACAATAGTTTAAATTTGACATATGTCCAGATAGCTGGCTGTACCTGGATGGCACAGTGGCAAAGTTCTCACCTCATAATAGAAGGTTGCAGGTTAAATTCTGCTTTCTGTTTAGTTGCTCCAAGTTAAACAGCAAGTTAATGTCTTTTCTCCGAATTGTTATGTGGAAGCCAGAATTTCCATCTGTCCACTGTATCTCCTTTACCCATATCTTATACATAACCATATTTTTTATTCCATTTGCCATGTTCCATTTGTTCACATGTAAATTTGCAGCCTATATTTAACTGGGCTATTTTGGCCATCAATTATTTTGAATTGCATAACCTTTTATTTTTTGCTCTGTGATATTATTTGGTAATGTGTGAGCTGTGTCCGATTTCCTTTGTAGATCAATTATGTTGGTCTAATAATATTCATTTGAAGTGTCCCTGGGAGCTGTATTGTGTTCACTAATGGCTCCTGACAGGTTTCCCCTGCAGCTTTGAATGAGTCAAGTTTCAAAAATTGAGAAAAATAACTGTAATATCCTTGAAACCGCTGATGGCCAGTTTCATGTTTTCAGTAGTCTGCACTTTTCTACTTCAACTTCAACTTTGGCACAGTAGTGTAAATGACTATGTGACCCATTAAAGTGAAAAAACGTGTCTTGCCCAAGTACAGACATATTGTAATGGCAGCGTTTAAAGACTGAGTATTATGTAGAATCGATGGCTGAAAAGGTTTTAGATGTCATCCATGCATGTTTCAGTAATTTAGTGATCTTTCCAAGGCCCTATTCAAACCCTCCTTTTGGTTAGCTGTAAGATTCTATGCAATGCTCAACCCTCAAGCCTACGTCATTCATGCTCCCACACAACAATTCTCCACAAATGTACAAAGCATGACACAAAACTGTACACAACAACTTGACCAACCTGATGCAATTTGTGCAATAGTTTCATTAGCTGGATGCGCGCTGATTGTGTTGTGATATGGTTCTGAAGGTGGATTTACTTAGCTTGGAGAGCAAAGGGAGGGGAGACACAGAGTGAACTTATAAAATATGTCAATATAGCATTAAGATAGAAATAAAATATTTATGTACTTTTGGCATCTAATTATAAAATCCTCAGAGAATCAGGAAATCCACTGTTAGCATGCTAGCTGCTGCATTAAACTCGACTCTGGTCTCTGAATGTTGGTCTCTTAACCACTCATATTTTGTAGTAAATTGGCATATAGCATACAACAAAATAACATAACAACAATAGCGTGAATCCTACTTAAAATCCTGCTAACCCACCAGACTTTGCCATAGACTGATTGACTAAAAGCAAAGAGGAAAAGTCGATATGCCTGATGCACTGGGATAATGCAGTCTGGAGCATTACATGGGTTCATTTGAGAGCAGCTCCAACACACAGACACAAATCTATTGACTTCATGAGAAAGCAGGCCTAACTCTTTTAACATTTCAACTGTCTTCTGAGGAATTTCTCTGCTCTATAACAACCAAAGCCAGGTAAAAGTTGCACATTAGCGAGAATGAGAGCATAGATTTGACACTAGTTTGAAGAATCACAGTTATTCTTCATTAGCTGATAACATAGCATGGGAATTTAACTAACTAGTTGTTAGTTGTAGTTGTAGTTGTAGCAGTGCACAATCTAACTTTTTGCTTGCTTGTTTCTATGGAGATGTTATTGCATTGCCTGGAATGTTCCACAGTTAGGCATTAAACTTTAAACAATATATTCAATTACAGACATGTCTCTATAGGTTAAAACATATACATTGTTACTTTTAGCTGTAGGGATGCACCAATGCAATACTGGCAATGGATATTGGTGCCGATGTTGAACATTTTTTATGGACAGGATATCGGTTGCAAGATATTAGTTCAGTCGATATCCTGTGAGGATTTTTTACTGGACAATGTTGACTCAAAACCCCATGTAATATTTTTACACAATTGTTCTGTAGTTACTTAAAAGGATAAGTAACAGCTACAAAACACATTTGGATCATCTCTTATTGCTATTTCTATTTTCAGTCTCTGCACTGGTATCGGTTGATATCAGGTATTGGCAAATACTTAGAGCCAAAGTATTAACATCAGTATCAGAAAAAGCTGGATCTGTGCAAGAGCAACTTATCCTCATGGAGAAACTGTCTAAGTTTAATGCCATTCTTTGAAACTTTCTTGATGTGATAATAACCACTCTGTGGAGACAAGCAGGTGACAGAACATACACAGAAAAGTTACACAGTGTACCCTTTAAACAATTAAAACAGCTGAAACTAAAGCCATTTGCAATATGTTCTACCCATTGACCTCGAGAAATCTTGAGACCTAAAGATATTAAGGTACTGTTATCAAAAACATTCGTAGCTGTTGAATGGAGGTGGTGTTAATAGAGCCATCTTGTTTATGTCCTATTTCACTCCCCATGACCTGGGCTTGAAAAGGTGTTTGGGTCATGTGATCTGGAGGGATCTGGTCTCCTGATAGTGAAACCTGATCCATTTGGCCGGTGTCAGAGGTGTGTCAGCGGTTTCCACTCCAGCTGTGTGAATCGGAGATACCCACCTGACTGGAGAGTATAGGGAACACTGCAAAGGAATACTCAACATTTCGAGTGACTTTTGTTTATAGTGCTTCTCATAAATAATTCTTCATTTACTGATAGACTGTGCATAGGCGATTTGTATCTTATATTGACAGGTATTGCACATTTTGTTTAGCCTGGACAAAAGAACGTGAAGCCCTCAATATCTGACCTGTACTTTGCCCTATGATCTTTTGAGGGGTTCATGCTTGTCCCTCTAAGCCACAAAGTTCTCAGAATGTTGAAATGTTTGGATGTAAATGAATATACAGAATATGCAGTATATACAGAGAATACATATGGAGAATACTAATTTTGACTTCCGGTAACTGTATTCAGGTACACTTTCATTTGGTGGTATTCAGAATAGAGCTCTAAAATCAAAGGAACACATTACAGTATCTTGTGGTGTGTGATTGTGTGATTTTTCCATCTCCAATGAATCATAGGAAATGCTTTAAAAACCTGTTACTAATACTATGTTGCATCTTTACAGTATGATTTACAGTAAACAATGCAGTACTCTGATTGGACCATGTATCTGAATACATCACAAAATACATTTTAACACAGGTATTCTGTAACTAAATAAATTTTCACAGTATTCTTCCCATCACTATTAATAATGCATTAGCTTACAACTTGTAGCCCATGTGGGACACTGATGCCAATATCTTCCTGCCTTTGTTACGATTGATAGAGGAAATTACACTGACTCAATAGACCTTGGCCGTTGATTCAATAGAAACAAATCATAAAAACATCTTCCGTGAGTTGTGTCCATAATATCAGATAATACATAGTACAACTGTAGTTATAGTACAGGACTTAGTAATATGTTCTGTCAGATTCTTTTCTTTTAGCTAGAACATTCCACACCATTATACTCAGTTTTCTTCTTCTGAACAAGAGGAACACTGAATAATTTTGGCTTGGTTTCCAGTCTGCTGAGCTATTAATAGTAGATAGTTTAAACACGCTGGTTTCAACAATTGCCAAAGAACTGGTCAAAACACTGCAGAATCCTCAACTAATTTCAATTATACTAGCTATTTTGAAACCCTTGTCTCATTAATAGCACACATTATTTCCTGTTATAATAATTTGTTTTTGTTTCTAATCAATATATTTGAATGCATCTATGTAAAAGTTTGATTTTTGTTTTGAACAGTCTGAAGCTGATACTGTCTTTAACTCTGAAACTGGGGCTTTACATTACTTCATTCATAAATATTTTCCTACACACACACACTATAAATATACAATTTGCAGAAGTGGGAAGTAGCCAAAAGAGTAGAGTTATTTCATAATACTACTACTCAAGTGCGTGTAAAAGGTAGGTGTCCATGAAATGATTCAAGTAAGAGTTAAAAAAAAGTATTTGGGGAAAATACCACTCAAGTATACACTGCAAAAATGTGAAATATTTAGTGGGAAGAGTAACAAATACACTGTAAAATATATTACTCAAGTAGAAGTAAAAATGCCTGAAAACTATTTGAGATAAAAGTACAATTTAAATGAATATGCCATACTTGATGTTTTCCCATGTATTTGAGCAAAATGTCTTGCCAAAGTACATGTATATTGTATAAGCAACTTATGAGGTCAAAATAATGAAATTTTATAGACACTTAATGATCAGGAAGTGCATGGTTTGCAATTTAGTTGTTGTTAGCATTACCTTCACAGCAAAACTCTTCTCTGGTTTCTGAAAGTTGCAAAAAGCGCTTACAAAGTCATTGCGGTAAATTATTGGGGTGCTCTGAAAGCAAAAAATAAGTAGTGTAAAAAAGTAGTATGTTTAGTTCTGTTTTTCATGTTTTTAGGACTGTAACAATCAGATACAGCACCTTTTAAGTGTAACTGAGGACTTCCCACTTGAGGCAGTTAAATAATCCAAGCATGCTACTAGCCCTTTAAAAACTGTCCACTTTTCAGCATTGTAAACATTGTTCACACCGGAATAACCCTTGTATTTGTTACGAAGCCAAGGCCAAGATCCCTGCTGCACACATGAGTAAAAAATATTCCAGCCTTGAAACCCACACACAAACACACCAGCCGTGAAGCCTAGATCTGCCTAGATGTGTGGAAACAGCATGAGATCTAGCTGCTCTGTTTGAACTGTCAACACACGTGCACAATAACAACTGCACACTCACACACACTCACACACACTCACACCTTAATGACTTTTATAGTGTCAATTCTTTCCCAAGCTCATGTTATTGACCTTTGAAACTAAATAGTTTTATGGATGTGATGTGAAATTCTTAACTGAAATAAATTATGTCACAGTATTATGTAGTGTTTTAACTGATTTTTGGTGAATAAAATCAGTGGTGGAACGTAAAAGTAGTAAAGTACTGCATTCAAATAAAGTACAGATACCTAAAATGTATACTTAGGTAAAAGTAAAACATATCCACTTTAATATCCACTTGAGAGGAGGTCTGTGTACTTTCTACTTCACTACAGTAAGTGTTTTGTTATTATTGTGCGAGACCTGCTGAAAAGGCTGAGGGTTTCTTTGTAACATGTTTGTAGCTTGAGCAAACATAAATATACAAAGGAAAACAGCTAGGAAAGAAATGATCGATTCAACAAAAGTCACTACATCTGCAGCTTTATTCGAGCTCAAAATCTCTGTGAAATTCTTACGTGCTTTTACTTAAATAGATTTTTTTCATGTGATATTTTTACTTGAGGATTTCTCTGGTATCTGTACTTTTACTTGGGTATCAAAATTGAGTATTCAGCCCACCACTGACTAAATTGAAAATGCATTTTGTATGGTCTTGTTGTTTCTTGCAGAGGGGTCTAGGCCACACCTGCTGACCTGCCCCTCTGTCAGAAGTGCTGCTCATTTGCTGCTCATTTCCATATATGTAAATTAATCTCTGCTGAGGTGACATTCATACCCCAGGTGATGTTTGCTGAGTTCAGTTTAGCAATGGCCGTTTGATACAATACCATATTATGTACTAGTTTACTTGTACTTCTTTTCTTTATTGATAGAGACGAATGGTTGTTTAAATTTCTTGTCATTTTTTTGTCAGTCTTTCAGTCATTTTGCACACTCCCTTTTATTCTCTGTCTTTCAGTACAGCTAGTGCAGTTTGTCAGGATCATCACAACGTCACTTGAGCTCGGTTTTGTCACCTTATCTGCAGGATTTTACCTATTACACTGATTGAGTTGGGGCAAAACAGAGTGGCCTGAGGAAACCCACACAGACACAGGAAGAAACATTCAGACAATACACAGAAATACGTTAGCAGTCCAAGAATCGAACCCAGGACCATCTTGCTGTGGGGTGTGAGTGCTAGCCCCTTTTGTTACCTCCGCCAAGGAGGTTATGTTTTTGCCGGCGTTTGTCTGTTTGTTTGTTTGTTTGTTTGTTTGTCTGTTAGCAACATAACTCAAAAAGTTATGGACCGATTTTGATGAAATTTTCAGTATTTGTTGGAAATGTGAAAAGGAAGAACTGATTTCATTTTGGGGGTGATCCGGAAGAAATCCTGGATTCTGGATCACTTTGAAATTTTAGTTAACATTGTGGTAAATGGGGCCAAAAATTTTGTTTCTCAATATCTTGGTTAATTATTGACCAAACCCCATGAAATTTGACTCAGGGATGGACAATGGGATCCTCTTTCATATTCCAAATTGAAAGATACGAGACAAATATTTATGGAAAACACAATTAATATGAGGGGGACTGTAGTCCTTGGCAGAGGTCTGCGCTCTCTGAGTGCTTTTCTACTTTCTGTATACTTTCATCTTTTGAAAACAGAAACACCATTTTGTCACCTTGTCCACTGAAATATTTATTGTTAAAAGGACTCTTGAGCTTTAAGTCATGTTAGAATTTTTTTAATTCATTCACACGTGTTTGAGTAATCCTGTGTTATTATATTAGTTTGTATACCTTTCCAAACTCAAAATTCTCTGTTCCAGTAGAGATTGGCAATTGCAGGGCCGAAATGATCCAAATGTTTCTAGTGAAGGTGTGTGGGTTTTAAAAACACAGTGGAGCATCTCATGTTTTACCTCATGAGCATCACAAGGTAGAATGGAGGGTTTTGTGTTTGAGAGAAGAACTCAGCCTAAATATGCAAGATTTGTGTCTTAACAAGTGTGAATGAAACAAAACACAAGTCAAGGTATGTTTCTGATGAGGAAACAACATCATATAACATTATAAGGGAAAATAGTGTAATATGGGCCCTTTAAAATCCAAACTAATTTACTTTGGATCAACATAAAATAATGAAATGAAATATATTCCATTAAGTCCGAACATTTGACTTTTATAGCTCGCTCAACATATATAAAAAAAAACAACTTAATGTTATAAGCTAACTTAATTCTGCCTGTATTGCTCCTTTAAATACCAAAACTAAATTGGCCCTTATAGCTCGTAAGTGCAGTTCTTGGAGTGCACATGTGTTTTCCATTACAGATTCTGCCTCCTCAGCATGTGTCACTGTGTCCTTGTCTTTTCAAGTTGTATTGCTTACAGTGTGGACGTATGCACAAACTGACCCCCCATATGGCTCTTTCACAATAAGAGCATTGTTTCTGACCTTACATAACCATATGGCTACACAGAACTTGCCCCTGTCTTTACAACTTCTCTTTGAAAAGGCAAACAAAGGGTGCATTTACACACATAGCCAGTCATAATCAGATAACTATAATCAGATAACCCAATAATTAGATCTGATTTTGGTGTTTGTTTTCATGCCCAAGGGAAATCTGATTATGAACAACACCTAGTGACATGTGTCAGTTAATAAGTGGATTTTAACCGCTGCATTTGTAAGACAATGTACAATGGATTTTAAAATAACTGTATCATTTTCCTTTAAATGTTTGTCCTTTTTTGCGTAATTTCTATGGTTAAAGCCTGTACGAGTGTGAACAGTCCAGTGGTGGAAAGCATACTCAATTTTGTTAAGTAAAAGTACAAATACCAGAGAAAAGAAATACTAAAGTAAAAGTATCACATGAAAGTATTAAAGTATCCTTTTAAAAATGTACTTCATAAGTAAAAAGTAAAAGGATTTTTCACAGATATGGGGCTCTTATAAATCTTCAAATGTAGTGATTATGATAACGATTTGTGCTGAATTTTGTTCAACAGAAACAGATTTTATCGTTTTTTAACTTTTTTGTTCAGCAAGTCTCATACAATCATAAAAAAATACTTTAAAAATCAAAAATGTAGTGGAGTAGAAAGTACAGATACCTTCTCTTAGATGTAATGAAGCAAAAACTATCCACTTTAAATGCACCAAGTAAGTAAAGTACAGATACCTCAAATTTATCCTTAAGTACAGCATTTTACTACTTTAACTTTGTTCCAGTGGTACAATGTAACAATCAGAAACAAGTCAAATTACTCACATCAGATGCAAACTTAAAATAATCAGATAACTCCAGAAATCAGGTAACATTTATATTTCTGGTGTGCACAGAAACAGCCAGTGATGAGGTGGGGTCATCTTTGTATACAGCCATTGTTTCTTCACATGGGACAGATTAGCAGCCTCATTGACTGCGTCTTGAATAGTGGGAAACTGTAAACAGAGCAGAGGCTGGGGGTTGTCGACATCTGCTTAACCCACAAGCTGACTGGAAATGGAAGTGAACAGTTGTCACAATATTGTTTATGCAAATAACGAAACATAATTATATTCCTTTCAGAGTTGCGTCTCTCTCACTGTAGGTGGGTGTGCACATTTTCATTATAATTAGAATTCATTGATGACTTAGTAGTATCAACAGTGTAATTATATTGCAATTGGACTCCAAAACAAATTCTTACTAAAAACACAGCAAACAGCACGTCTCTGCCTGATAAATAACAGATGCTCACTTAATGTTTTCTTTTATTTAAATATAATTTGGCTACAAAAATAAACTGATTTAAAGAGCTTTTTATTGCTGACTTTAAAATTACATTAGTGTTTAGGAGGAGTTTCCCTTTTCAGGCCAAGACCACTAAAATAACCATACAACAAACCCAAACTCGCTGTCAAATCAAGTTGATGTCTGTAATTTCAGTTGCAAAACATTGATGGAAATGATGTTTTAAATTGTTTTTAGTTTGTAGACTGTATAAATGAATATAGCAAGCCCTGTAGCCGCAGTTTTCCAAATAGGAAGCATGGGCACACTCCTGGCTCCATTGACTTTGTGTCTAATTCACTTTGTATTGAAAAAAAAGTTGCCTCTCTTTCTTTAACTGCTCCTCGTTTTGGTCTTGAAACATCTGTATTAACCCTCTACATGATCGTGGTGTTTTTATTTTGATACTTTGTCTGTAAATAAATTCCTATTCCTAATATGAAAATTGGCTCCGAATTTGAATTTGCTCCGATGACTGCTAGACTCAGGGAGCTTCATTTGACTGGAGCCAAATGCTATTAAAAATATATTAATCACATTGTCATAGTTTTAAAATAGCAGCCCCCGCTTCGGTTTAGAAGACATACTATAAATAAACAACCTTGTGACCTGTTAAGATCAACTTTTTTATTTAATTGCTGATATTTTTAAAAATGACGGTGCTTCTGTTTATATCAAATCAGATCTTTTTTTTTATTTTTATTTTTTTATTTCCGCTTTCATGATCTATTTAAAAGCTCATTCAGCAACCACTGTGTGTTTGCACTTTCCCTTTAAGAGCAGAGTACATCCTCACGCCTCTCTTAAGTGCCTTTCTCTTGGCTGTCTGTCGCGGTTTGTACTGTTTAAAGGGGAGCGCCACAACCCGGTATTATCAGCACAGACATGCATGAGCATGCCGTTAACTCATTCACACACCCCCAACCAGCTACTCTGTGCTCAAACCCTCTGGAAGACTTTGCGAAGTTTGCCAGGGAGAAAGTCCTTTTGAGCGTTACCCCATATCACCCCTTTATTTGCACTGCAGTAACCTTGTCCAAGTGTGGAAAGGGGCGGGGCCTCGGCAAATAATGTATTCTCAGTAGCAATAGAGCGAGCAGTGTGCGGATTTATAGGCATGTTGGGTAATCCACTAGGCCCAAATGATCCTAGTTTTATGGACAAGCCTGGCCAACCGCATGGTCAAATGCAGATGTTTTTATAGCACTGGGAACCGCTCCAGATCGTTGCAGTGTTGCTCTGTTTCTCTTCTAGGAACTAAGCTAAAAAGGGGAAGGAGAAAGAGAGAGGACATGTCTTGTTTTTTAAATGGTCTGCTTACTCGTTCGTGGTGCCAGGTTTTTAAAGGTGAGAGTAAAAGGAGCTCTGGTGGGAATCGGCCTGTAATCAAAATGGAGCCCCGAAGTTTCCTAAGAACGCTGTTGACATCAGCAGTTGTGAAATGAGTCCTGTCAGCTGCACATTACACAAACATTGATTAGATTTGAAGGCTGTTTATGTTTCCAGTGGTTGCATTGTGGTTGGATGAGGAATACCAGGCCTATAATAACATGATCAGTGCGTTCAAAGCACAGATAGCACTCAGCTTGTATTCTTTTAATGGTAATCATAAATAAGCTGTGGTGGAAGAAGTACTCAGTTAAGTACAGACACCAGAGCAAAGAAATACTCAAGTAAAAGTTTCACATGAAAAAAGCTATTCAAGTAAAGTATTAAAGTATTAAAATACCTGTTAAAGAGTAAAAAGTAAATGTAATTTGTGCAGATTTTGAATAAAACTTCAAATGTATTGATTTTGATAAAGACTTGCTAAATTTTGTCAAATGGAAACAATTATTTTTTTCTAGCTGTTTTTCTTTTTAATTTTTATTTTTAATAAATATTTTTGCTCAAACTAGGAGTGTCTTAAAATTAAACTCGGCCTTTTCAGCAAGTCTGAAACAATAATAAAAAAATAATATTACTTTTAAGTCCTGTTTAACATATAGTGGTAATGTAGAGTAAAAAGTACAGATACATGCTCTCAAATGTAGTAAAGTAAAAGCAAAAAGTATCCACAGTACACTTAAGTACAAATATGTAAAATTTAACCTTACAGTACTGTACTACTTTTACTTTGTTACCCTCCAGCACTGCAAACAAGTTATTACTACTTATCGCCAGGGATGGTGACTTCTGTGGCCAAAGTTGCCATGGGGTTAACTGGCAGAAACATGGCTGCCAATGTGCACCAATGGCCTCTCTAACTCTCTTTTAAATTTAACCAATCGCTGCTATTTGCTCGTGATGTATGTTATTCACCGCCAACAGGGCTATCTGGTATTTTCAGTGTTTCCCAAATCCTGTAGGAAGAAGGGCAATAACGTCTTTCCCCTTGATAAAATTCACCAAACATTCTCTTTGTTCTGGCTTTAAATCCTCAATCTCGGGAATTGTTGCCAACACAGAATGTATGTCTTCATCTACATCCATCTTGACCGCTTTGTTTACTGTTGTGCTGTACCACAAAAGGGACCCAGACAGGTGCTTGAGTATGACATCATGGCTTCACAGTTCTTCTCTGATTGGCTGGTGTGCAGTCTACAACTTCCAGAGTTCTTGCAAACCGTATAGTGTATTCCGATTCCTGACCTAGTCGCTGGAGAGAAATAAAATTGAGCGGAGGCACTAGGTGGTGCCAGCCTGGCTATCTCTAATCACCACTAATCACCCAGAGAGGGTTTTTAATTTTAATAATAAATAAATAATGTTGTTGATGTTTATGAGCATTTCAAGCGTGCTTTATTAAACAGAGCCTCTACTGGCCTGGTTGGCTCTATGCAGCTTTTTCCATGCTTGAATAATCGTCTGGGTTGGATTTATAAGGGCTATTTTTCCTCTTGGTGAAAATTTCCCCATGCAACAGTAAAACCTGCATTTTATTTACATATTTACTCTTTTCATAATAAGAAATACAAGCACTTTTAAGCATTTTATAATCTGTTTAAAGGCTCAGAGACCTCACATTCAGAATCATGCAGTGAATACGTGCCAGTCTATTTCTGGGCCAGGTACAATAGCTTCCTACTGTCTTGTTATCACCCGGCAGTTACCAGGCAACCAGCAGCTCATTTTTATGTGTAATTACTCTCAAAGTTTGGAGTACAGTTTGTCTTTACAGTGTAGAACATGTCTGCATTCCATTTTTTATTAATAGTCTTGTTCAGTATGTGAAAGGTGAAGATCTGCATGTCTCAGAGGATGCTGGGAAAACACCAGACACAGCGTCTGTCTGTGAGTCAGCCTCAGGGCCAGTGTGACACAAACGCCATTTTTAATCTGCAAGAGGAAATCTCAATATGGACACTTTAAAGTTGCGCTGTGTCACTTTTCTGGTGGCGAATATGAATACGGTGGTGAATATGTTTTCCTAGTAGGGTTGTCAAAAGTATGAAATTATAAACAATCACGCAACTGGATAACAAATGAACAAATTCATCTTGAGTTTGGTTTAATAAATAAATAAATAAACAAGCAAAAACTATTATCTTGTGTTGAAAATTGAAATGTGGTCTAAAAAAAGTCTAAAAAAATAAGATTTGAAAATGATCATCAGGATATCAAAATCATGACTGAGTATCAAGTCTATTCTTTAGTATCAAATTTAACATTTTAGTATCGTGACAACACAAGTATCTATCTAGCAACTAGCATTTGCTCACCTTGCATTCTTACTGTAATTAGATCTCCTCTACACAGATCTGACCTGTGTGGAGGAGACCCTAATTAGAGTTGCTGATTGTCTCCATGGAGATATAAAAGTTTACTGTGGAACGTTCCGTACAAATCCTCAATTTCTCTTTGGAGACAAATAAGTGGCACACTAATATAAGCTGGTAATAAAAGATTTTGATGAGGTGCGATAAAATGACTGTGCAGAATCTGACATCCAAACTTCTCCCCAGTGGGTGCACATCTGCCTCTTGACATGTTGACTTTTTAATTATTTTTGGAAAACTTCGTGATGCATTATTTAGTAGTAGAGTATTTTTTCAGTGTATTTTGCTAACAAGAGCAGCATTGGTGCTTTGCTGTGAGCATATGCAGTAATTCCGGTCTCATGACTCAGCGTGCACTGGGAAGAGGGGCTACAGTCTGCAGGTTATGTAAGGTTATGTAAGGATTGAAGCATAGGCTCTGTATATCTTAGCTGCTACAGATAACACAACATACAACACTACTACTAGATTACAGGGGCATGTATGTAAATCTTCTGGTGAGGGGTTCGCTACCTGCTTCTCTTGAATGTTTTACTGTATCATTAAATTTATTTTTTTTATTGCTCAAGAATAACTAGGAAAAAACATGCATTTGCCTATAAGTGGGAATGCCTCTCAACAGCTCTGACTTGTATCTTGGTGTCACTTTCATGGGGAGATAGATAATACCTTTCTATAGAATTAACAGACATATGCATGGGACTAGAAATTGGCAGACTCCACTAGAAAAGTTACTTAGTTAAGCTTTAACTGTTAGCTGATCAGATAAGACTGATAGCATTTTTCCAGAAAAATTAAAAGGGCAATGCAATTTCTTTCACAGCAACAGCAAGACAGGACTAAACCAGGACTAAACCAGGACTAAACCAGGACTAAACCAGGACTAAACCAGGACTAAACCAGGACTAAACCATGACTAAACTAGGAATGAAACAGGACTAAAGCAGACCTACATAAGAACTAAACCAGGACTGAAACAGGACTCAACCAGGACTGAAACAGGACTCAACCAGGACTGAAACAGGACTCAACCAGGACTGAAACAGGACTCAACCAGGACTGAAACAGGACTAAACAAGGACTAAACCAGGACAAACCAGGACTAAACCAGGAGTTAAACAGGACTAAACCATGACTAAACAAGGAATGAAATGGGACTAAAGCAGAATTAAATAAGAACTAAACCAGGACTAAACCAGGGCTGAAACTGGACTAAACCAGGACTAAACCATGACTAAACAAGGAAGGAAACAGGAATAAAGCAGAACTAAATAAGAACTAAACCAGGACTAAACCAGCAGTGAAACAGGACTAAAGCAGAACTAAATAAGAACTAAACCAGGACTAACACAGAACTAACCCAGGATTAATGTAACCAAACTTGAACCACATTTTGAGATGGACTCATCTTAACTTTTTAAATACAACTCAGAGGCTGTGTTCTGTTTTACCAGTTAAACATGTGTATTTTTTTTACAATGCCAATTACACACAAGCCTCTTCTTTATTTTCTGAATTCTGTTTGACCTTGTTCATTTACTTTCCTTGTTCCCTAATTCTTTTTGACACTTACGATAAGCCTTTCGTTCTGTAATAGTTGCTGGAGCGGGTTACTATAATAGGATTAATCTCACTATGGGACCAATACACCATCATAATTTCATATTCAATCTTATCAGAGTATCATAACACTGTGTTGGCAATAAGCAATAAGCAATACAGAGAATACAAAGCAGGCTTGTACTTGAATTCCAGTGGTCTTAGCTGATATTCTAGAGGGCAAAGTCCAGAATTCCAGATGTATTAGACTAGGGTGAACTCATGGAAAAGGTGTAGGTATTAAAAACATTTAACCAGACCAAGTAAATTCAACATTTTGAGTGTTTTACTGTCTTAAAAATGTGAAAAACAGAATTTGCAGTGGTCCAAAGTTTTTCCTCACTTACCTTATGCATTCCAAACATCCTAGTTATTCACCGTGATTAGTTTATAAGCTAACGCGCACTTCCTGATTATCTGACAATTAAACATAAATGCTTTCTAATTAGATGCACACTTATTTTGCAAGCTTATTTTGAAAGAAATAACAAATAGTTCAAATAAATACATTTTCACATCTTTTTCCATGGGGTTCTTATATGATAACTAAACACAATTTTAGAAAGTGGATCTACTTGTAAATACTATTAATTGACATCAAACATTAGATTAGACTTAAGAAAGAAATGGCAAAATACTTGTATTTAAAGAAGACATATTGTGCTTGTGTCTGCTATATAGCCATAATCTATGACACCAGTGGATCATTACGTTATAATTTGGACATTTTAAATTCCAAAATAAATGAAACAAATCTGCTGACCTCTGCTTTAGAAAACTGTGGTGCCCAATAGGAGCTGACGTTGCCATTAAAGAGCAACAAAGAGCCATTTTGCTGTTGACACCTCCTATGGATATGTTTAGGTTCTTTTTACAGACCAAGAGTTTGTTTTCATACCTGACAGTTTCGACTGATCACTAGCGGTCTTCCTCAGAGTGGTCACGTGATGTTGCTGTGAGTGTCAGGTCAGCTGATTTATAAGGTTTTGGCACTGTCTTCCTACCGGTGGACGCAGGATGACAGCGCCATCTGCAGTCCGACTTCGTCAGCAACATCACGTGACCACTCTGAGGAAGGCCGCTAGTGAGCAGTCGAAACTGTTAGGTATGAAAACAAACTCTTGGTCTGTAAAAAGAACCTAAACATATTCATAGGAGGTGTCAACAGACCAAATGAATCTCATTGGACTACCTCCTATGGATTGCCGCACACCATGTTCAGGAGTAGCAGTGTTTTTTCATTTGTATAAAATGACTACATAATGCTGCTGACTCCTCTATGCATTTCACAGACCAAGAAAATAAAATTAATGAACGAAGAATAGAGCTGTGGGTGTATACCGATTGCGATGAAAACAGGAGTTGATCTGCAAAATGGCTTCTTGAAAATAGGCAATTAAAGTGGGTAAATGGTGAGGAGAGACAACTATAAAATGGTTACAAGCTCTGAAGTGAAAAGTCTATTTTGCATAATAGGTCCACTTTAAAATCAAGTGCTCATTAAAACTTTTTAAGTGTAATTCCATCATACCATTATATCTTACAACACTAAAATCAGTCTTGTACCGGTATCCATGCATTTTCTTCATCTCGCCGTGATAATGATTAGATAGTGTAAGTAACTAAGTATAGGTGTTCCTTGAATTTCTGTGTGATAAGTCTTGTAGTTGCAGTGTTCTCACCTCTTTATGCCACTGAAACTCCTTGTATCACACATCACTAGTTCTTGAACTTAGATAACATTGAAACCACTTGTGCACTTTTGGATAAGATACCGCACTTACCACTTCTAGTGTGTTCCTAGCCGAATCTTTTCCCTCTATTGGCTTAAGACAAGGAGGGCACTGCTGTGGTTAAAGTGGCCTCTAAATGTCTCGGCCGACCTTGGATGGTGAGATTGTTGTTGGGTTTACCGGGGGGGGGGGGGGGAGCATGGTGCAGAGGGAGGGAAGCAGACAGAGAGGGGTGCAGAGGGAGAGAGAGACTTTTGCATACATAAATATCATTGGTAGAATGGTCAGATCAAATGACCCACAGGTTGGCGGAGAGATTCCAGCTCCCACAGATGAATGCTGTCATTGTCTTCTTGGGCAACACACTCAACCCACCATTCCCCCAATGTCTGACACATTGTACTTGTGTGTGTATGAATGGATGAGTGGTTCCATGATGTAAAGCAAGGTGGAAAAGCGTTGTATAAAAATAGTACCATTTACTAACACTCACATATCTGACTTTGATTAAAGTTGTACTATGTCACTTTGCTGGTGTGGAGGTCGATTTCCTGCTTGCCCCATGTATGTTTTGGCTTTGCATGAAATGTTCCACAGCATAGAACGACATTTTTACTGTAAGTGAGGTCAGTTCTCCACTAATCTGAACTGTTACTGGTTATGGCAAACGGGAGAGAGGGGAGGAGGAGAAAGAAAGGGGAGTGAGTGGGAGAGAGGGGAGGAGAAAGAGAGCGAGACACAGAAATAGTTAATTGAAATGCATGGTGCTGGTTAACTTCTTTGATTCAGATGGATAAAGCATCAATAGTTTAATTCTGTTAGAGAGAACTACAATTTGTGTTATCAAATTAACTATTCAATTTCAGAATGAAAGTATGCACACTCAGGACAGTTAACATGCGGATGTAGGATATATATCACATTCTATAAGTTAATCACGTTTGGTCTTTCAATGTAAACACTGTGGATGTGACTGCAGTTATATCCCAGTTTACCTCAAGATACCCATTCCATTCCACACCCATTTCACTTAAATAAAGGATTTCTACTCTGATATCCAAATTTAACTCACTCATCAACATCTGTGGTTGGTGCAAATGAGCGCGATCCTCTTTCCCACACATTGATCAGAGCTGTGTTGTCACCTCTAACACTGGCAGTACACTTCTGTAGCTTCCCAGGCTGTTACGTAAGCAGCAGCGCCCCCTGTGGTCGAGGGCCTGCAGGTCGGGTCAGCTCCTCACATCTCCTGAGCAGCTGGGCCTTTGTGCTGTGGGACGCTCTTGTAAATCTACTGCTTTGTCTCAGAAACAATAGCACGAGTGAGTACAGCCAGGACAGTATGGGGTATATGGGGGGTGTATGGGGGGGTGGAGCATAGAGTCAAATAAAGCAGTGTTGTCACAAGTCACTGGAAAGCAGACATCTCAACACTGCTCATCTATGTACATTACAATACACTGTGCATGCATTGGCAGAATTAACTTTATCATGCCTAACTTTATCAGTTAGTCCAATTTTAATCAAGATTGAGATTTGAGATTGAGTCATTTCTAATTATCAATGAATGGAGAAGTTTACATCCAATCTTCTGTCAGTACAAGAATGGGGTTTATGAAAGGCCATATTGTGGTATTTTCTGATCTCTGTGATATTGTTTTGTCATCACAAACATACCTGGAGTTGTGGTTTGTTTCATTCATACAAGTTTAACACACAAACCCTGCACATTTATTCTTAACCCTTGAACTGTCATGTGGTAATACAGGAAGTGTTTTAAAACTCAATACACCTTCACTTAAATCAATTTCAGGTCTGGAATTGCCCGTCCCTACTGAACATATTAGCATATTATCCAGCCCTACCCAGCCTATAGCTTGCATTTATTCATTCACAGATGTTTTAAACTAAAATACACTTTGATTGGCATGCTATCTTAGTGTGAGTGGGGTCACCTGTCCACAGATCTGACCTGTAACACAAATCTAATCATAGACCTCTTCCAACGCATTATCCCTTGTATGTTGCAATGATGAGGTCCTGTTACCATTGACTGAGCATTGATCGTGGCTTTTCCAGCTTCTATTGATTGAACCATTCTTTACTGACCCATTCTGTGAAACTATGAAAACACAGCTTGTGTCTCTAGGTCACAATAACATATTTTTGAAGTATGATATATCACTGAAGTAAATATAAATGAAAAACGATTATATCTAAACTAATTTATACCATTGAAGCAACAACCCAAGAGCAGATTTAAAGGTGAATTGTATAACTTTTCTGGTGGAGGGTCTGCTACCTGCTTGTTTCTAAGGATATGCCATTGCACAGTATGATTATGATGATAATTAAACATTTATTAAATTACTCCTGATTCTATAGCTCAAAAATACCTAGAAAAAACATCATTCTGACTGTGAGCGGGGTTGCCTTTCCACAGATTTGACCTGTAACTTAGTCTGATTTGGTTTCTATGAAGAGAGAAAGGTTTAATACAATACTGTGAAACATTCCAGATGAAACAATAACATCTCCACTGACTCTTTGAGGGTGCCTCCATCAGAAAAGTTACCCAATGCACCTTTAAACCATAAAAACTATTTTAAATCTACAATACTGTTAAAAAATCATGAGCTACAAATGCATTAAATAAACAGCAGAATGAAGCACTTAAGGACATACTTTGCATCTGTAAATCTGAGTCATAGAAGTTATTAATTCAACCTTTTACATCTTCAATGTTATCATATAACCAAAAAAATAACCAAATATTTCCCAGTTGTGCAAAGAAATAGTACACACGATTAATAGAGACCCCCAAAAATATGGTTCCAGCTTCCATATATTCGACAATAAGTCAATATAGTAATTATCGTTACAGGCCTATGTGCATATGACTGAAATGTTTTTATTCCGCAATCTTCTCTTTTAATAGTGATTTTATGATGATTATTTATGTTTTCATTTGTTTGTATTGTGATTTTAATGTATTTTTTATTCTGTAAAGCACTTTGAATTATTTTGTGTACGAATTGTTCTGTACAAATCGACTAGCCTTGCCGTGAAGCACTTTTGTACAGGAAGTGTTTTAAAACTAAATACACCTTCACTTGAATCAATTTCAGCCCTGGAATTGCCAGTCTGCACTGAACAAAAGATAAAAGATAGCTGTTAACTTGAAAACTACCACTTCATGACATCGCAAGGTGGAACGGAACATTTTCAGCTTTGGAGACACACTAATAATAAAGTGTTACTCAAACATGTGCAAATGAAACAAAACATGATGAGGTATCAAACATTCAAACATGACTCAGTGTCATAAAAGTCTATTTTGCGTAATGCGACATGTGTAGTCATGTTTTGGGGAGTTATTTTTCCATACTTAAGTTTTCAAATTGAGCTTTATGTGCATTCTTTACGCAGTAGATTGGTCAAAATAAAAGATTGGCCTGTGCTGGAGATTTAAGGCTGGTATCAAATTACCCTAAAATATGCAATTATCAGCGTGATATATCGGTTGGCCAATATATCTTTATGCACGATATATATTGACCCCAAAAATATCATTCTAGTTTTCACATATTGAACTATAAGTCAATCTAGTAATTATGGTGACAGGCCTGAGTGTCTTCAATTCTGACTGACAAAAATTCCACAATAACATCCCTTTGTTTACAGCATTTCTGTTTTAAGGATGACAAAAATAGCTTCACAATTGCCCTCACATAACTGCCCCATAGTGGTGTTTGTTGATTCTTGTCTTGTTTTTGCCGACCATCTGCTCAGCTCTGCGCATTCCTCTTTGCGGGAGGCTTGAGAAAATGAAAAGGCGAGACATGACAGCCCTGACGTGTGCTTAATATCCGCTGACCTTGGTTGTCATTTTGTAACAATCTTTTAGTGCCTTGGCTACGCTATTTGATTTAGATAACCCGCGATTGCAAAGGGAACTGTGTATTAGCAGGCCATTTCAGGAGGTTTACACAAGTTGACAGTGGCCATGCGGCGCGGGCTATTTCCTGGTGGAACATTTTAAGTGTGTGTGTAGGAGAGAGGAAGAGGAGGAGCTGCAGTGTAGAGTGATGAAGGGCAGCAGACGGTCACGATGAAGGCTTTGGCACATTCAATTTGTCTGATCATTCACCGGACACTTACTCCAAAGGTTGTTTCCTGTCTGCAGTGCACTATGTCACTGTTCTGGTGGTGGTGGTGGTGGGGGGGTCCTTGTATCCATGGAGATATGCATCAAGGAAATGTTCCAGAGCATGGTATTTAACTTCTCTATAGTGTTTATGCAGTTGTTGATGCCCAGGACAAATTTACAATATAAGCTTAGGCTTAACTTATCTTATCTAATGAAGGCTCATCTTATCTTTTCTTGCCCTGAGACACTTTGATAAACACGCATTCTTATTAAGTGGGGTCACCTCTCCACTGGGGATGCACCGATCTGCACTTGTATCGGTTAATGTATCGTATCAGTTAATCCGGGTATTGGCAGATGCTTAGAGCTAGTCCGGAAATCTGTATCGTAACTGAAAAAGCTGGATTGGTGCATCCCTACTTTCCACAGATCTGAACTACAACCTGTCCGGATGGTGTTACCTACTTAAGTAGTCATACTGTGGAACATTCTGAGCTAAAATACCAAGTCGTTTGTACCTCACGCCATATAGCTATTCAATGCTTCACTGTAATTTGTAAATTTATATAAATTGATGTTTTGAATTATATTCTGTCCTCTATTATATATTGTATGCTGCCTGAAATATGAATTTCCTTTAGGATGATAAAGTATCTATCTAACTGCACAGAATTTGAACAGAAGTGTGTCTGTACCTTTTCTTGCTAACTGAAATCGATATACTGCATTGTGGTTAGGTATTTTGCTCATAATATAAAATTTTAGTGTTGTAATAATAGAGTAATAATTGAGAAATATTTCAATTTATTAGCATTCTAGCTTTATCGAATCAAACAAGCAAAATGAAAAATACATTTAACGTGACAAAAAGAACCAGATTATATATTAGTGTAGATTGAATATAAATTGTCAGTTTTTCCCATTTAATGAGACCTTAAAACTCATGAAAATTAACTTATTCATGTTGACATTCTTCATGTTGGCTAAGAAATAAAGGGGCCATACTTGCCAATGCACCACACAGAATATCCTGACTGCATTGCTTGTGTAATACCTGGTGTTTTTCCATGTTCTCCACACATCCCTTCTCTGTGACAGACACTTTGAAGCTCCTTGATCGGCAGGAGAGGAAAAACAACATGCAGATGAATTGGGTGTGGCCTTAGCTTCTTTAGCACATTCTGAAATCCAAACGCCCTGCTTGCTGTCTCCACTCATCACAGAGGTATGAGGTGTAGGCAGAGGGCTCTTTGTAGCAGCCAGCCTCAGTCCCACACACAGGGAGACAAAGACAGTCTTTAAGCACCATGAGTGAGGGACATGTGCAGAGAGAAAGTGCCGCTGTTTCGGTCTGTGTGCTGTGGTCCAACCTGCCTCCTCTGCGGCTCTGACTCATTCAGTAACTGTCCCAGCTGAAAAACACTGGACATACTCAAGGCTTTATTTTAGATATTTTTGGCTATTAAAGACAGAATCCATTTATGTTGATGGGAGTGCAATTTTGTAATGATAACAACATACATTTTTTTCATTTTTATTGTAACCTAAGCAATGACATAGTAGGATTGGCTGTCCATGGTTTTCAGAATAATGAAAATTTGAATAATTTAAGAAAAAAAAAAGAAAAAGTGAAACCCATATAATACTATACTCTGTCTACTCTGAAGTGGTTTAACAATGACAGTCTGAGTTGAAAACTTGCACAACTAAATGATCCTTATACCGTTGGATTATCAAATACCACCATTCCAACAGCACATTGTATATTGTAAGCGGCAAACGGCTGAGCGTTACCACTGCATAAGGCACAAGTAGTCCGGCAACCGTTAAATCACATTCTCTATCAATGCTTTTCTGCCATCACCATGACATCACTATTGCACCGGGTAAACATATGCAGAAATAACTGATATTTGACACATTTATAGACAGTAAACAGGCTTTTCAGATTCACAGGTGAGACATTTTGGTTTATATAATCGTATTAAACAACTTGGAGCTTTGCGATGTGCAGTTTTAACTCCTTGCTGTTTAATGCTTACTTAATCCAGTGTTTTGCTGCTCCGGATTTAGTGACAACCCTGTTACCATGTTTTGGCTTATTGACAACATTGTGCCTTGTGTTGAGTAATGTATCATACCTAAATGATGGAGCACGGCCTTCAGCTATTCCAGGAAGCAGTCGTACATCTCAGTCTAATGGAATTATTCACCAGGTTGTTGACTTAGTGTCAGCTTTAATAAAAATGGTGATCGAATTACAATATAAAAGCCTCCGCCTGTTTGTAAACTTTTCTCATCTTTCACAGTCTTGATTAGGATTAATGATCTTTGCTTTTATTATATTACAGGTGCAAATTGTAAATTGAAATTATTCTCTGCAGTTAAACAGTTTGATGCTTAGTCTTATGTTGTGGTATACTGACAAACAACTATATAGCCAGGAGAATCTTACTAAATTAAAAATGAGCTCTCATTGTGTGCTTGAAGGCAGAACATTTATTGTAGCATATCTATTAAAGCCTAAAGTTAAAGATAGTTCATTGTAAACCTATCCATATAAACTAGCACCAAGAGCAAATATTTAAGGTTATATATTATACAAAATTGCCTTTTGTGAGCTTTAAGCCATGTTAAAATGTTGTTACTGCCTCGAAAACATTCCCAGAGTTTTGTTTCATTTACACGTGTTGGAGTAATCCTTTAGTATTGGGAAGTCTACATCTCCAAATTAACACCTACCTTTTACCTTTAGTTCAGTAAAAATTGATAATTCCAAGGCTGAAATGATTCAAATCATTTTAGTGAAGATGTATGGAGTTTAAAAACACAGTGGAGCATTTCCTGTATTACCACATGACGTCAGCTAGTTTTCTGTTTGAGAGAAGTACTCAATCTAAACATACAGGATTTACGTGTTAAACATATGAATGAAACAAAACACAACTCTAATATGTTTTTGGCAAGGAAACAACATAATAACATAGATTGGAAATAGTGTAATAATGACCCTTTAAATAAGAAATTTTAAGTTATTACTTTTAGGAATATGTGCAATAGTGTCTTTACCCAGATATTTGCCTACAGCCATTACCAGAACTGCATGCAAATGACAAACTGGACTTAAATATTTTCAGAGGTAGCATGACCACATGGGTAAATTGAAGAAAATATAATTATGTGTTCTAAATGACATTATGTTGCATATATTTTTAAAGGAGTTCACAACTATCTTGATAAATTGTATGTCCATTGAAAAGTGTTTTACGTTGTGGTTTTGAGCTTTTTCTTAGTTTTGAAATCAGGTTTGAATGATTGTATTATAACAAATCTACCATTGCTAATGCTGTATTGTATTATACTGTACTATCCAGAATAAAGATCATCCATAATTCAATTCAATTCCAATTTGTCAAAGCTGCTTTATCTTGGATATAGTTTTATTGTTTGTTTATCTGAACCAAGTCTGATTCACACGGCGGGTCTTGTCCTGGGATTCGGTTCAACCCACTTCCCTTCATTTGACAAACATCAGAATAGCAGTTTGTGTTGTTCGGACATAAACACAGCTTTCCGTCCAATCCCCTGTGCCCCTCCCTCCTGTCAGCCAATCATGGTGCACGGTTTCAGTCCTGTTTACCTCTCTCACGACACCGTGACTGAGACCAGGTCCAGCTGAGAGACCTCTTGGGAAATAAGAGACATAGGGTCTGGATGTTTCCTCAAGGCCGTAGTAAACAAACAAGTGCTTAACTCTGATGCTGAGTGCAGAGCTATAGGATTCCCCTCCTGTCAGTGACTGTGGGGGGTGTTACTGCAGTAAAAGCAGTAATCATATGATCATATTTCATAAAGTGCACGGATTATAACGTATCTACTGTTATCCACTCAAAAATAATCCCTCCATTCAGATTCAGGACTGCAGTCACGACTGGTTCTGCATAATTATTTTTTGTTGGTGCTATTGCTCTTGGCCTCCTTTCAGTGTTTTTTTCTGGTTAAAACTGCACTATGTGACTTTTGTGGTTGAGGATCAGCTTCTCTCCAGTCAGGTCATTTAGGTCAGTGAGGCTAGGGCCATATCTCGAAGGGCCATAGCCTTCACTGAGGCTAAGGGCTATATCTCAAAATATATTAGACGTGGAGGGCCACAGACAGATGATCAGTACAGTGAATCATGTATATAAGTGGATTTAATATAACTTTGACAGAACAGGTATGCCTTTAATAAGGAATGGAACATTAAGTTTAGTTCTGTATCACAGAGCAATGTGATGTTATTGAGCTTATAGTGGTAGAATTACTTAAATTTGCAGTTTCAATTACTGCTTGTGATCTATTAGGCCATTTTATCAAGAGACCTGAGAGCCAAACAACCTGGTCTGATGGCCGCATTTGGCCTTCGGGTCATACTTCACAGACATCCCTTATTTAGGTGATATTGCTTTGCTTTATTGTTCCACAGCATGGCACTCTTCTTTTGCCATGGTGATAAACAGGTGAGGCCACAGGCCCAATTTAAAGGTTGGAGCTGTAAAAATAGCTTTTTGGTCACAGAAATGCTTGCCTGGAATGGTCCAAAGTATGGCATTAAACATATTTCTTTTTCATTCTATTACAGGTCCTCATTGATTCAAAATGTGCTTGAAAAATGCAGATTCTTGTAGTGAACAAGGTCACCTCTCTCCACAAATCTGGTCTATAACTCACCTGCCTGTTTCTGGTGTCTCTATGGACATATTGTAGATGGCTGGCAAAGTACCCTCCACCAGAAAAGTTATATAGTACATCTTTAACTATACTACCAATACTAACACTACCATGACAGAAAACCTCTCCCATCTTACCTCATTGTTAACAGCACAGACTAAGCACATTTAAGTTTAGTTTCTGTATTTTACACTAGTACTGTACTCACTTTTGCATTGTTGGATTTGTGGTCTCCTAAAAGTGCAATTAGTTTTTGATCACACCACTTCTCTTCACTGTAAACATGGGAGGAAGTGTTGAAAGTACTAGCCCGTATTATTATGAAGTATTACAGTAGTCTGAGGTGTGGGTTGACGCAGAATAGCATGTCTGTACCCTGTTATCAAGATCTGTCTGGAGCTGCATCACACACACAACTGTCACTTATGTGCTCAGACTCCACTACAGAGGAGTAGCAGTGGGTTTACTCTAACCGTAGTGTATTATTACTATTATGAAAGCAGATATATTGTGTTGATTTAAAAGCACAACGCAAGCTTTGAATTTCTGTAATGAAACCATAGGCTGTATATATAAATGAACACAGCTAACCCACTAGATGCCACGTTCCAAATAAGAAGTGTTCATGTAGGAGGGGTGCTTCTGGCTCTATCAATGCCCCTTTTTGGCTTTACATTGAAAAAATCCCCTTTCTCTGCAGTGAGGCTCATCATTTTGGTCTTATAATGTTCTTATTAATCTGCTCTACATGAACCTGTTTTTTTCCTTCTATTTGGCTGTAAATAAATTCACAGAGTCACCAGCCATATTACGATTTCAGTTTTATAAGTTCTTGTAAATGTTGGCTAATATTTTTTATTGCTTTGAAGAGGTTCACACTTCATTGCAGTTGGTTAAATCCACTTGTTGCATTGTTGAGGCTGACCAGTGAGAGGTGTATATTATCACAGAAATGAGATCATACATTACAATCACCCAACCATAATTTGAGTGTATTTAAAGGGTCCATAGTACGCTACTTTCTGATCTATGTGTGTTTTTTCTTCATGAAAAACATACAGTTGTGTTTTGTTTTATTCACATATGTGTGGCACACGAACCCTGCATATCTAGACTGAGTTCTTCTCTCAAACAGCAACACTCTGTTCCACCTTGTGTAAAAGGCTGATGACATCACAAGGTGGTACAGAGTGTTTTGAGCTTTGGAGATGTAGACAGACTAATTAAGCAGGATTACTAAAACATGTGAATGAAACAAAACACAACTCCAGGTATGGTTTTGATGAGGCAACATTCTAACAGGGCACAAGAGTCACAAGAGTCAATTTAGCTTAATATACCTTTTAAATAAAAAATAAACCAATGAAATAAAAATAAATTAACTATAGTTCTAGTCTGCAAATGCATACTGTCCACATTTTTATTGCTTATATTCAATACCCCTGCTCCATCCTAAGATATTATCATGGTTTTGTATACGCTAAGACAGCAATATCCTGTGAGGAGCAGTGCTGATCTGCCTTAAAGCTCCACCTTTGTACCAAATGAACCCAAAGCCAGTGTAGCTCCTGGACCAGTCTGCAGAGACTCTATGCAGTCTCCTCTCTCTAAATCCTTCACTGTTTAATCCACTCCCCTCCTCCTCTCACTGTAATCTCCTCTGTCCGCACACCATCCTTTTACAGTTAGTCTAATGAGATGGCTGCTATTTGGCTTGTTGAACTTGTAAATCAAATTATATATTACTTTGTAATACTACCCTTGAATTTCCTTCGGTATCTATCTATCTATCTTCTCTCTCTTCTTTTCTCTCTCTCTATCTTTCTCCCCCTTTCTTTCTCTCTCTCTCTGTCTATCTATTTGCCTATCTGTCTATCTGTCAAATGTGCATTTACAAACTGAGCTTTGATGTAATTGACACTGGCTATTCTAAAAAGTTCTTGTTTTTGTTTGTGCAGGTGAGCCAAGGAAATGTTCCTGGGGTGGAGAGTGCGTCTTTGGCCATGGATACAGAGGAGGGTGTGGAGGTGGTGTGGAACGAGGTGCTCTTCTCTGACAAGAAAGTCTTCAAGGCACAGGAGGTACGGCTCATGCTCAAACACAGAAACATACTTTAGTTTATGAAATTTTCTGGATTTTCAGCTGTTGAATCCTATACCAAATGTGATCCAAAATAATGCCTGCATTTTTATAGTAAGAGCATTGAAATATTCCTTGACGCTCCATCAGCAGTGGGTTTGTGGGTGAACGCTCTACTAATGAGCTCCTCTTCTCTACTCATAGCCATTTGCTGTCTGCTGTGCACTTAAGATGTAACCTGTCCAGCAAGGTGGAGTCTCATGATATTTGTGAGTTCAGAAAACTCACAAGAATCCATCTTGGAATAGGCCCACTGTGAGCTTAGTTGGCCGGGGCAGATCAATCACAAAGCAGAATTCAGGTTTGTGGAGAAGCCAGAGGTGAACCTCCTAAATGAATCAAAACATGGTGATGCTGACAGACATACTTAAGCCTATTTTAGCATCAATACAGACAATTTTCTTTGTTAAAAACATGCAGAATGTAAGTCCGTGCAATTGTGGAGAAAGAAGATGTCTGCTTTTCTCTCAACTGAATGTAACAAAAGTCAGATTTTTCGGGCTGTTGTGTGCTATCAGATTTAATCAGATTTAAATAGTTGTTGTTTAAATAGCGCTACACATATTAATCTGGTGTAAACCTGATTACATAAGAACAAAGAAAGTATTGATAAAAAGTGATGTTAAAGGTGTGTATTTTGCCCAAAGATATGTTGAAAAACATACAGTACATTTTAACAGTTGGTGGCTTTAGTGCACCTCTCCACAGATTTGACCTGTCACTTAGCCAGGTGGTGCCACCTGTTTGCTGCCTTGGAGATAGAAATGTTGAATCACAAACCATGGAACATTCCAGGCAAAGCATTGACATCTCAATAAAGAGACAGGTGTTGTACCTGCCACTATTACAAAGTGTTTGCATTACACATCACTGACAATGCAATATAGCACACTTTCATATTGTCCTACAGTTCAGTACAGATCTTGTAAAATAGAGATTCTATTTCCAATGTATTATTTTGTTCAGTCCTTTTAAATGTTTGATATTGAAAATTGTCTAATCTTCAGTTATTTAAAATATGTTTTTAGGATAAAATCAAAGAGATGTTTGAAAACTTGATGCAAGTTGAACACCCCAACATTGTAAAGTTCCACAAATACTGGCTCGACATGAAGGAAAGCCAGGCTAGGGTAACTATCCTTCTTTTTGATGCTGTTGTTGTTGTTGTTGTTGTTGTTGTCTATTCTCTTTTAAATCTCATAATCCTATCTTCTTTCTTTGTAGGTTATTTTCATCACTGAGTACATGTCCTCTGGCAGCCTCAAACAGTTTCTCAAGAAGACCAAGAAGAACCACAAGACCATGAATGTGAAAGTGAGTGTGGCTGACCCCTGCTGGTGGTATACAGTACCACAGCGTGCATCCCTGTTGACATCTATATTTTAGGCAGGATTAAGGATTATGTAACACACTACCATGGCCCACTGCAGACATCTTGTGGGATTGTGCTCCTTCATCATAAACTCCTCTCTTTATTATTTTATTGCATTTTCTATCATTGGTTGCAGAGTTGTACATATTATTGTCTTTTTAAAACATGCAAAATATTTTAAATTGACAAAATATCTGCATATTTTAATTTAATATTTTTTGTTCTTTAATAGGGGAAAGTATTAAAAGGTAAACAAAGACAAAAAAAAAAACATGCTAATGTAATTCTTTAATGTCATTCTCTTCACAATAAATTACACGAACATAGATTATATTCAGATTAAATTAAGAATTACTATGATTTTTATTTTATTTTTTTACATTTCTTTATATACTATGCATTGTTTACATATATACTTAATTTTATTAATTGTTCAGAGAGTTCCAATGTTTTACACAAACAACTGCAAATTTAGAGCCTCTTTACTTCTAGAATCCTGTTTGAATTTGTCTTTTTATTTACTGCAGGCTTGGAAGCGATGGTGCACTCAGATTCTTTCAGCTCTTAAGTAATAATTTTCTCTGTCTTTAAAAAAATATTTGTGTTATAAAGTACAGTATAGCTGATTCTATTATATTGTTATTTATTTGCAGTTATCTACACTCGTGTGACCCACCAATAATCCACGGAAACTTGACCTGTGACACCATTTTCATCCAACACAACGGCCTCATCAAGATTGGCTCAGGTCTGACCCCTACACGTGTTTTTGTGTAACTGCAGTTTTGCTTGCTTTTAATTATACTGTATTGTGAAAAGAGGCAATTAATGGCATTTGGCTTTCATTAAATGTAATTCTCTCTCCGCAGTGTGGCACCGACTATTTGTAAATGGTAAGAAATAGCTTTTGCAGTAGTTCTACTTTGTTTTATGTATGCTTTGTCAGCTGTGTAATTTTATATTTAGTATACGTTTGTTTACATAGTTGTGCAATTGATGTTACAGTGTTCCCAGATGCAAGTGTCCATGGTAAGGGAAGGCAGCACCGCGATGAGCAAAGGAATCTACACTTTTTTGCCCCAGAGTATGGTGGTAAGGAGTTTTCAATTGAAACTTTTCATGTAAATCTGAGATCAAACCCTGGACTAAATTAGGGATAAATTAGGAATTAACGTAGTGTAAAACTAAACCAGGAACCAGATCTAAAATCCAGCCAAACCATGGTTAAGGCACTTTTAATGGGCCCATGTCACTATTTTCTGATCTATATGACAGTGTTGTTTCCTCATCAGACCTGGAGTTGTGCTTTGTTTCATTCACAAATGTTCAACACACAAACCTTGCAGATTAAAGCTGAGTTAATCTCTCAAACAGAAAACACCCTTTTCCAACTGGTGATGTCTGTGGTTATACAAGAAGTGCTCCACTGTGTTTTTAAATTTCATACACCTTCACTAGAATCATTTGAGTGTTTTCTGCCTTGAAATTACCAGTCTCCACTGTACCAAAATACAAAAGGTGAGCTATGAAGACATATCCAGACTAATAAACCAGGGTTGCACAGACATTTGTGAATGAAACAAACAACTCCTGGTATGTATCTTTTAACTGGACAAAATGTATTCCTTCTTGAATCATTTTAGAATCATACTGAACTTTATCAGAACTAGTAGGCCTATAAGATCACATGATAACAAAGAAAGTACTAATGTTTTAGGTTGAAAATTGCTTAGTATCGAAATCAACTGCAGAGGTCCAGTGAGGAGGGCATTTTAAATTTCAAGTTATCTTTTGTCATTTGTGAATGTATTTGTTACATCAACAGTGACTTCTTTCATGATTTTTAGCTTGTGCAGATGATTACGCCATAGACATTTTCTCATTTGGCATATGTGCTCTGGAGGTGAGAAAAAACATGTCATTTGTATTTTGTCCTTCTGTGAATGTGTTAATGACAAATTCTGGTTGTTTTATCCAGATGGCAGTTCTAGAGATCCAGGCCAATGGAGACTCTGCAGTGTCCAAAGAGGCCATTGTCAATGCAGGTCAATCACTGGAAGACCCTCTCATGAGAGTAAGGTTCATAATTTCTACTTTTAAAGAAGAAAATGTAAACTGGAAACTTTAAACCTAACCCTAAGATAATCGTAATCCTTACAGTATTCATATTGACATAAAGTGAATATATTACTTCTTACTTGATACCATATATATTTAAATTTTTTTATTCACTCTGTTATGGTGAACTGCTAATGTATTCATCACAGCTGCACCTGGCGCTGGGTAACAGAGATGTGGCTGCTAATGGGCTATAGCCTCTCCAACTAAAAATCAATATCTCATTTACATGTCACATTCATACCTGAGCAAGGTTAAGGTGTGTCTTGTCCAAGGACACAACAATAGTATATGCACATAGAGTAGATACATAAGTGAGGAATAACTTGGGACCACTGCAAACCATACTTTACAATGAACTAGGTCTGTTTTCCACATTTTAAGATGGTAAAAATCAGGTACAGCGCCTTTAAAGGGCTATTGCACTAATTTCTTTTCTGTGCTATAATTGTTTCCTCACCAAAACATACCTGGAGTTGTTTTGTTTCATTCACATATTTAACACACAAATCTGGCATATTTAGGCTGATTTTTACTTTCAAAAGTATCATTTTATCCTTGCATTTTCCAATCTCTACTAAACAAAAGGAAAAAGGGAACTCGTAACTTGAAAACTACCACTTCATGACATCACAAGGTGAAACAGCATTTTGAGCTTTGGATATTGTAGATATACTAATAATAAAAGCTTACTCAAACACACGTGTATGAAACAAAACACAACTCCAGGTATGTATTGAGGAGGTAACAACATTATAACATAGCTTAGAGCTCATTACAGTCAAGTTTGTGTAATGAAGGACCTTTTAAATGATTTGCTCTCCATCATATTTTTAACAATACTGTCTACTCCTCCTACAGGAGTTTACCCAGTCCTGTCTGCGCCATGATGCCAAGCTCCGTCCCACAGCTCACGACCTTCTGTTCCACCGGGTCCTGTTTGAAGTCCACTCCCTCAAACTGCTCGCTGCCCACTGCCTCATCAATAACCAATGTGAGTGCCCCCTCTCATATCCACCTCCACACCACATTCACCAAATTGTGCCAACACTTACAACATTCACCAAAATTACGACTTAACTGGGATATAGGAAGAAACTAAACCAGGACTAGAACAGGACCAAACTGTGCTCAAACCAGGATGAAATAAGTGCAAGTGTGAATGTATCCTATATTGTACTTACTACTACTATTTGGATTTGTTTTATAAGAATTCTAGTTTTTTCCTTGATAATTTTTATTTAGCTGACCTTTTAAATGAATTTTTGTGTGTCTGCTGACAAAAATCTATACATTTTGCATTTTAGTCAAAAATACTAAACATGAGTATTCTTAACTGAATTCACTTAAACTTTTTGTAGATATGTTTTTGGAGTGTACATCAAGATTAATTATATTATACAGTATACAGTACTATTACATTATATTACCCCATTGTACTGGACAGTCCTCATAATAACTTTATTCGTTGAACTTCTAGACATGCTTCCAGAAAACTGCGTGGAAGAGAAAACCAAGTCCTTTGACCCTAATGCGGTAATGGCTGAAATCAAGCACGACGACAGACCAGGAGTGCAGCTCAAGTAAATCTACAACTATTTCTATCGTTAACATTTAAATGAACATTAACATTTAAATGAATAGGAAATACATATTTTATATTTTAATGTCTATTACAGATATTCTCATGTATCTCCATTAGAACTTGACAAGTTTTTAGAAGATGTAAAGTAAGTTTAAGTAATTTATATTAAATAAATACACATAATTCTGTAGGCATTATTAATAAATAGGTGTTGTTTCCAGGAATGGGATCTATCCTTTAATGAACTTTGCGTCTTCTCGGCCACACCCCGTCCCACGAGCCCTGTCCTTGTCCCAGGAGCAGGTGGAGACAGTCAAGACACCCACGCCAGAACCTCAGGAGACCGAGACCAGGAAGGTCAGATACATGTCATGAAAAACAAAACATAAATCCTCTGCCCTCCATCTGAAATTATTATCAAATTATGAAGGCAACCTATAAGAACTGTTCTCTGTGTGCAGGTTGTTCAGATGCACTGTAATTTGGAATCAAATGAAGAAGGGACCAAAACACATGTGAGTGGCAAATACTTAATGCACAGTGCACATAGTGTGGAATGTTCCACCTATAAAACTGGTAATAATACTCTGTCTGCTGCTTTCCAGCTATCTCTGTTTTTAAAGATGGATGACAAACTTCATCGGCAGCTAAGCTGTGACATTCTTCCAAGTGAGTGTGCATATAGTACCGGTGCATTTGTATTTGTATTTGTATTCTTGAAGCTAAAAAGCTATCGTTATTGTTTTAGCTGACACCTCCAAAGACCTTGCAAGTGAACTAGTTCATTATGCCTTCATTAATGAGGTAGGTTTAAGAATGTGACATACTTTGCATGCACATTTCTTATCTCATGCTCTTTATGTTATCACACAGGAGGACAGTGACAAAGTGGCCGGCTTCCTGGAGGATGCCATCAGTCGGCACCGGGTGCGAGGGCTTGTGTCTGCAGTGGCACAGTGAGCAGAGTGGCCCTAGCAGAGACCCTGGGACTGGGCCCCTGCACTGAGCAGAGGACAGCTGAGGACACACAGCTGGGACAGGGAGAGCAGAGCCCCTGTTGTGGAGGATGTGTAAAGAGCCACAGTGCAACAGTCTGTGGAGACACTCACCCAGCAAGCAGCAGAAGCACGGCTCTGGTGGCTCTTCATTCCCACATCAGTCCAAAGTGGAACATTAGCAAACTCCCTGTCTAAAGGGCTATCACGCCTTACTCCACCATGCTACTCTCCAGAATAGGTTTACTTCGACTTAAGAGACAGCAGCTATCTTTTATTTTGTAGGTGATGATGAGCCTCATTTGCTCTCTGTCTAGTTTAAAATGTGCAAACAAAGCTGTAAAAGTATACCCCTTTCATTTTCAGGCCAAAACATTGATTTTTAAAGGAAGATGCCCATCCACCACATGCTGTTAATAGATATTCATCTTTTTGTGTTGAACTATGAACTATAGGGTCATTGTGCAATGCCCACCTTTCCATAACATACCATTTCCACAAACTTTTATGTCTGTCAAGCCTATACACTATTACGTTACATGGCCATGTAATATATCTCCCAGTTCTAAAACATGCCACATGTCTCAATTAAGGGGAAAGAGATTCTGCCTCTTTAGCCCATAGTGCTCTTAAGGGTCTAGCCCTGCACAAGTATTATAGAAGCCAAAGACCTGAAGACAAAGTGCCTGCATGGCAGCCTACAGCATAGAATTGGCATCTTTCTCAATACACATTTTTTTTTATTCAAACAAAAGGTTACTTTAATTAATGTATGTTTTTGGGTTTTTTTTATATTTTATGAAAAAAATCTTAGAAATTGCTGTCACTTTCAGAGCAGCATCTGCTATGCACACGGTAAATTGATTCTGGTAAAACTATAGGTAGAATTATTTTAGGGTCCATTATGAACTCAAACCAAACATAAAATTGCCATAGTGGGTTAATTATTTGTATTGATCGTTGTATCCATTTTTATGAACTAAAAGGATGTGCTCTTTTTACATGTGTCTTAAATGCTACCATGCTGTGCAGTATATTTGCATGGACATTGTCATCACAGTCATGATGTGATTTTGCCATTTTAAATTGATTTTCCTGTTTGTACCACACATTTATGGCAACATTGCAGAATGTACAATATAATATATATAATGCTTGGTTTACAATTCATCACATCCAAAATTTGGAATGTAATTTCCAAAACAATTGGCAAATGTCCAACTTACAACATATTGTTGTTTGTTACCTTTATTTTGTCTGTTTAAATAGTCTCTCTTTGACTGTAGGCCTACAGTATTGCAGTTGTCAGTTGTCAAGCAATTATTTAATAATTATATAGCTGAGTCAGGGGACCTTTTGGCAGGTTTACTCTGACATTCACTTAGTTCAGGCTGCCATTGTTTGTGGCTACTGGCTAGTAGGGCGTTTGCCTACAGCAGAATCTCTACAAACCAGTAACCAGCCTCATGTTCTCATTTGATCTTGCAAACAGCATGTCTTAATATCCTGCACTGTGTGGCTGCGTCCATTGGCCTAATACTGCATCTTGCCTAAATAAAGTTTCTGTGAATCATCAGAATCATCAAGATTCTGGGATCTGAAAAAGAAAATGAATGTTTTGACTGTGCAAACAAATAAATAATGTCCATTTAACTATTATTCTGTGAATATGTGGAATGGAATTGGCCTCTGAATGTGTTCTATAGGTACTTAATTAAATATTTGTAAAATGTTGTCTAGGCAATGCAATTAATTACGCAACAATAAACAAAGTGAGAAATATCATGAGTTGGCAATATTATTGATGTATTTAAAATAACCTACCATTCACTCTTACCACATTATTATTTTTTTTTATTATTATTATTTTCCCTCCATGGACCACAGGCGCGTAATAGACTGCACTGTCCGTGTACGGTAGGCCTATTAGTGGGCTACACTCTTGCTTCATGAAAGAAGGCTATAATAAGATAACACTCGATATTATTCACTGCATTGATATTAGAGATCCATGCCCCCCACACACACACACACACACACACACACACACACACACACAATTACGATTGCGCCATTGCAAATGTTCCCAAGTATCGCGATACTTTTCATTGAAACAAAACAGTTCTCGCGATAACTGCAAACACTGGTGGGCCTTGCGGAGAGGGTGTGCGTATGGCGGTTACAGAGACTGCGGTAAATAGAAAATTTAAATTTTTTCATTTATTACCGTCACCTTAGCTTCGCCTTCCTTATGCAAAAGCCTATGTGATTGATAAGACTCATATACCACAACGTTAAAGACAAAATATTTGTTTGATGGACGGGTTGTAGAACTGAAAGCATAGGCGCTAGTTAGCTTGTAACAAACGTTAGCATAACGTTTGTTATAAGCTAATGCGTGGTCCTGCAGAGTAGGCCTCCCCAGTGTAAAGACCGTATACTTCCGTATACTTGGTCGTTTCCCTCGAGATGGCTAATGAAATCTTGTTCTCTGCATGTGTCTACGATTGTGTGTGTGTTCATAATGCGACCGTGTTCCTTCGAATGTTCTCGATCATTAGAGACAATCGAGTTCTTGTTAGCAGTGCGCCTACAGAGGCTAATGCTACGCGGAAAAAAGACGCGCAGACCTTGTGTCTTTAGGTACCTGATGTTTGCATTGCTAGTCTGAAGGAATTTTCTTTCCCCCAGAAATAATTGAATCGTTAAAGCTTCTGATCCACGTTGTCCTGCTCACTGTGGACCCGGGGATAGCGGGTTGAGTAGGTAAGGAGTACCGCTCCTGCCGCGTTATTCTGGTGCATGTAGTAGCCTCATTATGTTGTCTCAGGGATTTTGATTTTGATCAGTTCCTGTGTCGCGAAATACGTGGTGTATTGTGGTTGAACCTTATCATTTAAACGAACTAAGTGGTAGTTTGAATCACAGGGAGGTGAAACGCAGAAGATGGAGAATGGACAAGGCACAGGCACCAAGCTTGGCCTTCCGCCGCTCACCTCAGAGCAGCAAGAAGCACTGCAGAGGGTAAGCTATGCTTACACTGAAAGGATGCATCAATATTCGTATATTTTTCTATGTATAACACATGTGTAATATGTAACATGTAATTTATAATATTGCATTGTTGAACCTTTTGTTATTAAACATGTATCTGTTTCTTTTTAGGCCAAGAAATATGCCATGGAACAGAGCATTAAGAGTGTTTTGGTGAAGCAGACCATCGCCCATCAGCAACAGCAGCTCACCAACCTGCAGGTGAGATGCGTTTCAGTTTATAAAGCTTCTCATGAGTATTTTATTTCATGTGTGGTCAATGACCAACTGTAGACAGCCAAATCAGTGTTTTCTCCCCATTTTGAATGGCGCATCAATAAATCCTGGCTGGAAGTAAACATAGTAGGGAGCCTTTCTCTTCCCCTTTCTTCCCTTCTTGAGGGATCAGCAGTAGACAGTGCGCGCTTGCATTTGCTTCTGTTTCTTTCAGATGGTGATCTTCAGCAGAGGCTTTGGTCGTGATTGAAATAACTGTCAATAATTGGTCTTTATTTTCGTTTACTACTGTTCACTGGTTTGTTTTAAGTTGGGGACACAACTCTTCGAACTGTTTAGGACTGGCGTTCTTATCTTTACTTTGGTCTATCTAGCAAAGCAAATGCCGTTTTATCAGCTAAGGGATATTTAACCTACTTTTCAGCACTTTTTCATCTTTACTGTCTTTCAGATGGCAGCAGTGACAATGGGCTTTGGAGATCCTCTCTCACCTTTACAATCGGTCAATAGATTATTAAATTATTTTTTGTGCGCATTCCAATTAAAAAAGGACTGTTACCCTTCTTTTACCAGTTGCCTTTGCAACAATCCATGCCCTTTGTCAAGAATGCATATTTTATAAGAAGACATAGTCTTGCACTTTTTTTCCTGAACTAGTCTGTAATTCTTTTCTGGGTAATTTGTAAAACGCTGTTGCTTTCTTGAATGGTCTACAGGCTTCTTCTTCTGCAGTATTCAAACAAGATGGTAGTCAGTATTTTAGGCTGTTCAGATTAGAGAGCTTTTATAGGTAAAGTTATGGTCTTTTTGAAAAATATGCATTTGTGCAGTTAAAAGAACAGTTGTTGGCATGGGATGAAAGAGGGATATCAATCACTTTGGACCAAAATGAGAGAACTATATGACAGGTCTTTTTGGCCATCTCAAAGTCAACCTCTTTCTGTGTGAAATTAAATTGTCATCATCCCATTATGTCATCAATTTAGCTGCTAATATTTATTATGAATAAATCTCAAGCAAAAAAAAGTTGCATAGCAACTTCTTTGAAAAAATCCCCATCCACTTAAAAGAACACTCGAATTGCTTTCAGCAAGACTTAAAATGGATTTTATTTTCTTTTGTTATCTTACTTGCATCCATGGACTACAGGTTAGTTGATAATGATGCCAAAAAATTAAAGGCTGTATGTGCATGTGAAGTGTTTGCCCCTTTGACTTGTTCACTAGAAACAGGAAAGAGGCAATATGGTGAAAACCAACGAGGCCATCACCATGTACAACTCGTAATGCAGAGTTGTGCTGAATGCTTTATTTTACTCACCTTTTACTTTGAATTGGCCTTTGTTGGTTATTTTTTGGGGGGAAGCACATTAGAAAAAAACAAATCTTTTTTTAGTGTGCGTGTGTGTGGTTGCTGCTCTTCTTTATAATCCTTGCACTTATTAAATTTTTCCCCGTTGGCAGGTGGCAGCGCAGCGACAACGTGCACTAGCCATCATGTGTCGGGTCTATGTGGGTTCCATTTACTACGAGCTTGGTGAAGACACCATCAGACAGGCTTTTGCCCCCTTTGGTCCAATTAAGAGCATTGATATGTCTTGGGATTCTGTTACAATGAAACACAAGGTCAGTGCAGTATCAATATTTGTTTTACTATGATTTTAAGATGAAGTACATCTTTTCTAAATACATTTCAAATGGCAGGGTTTTGCTTTTGTGGAATACGACGTACCAGAGGCTGCACAGTTGGCTCTAGACCAGATGAATTCAGTCATGTTGGGGGGCAGGAACATAAAGGTGAGTCCTCTTTAGATTTAGCACCGTTATCATTATTGATCTAAAATAAGTTTGTTGACAGTCATTCCAATATTATAATTTAAACATGGTTTCAAAACTATGTTTCATTTTTTGCTTCTATACAGTTTTATTGTTTTAGTTTTTTTGGGACACACTAATTTCTTTTTCTTTTTGTCTGTTTGTTGATTTCAGGTACGTGTTGTTGTGTGTCATTGTGGTGTGTGTCTGCTGTGTGTTTGCTTCCATGATGTTGCCAAGGCTGCTAGTGACGAGCTCCAGTTAGACGCCCTGCGGTGTCACGTGCCTCTATGTCCATGTTGTGCTGATGATGGGCTGCGCCTGGTTGGTGTTGCTTGGCCGCCCCATCTGTAGTACAGATCTTTGTCCCTACGAGATGAGGTTTAGGAAGTTTACAGGGCTCTCTTTTGCAGTTAGGCAAGAATCTCAGGGTCACGTATTAGCAGTACTCACTTCTGGTAACGTTCGGTATTGCCACCTGCTCAGCTAATTGAGCTCCAAGTGCTCTGCATTTTTGTAGTTCCCCAGCAGATTAAATGGTGGCTTGTTTTAATAAATAAAACAGGTGACGAGACTCGAAGTTTTTTTTTTTTTTTAAATAGGCAACCTTTAGGTCCTTATTTTTCAGTATACAATCTCCACCTTTCCTTTGGGTAAACTGGTAGGCCCATCTCTGGAAAACCTTAATATTAGTTGTTTGGCTGAAAATGGTGGCTTTTCCGAAGTTATCCAAGCAGCCTTAGACTGCGCGCCTAGTTACACCTATGAACCCCCTACTCAGTCGCCCTACTCGTATGATCTGTGCTATAGGTTGGGCGCCCAAGTAACATCGGTCAGGCGCAACCCATCATTGACCAGCTGGCAGAGGAGGCACGCGCATATAACCGAATCTACGTGGCATCGGTCCACCCTGACCTGTCAGATGATGACATCAAGAGTGTGTTTGAAGCCTTTGGAAGGATCAAGTCTTGCACGTTAGCCAGAGATCCCAACTCAGGGCGGCACAGAGGCTTTGGCTTCATTGGTGAGCTAATGGCCCCCCAGTCGCTTGTGCTCTTGTTGATGTTACTGTCATAATGATGCACTTACTGTATTTACTTCTAGAGTATGAAAAGCCACAGTCAGCTCTGGATGCTGTATCTTCTATGAACCTCTTTGACCTTGGTGGTCAGTACCTACGAGTAGGCAAAGCAGTGACCCCACCTATGCCATTACTGACTCCTCTGACTTCTACAACACCCGGGGGCATGCCTCCTGCAGCGGCTGTAGCCGCAGCAGCAGCCACTGCCAAGATTACAGCCCAGGCAAGTATCATCGCAAAAACAACGTGAAGGCCCTCTAATCTGCAGTTTATCAGTTAACCCTAATTTAACCATGTGCAAAAAAGCCAAATCTTTCATTAAAAACAACTTTTAGCCTTTAATGTGTTACCTTGATTCCCGTTAAGAATATCCATGGTGAGATTACTTTGCATTTTAATATCATTGTTGACTCTGCTGCCCTGCTCTGTCTCCCTGTCTCCGGTGTCTTGGGCAACGCTCTGTTAAGGAGGCTGTAGCTGGCGCATCTGTTCTGGGGGCATTAACAGCCCCGCAACTTCTTGGGCAGCAAATGGGAATTCCTCAAGCTGTTATGGCAGCCCAGGCACCAGGGGTAATCACAGGTAAATAAAATATTTAAATTAGGAAATTTGTACAGTAAGGGTAAGGTATATAATATGTTCTGTTTTTATAATGTCTTCTGTTTTATATAGAAGTAGTAATAGTAGCAGCAGTAAAACTGAAGGACACATTACAAGTTAGAGTTGAAATCTATATTGTAAAAAAGAAATATTATCGGTCGTGAGACATTTGAGTTGAGTGCATTTAATACGTGCTGGGTGGAATGTTTTTTTTTGTTTGTTTTTTTAAGTGGCATACTCTCACGTTTAACAGGTGTAACTCCAGTGCGCCCTCCCATACCTGTACTTCCCCAAGTGGGTCTGGTGAACCCTGTGTTAGCATCACCACCAATCCTCTCTGCCCAGACACTAAGCGCAAATCCACAGGAAAAGAAAGAAGAGAAGGAGGAGACGCTGCAGGACGGAACAGGACAGGAGATGTTAAGTGACCAAGAGCACATGAGCATTTCTGGCAGCAGTGCTCGACATATGGTCATGCAAAAACTGCTGCGGAAATCTGAGGTAAGGGTTTTTCCATTTCGAATGTAAGGGACTTTGAATTTTAGTTTGTAATATATCTCTCTGTTCTGTTTTCATTTGTAGTCTACTGTCATGGTGCTTAGAAATATGGTTGGACCAGAGGATATCGATGATGATCTTGAAGGAGAAGTGACTGAAGAGTGTGGCAAATTTGGGAATGTGAACAGAGTCATCATCTATCAGGAGAAACAAGGAGAGGAAGAGGACGCAGATATTATTGTCAAAATCTTTGTAGAATTTTCCAATGCTTCAGAAATGAACAAAGCAATATCGGCTCTTAACGATCGATGGTTTGGAGGCCGCAAAGTTGTTGCTGAAGTGTACGACCAAGACCGTTTTAACAGCAGCGACCGACTTTCTGCATAAACTCTGGTTCACCAACCTCTTACAAACTGTTGCATCTAAAGTTTCAGTCTGCAACTGCAACTCTGGGTGTAGACCTCTGAAACTTGTAATTGTTTTTTTTTTTATTATTAAATGTTAATAATCCTATTATAGGGTTAGACAGGCGTTTGTCCTAATTCTGCTTTGTTTGTCTGTCAAAGCCTCATTTCTTTTTTTGTGCAAAATTGTTTTTTTGGATTTTGCTGAACATAGGCTTCCTGCTTGTCTGCTCCAATACTCTTTATAATAAATTGATAAAATATGTACACACTGTCTTTCTACAATAAAATATATTCTTTGTCCAATTAAATACCATAATGCTATGTTTCTACTGATGTAGTGATTGATGCCGTATGCACGGGTGTCTCAAACATATTGCATGTATTATAAAAAGAAGAGTGGTGCATTAAGCTCTGTCCGCCACTGGGCGTCGCGCCACAGTAACGTTAGACCTTTGCTGTGCTCCATACTGTTGGACTAACGCGGCGGTGCTGAAGTGAGCCAAGCCCAGCCCCCCACACTCTAAACCGGCCTGGCCTGCCCATGGGCCTGCCTCATCCAGGGGTGGGAAGGAAGCGCGACTCCTCAGCTCCTGCTCTCCGCTGGCGCTTCACTTACGGAGTGATTGAAGAAAGAGACGGACGATTTCATTTATGGCACATGTAGGATATTATGAGGACGTCTCGAGAAGAAATCAGAAGGTGTTTTTCACAGCCCAGAAGTGAAGAAGTGTTGGTAAAGACCGCTAAAGCTGAGCACAAAGACGTTCAGTGAGCTGCTAGCTTTCGATAGCTAACGTGAACCACAACGGGCTTATTAACAACAGTCGCAGTGGATAAAGATATCGCGTTGTAGTCGATTGAGGGCTTTTATCTAGTTTTATGATAAGTTTAATTACACCTGTACGTTTTAATTGGGAGCACAACGATGGCTTGTTTCAGCTTTATCCATTGACTGAATGATCTCTGCATAGCTGGGCATGTTCTGCTAGTCAATGCTGAGCTTCAACGTGAAACCAGGATGTGGTACTAGCAAAACACGCATTGTTGATCTAATGTGTTTGGACATTTATAGTGTGAGCGATAAAGTGTCTTTGGAGGAGTTTTTTCGTGTGGGTTGTGATTCCCCTGCGGATGGAGTAGATCTCTTACTACCTTGCACCTGAACTGAAACCGGGATACAACCAACTCTTCTGAGGGATTATTTTGTACCTAACAGCTAAGTGGATTTCGGCCTCCTGTTCAGGTTCGTCGTGGGAGCACCGTAATTGTTTTGACTTGGGTCAGGCCGTTTCTGCATTGTTCTTTCTCCCAGCGGACATCCCTCTTCACCTCCGATGCGGAGAATTCAGTAGCACCGGCAACCACGACCCCCAGGCGGCCGGACATGCTCAAGTGTATCCCCCTGTGGCGGTGCAATCGCCACGTAGAGTTGGTGGATAAGCGGCACTGCAATCTGCAGACGGTCCCCGATGAGATATACCGCTACAGTCGCAGCCTGGAGGAGCTGCTCCTTGATGCCAACCAACTCAAAGAACTACCCAAGGTAACTGTACCTCCCACAATATTCAGTAGAAAAAACTCTACGCGTCATATTTTACAAAACACACATTAAGTGAGATACTGACAGGTGCATCCTTTTGGTAGCAGGTACAAACTCTACAGCTATCTCTGTTATGATAATGTGTCTGGCCTGTCAGCCTTCTATCCCATGTGGTGTATGACTTTGGATCAAGTCCAAAGGTAAAAGGCGTACTCCATATCATACATAGCCGATTGGTTGTAATTTTTTTAGATGCTGGGGATTGGGAACATTTCACACCAAAACAAGTGGTGCATAGACCACTTGGGCGTTTTGATTGGATGCAGAGTGGGAAGGCATGTGTGGAATGAGCTGTAATCCTGTCCCCACCCACACGTATACCATTTGAAATATGACAGAAGTGCACATGCCGAGCCAGAGTTTATTTAAAGAGAGGTAGTACCACAGTATTGGTTGTGGAGCGGGAGTAAAATGCTTATTTTGACTTGTGGCTTCTTGTACTCTGTTAGACTCTGTCCTTTGTCAGGCTAAGGCACTGATTCTCATTGTAATGAAGCACAAGGATCTGTGTGAATGCTCAGGTCAGTAGAAGTCATTCATGGGCTACTTTGGTTGATAATGAAGCATTATAAACCAGTCCAGTCTACAGCCTGAGTATGGTGTCTTTTAGAACAGAACTTCTGTGTTTTTAAGTAATGTTGAACAGAATGGCATTATAATGAACTCAACTTTTCAAGTCTATAATAACTCGACATCATGCAGCATTCCTAAAGTCTGCTTTGTGACATTAGTGTAAAGTCATAAATCCATCATCTTACAGTTGTATGCAGTGAGCAGACTCTAACCATGCAAGTCCTCTGGGTGACGTTGTCAGCAGGGAGTCGGGTGGTACAGGACTGTCCCAGACATGTCAAGCACGAGCCCTGTATGAACCCAGTCATTACAAAAATAAGCACATGTAGTGGTTGTCCCGGCCCATGGACAACTACTGTGCATGTGCTGCTGTCCCTCCCTCATGTCACTGTGTTCACTTAAGATGAGACTGAGTGCACTTGTCAGTTGTGCTTTAAGTCTGATTTTGTTCAGGCATAAGCTCTGATGAAATGTTCAGTTGCAAACTATTCCAAATCACTTCTGCATTTTTACTTTTTAAAGAAGTTAAAGGTGTAAAGGGTGTTCGGGGCTGAACAATTTGGAAGAATCTGAAATTGTGATTTTTCAGACATTCTGTGCAATTCAATTTAAAATTTTTATGTTTTTAACTGTAGGAATAATTGTTTGGGCATGTGGGTAATTGAGGCCATTGAAAAGAAAAGCAATTGATCTTGCAGTCCTAATTTGGGGCAAAAGTGTGATAACTAATGTAAGTACAATAGTCATATCAGTTGTAGTTCTTATTGTGAGCACACTTTTCTTTCAATGACAAGTCTACAGACAACACGCTGTCCTGAGTGAAGTAAATGGGACACAGTGCTTTTGGGTGCACATCTATGTAGCATTAGCTTATATTGGTACGGGTTTAACTTGGTCAACAGATGGAGCTTTAGATGTCCTGTTGGTTTCTTAAGTTCTCCACTCACTCCAGTGCTTTGCCCCCTCCCTTCCCAATTATACTTTTCTTCTCTTAAAGGACTTTACTAATGTCTCTGTTCTTAAACGGTAGCAGTTTCAGAAAAGCATGGAATGAAGTTTTGTTTTATTGTGTTGAAAGTTCTTGCAGATATTTGGCTTTGTGAAATGGAAGTAAAGATTGTTAAGTAGCAGCTGGTGAGGAATTCCCCTCTTCATCTTTAGCCCTTAATGCTATGACGAGTCTATTTACTTAATGCACATGGCTAATCTCTGATACCACTTATGTGGGCTGTTTCTCTAGCTACAGAAATGCAATGTTTACATTTCATTTTTGCAATGTGTAAAATTTATTTCACTAGTTGGAGCATTCAAACAATCTATACCTATAGGCATTGAAAGGCATGCTTCCCCATTTTGCTGTCCCTGATCTAAAAGACTTGTTTCACAGTGGAGGAAGAGGGAATTATCTTTTTAGGCATTCTCGACTTCAGTCCCATGACAACTTACAAAGAATCCATTCATCTGTGTTGTTGCTCCCCTCATATCCAATGTCATGGGTCTGTGTTTCTAAGTGCTCTGCTCCTATCTAGGCCTACATTAAAACGACAAAAATCGATCCCACCTCAAACTATGGTTTTTCAGCAGTGCTGCTGCCAGTGCACCTGCTGAGGAGAGCAGTGCAGAGCCAGAGGGGAGGCAGGTGCATGGTGCAGTGGCTTCATGTACCCGGTGTAGGGTATCTGTTAGTCTCCATTTCCCCATTGTCAAAAAAGGGAGCATATCCCAAATGGGCGTGACTTTCCCAGTAGCCATAGTTATTTTATTATTACTATTTCAGCATTCATGTGGAAATGTGTAAATCCCATTTGGGCTCTTTCCCTAAGGGTTTGATATATAGGGCTGAAGGATTTGTGGAAAATATCTAATTGCACATTTTCTGACAAGCATTGTGATGAGATTTGCAGTATGTTTTAATAGTAGGATACTGTTCAAAGTTCACATTCTAAACATGTTCAGAAGAATTAACAAAATGACTGACATTTGTATGCATCTAAACTAAACATTTTTTACAAAGAACTGTCATGTAGTGTTACCTAAAGGGCACATCCGTAAAATACTGCCTGAAAACCAATGTCTAAGATGTGCCTTTCCACCCTTTACGTCTCCATTCAAGCAGATAAATGCCCAGATAGAAATCTCTTATCTGCCTCAGTCCTTTGTATAAACTCGTGCTTGGGTTAAGTGAAGCTCACATTAGAGTCATCTTGTGCTCAATTGTTTGTTTTACCTTCTTTCAACAGTGTAATCCTGCCTGTGGTGTCATTATTAAGAAGGGTGTTTGTCAGATAGTAGATACTTCAGGATGATTGAGTTTGAGTTAAATCTATGAAAGACTCTATGTGACTATGCACTGGCTCTTAAAAATGCTGGTATTGTTGGTTGCATTCATAAACCATTGCTAAACTTTTCAAACAATGTAAAGCTTTTCTACAGTTTGTAAAATCAACAGACATCGATGGTGGACTGTGTAAAGTGTATTCTTTGCATAGCTGATGTAGGATAAACCTTTCAGGCACACATGCTCTACCTGCAGAACCTCTCAAAACTACATTTGACTACAAGAGCAGATTCAGCAGGTTTCTTTGTGTGAGCCGATGACCAGCTGGTCCCACATCCTGCCTCCCTCCCCCACTTCTCCGTCGGGACAGGGGACTAAGAGCGTGCGCATGTGAAAGAGACACAGGAGAGGTGCCCAGGAGCATGGGGGCCCTGGCACTTCCACAGGCCTAGTGAGAGCCCAGAGTTGAGCCTCATTGATCACTGCGTCACTGGGATTCTGTTCAAGGAGCTGTACCCAATTGTTTTCATGTAATAAAGGCAAATCTGTATTGAGCCATTACAGACCTCTAAGCAGCTCTGGAGGTCAAAATGAGACCACTGTATGCTGTCCTCATTTTAGTTTTATCATCTGCGAACCAGGAAATATGACTGATGCACTCTTGGCATGCTAGCTGTTGTTAGCATTACACTGACTGAACTCTCCTCTGAAAGCTCTGAAAACTGCTCATAATCTTATCACAATGAGCACTAATTAGGATACTAGGAATGCAATAGAAAAGTGAGGAATAATTTTGAATTGCTGCAAACAGTGTAAAATAAGCAAATTTAGTTTTTCATGATATTAAGATGAAAAAAATGGCTAAAGTGACCTGTTAATGCCTCTTATCCATCCAGCAGCAGACATGAGGCTGACATGGAGCGTCAGGTGGAGAGACAGGAGTGGACAGTGAGCAAATGGCCCATCCCTCAGAGACTTCACATACACAAGTTAAATCTGCACCCAACCCCCTTTAGCTCCAGCCTAAGTATGTTTACATGCAACGTTAAGAGCCCCAAACTGTGTGAAGCTGTCCAACTGAATTTGCTTTGACCTTATTAGAAATGCACTGAAGAAATTCAAACTATGTGATTCTCAGTTCTCTCCTATGGCTGCTTTGGTCTGGTCTGGTCTGGTATAGTGTTTGGCAATAGGCTTTTGTGAAGAATAGAGGACCAGCTAGGTCTTTCACCATAACGACTATATCAACTTATCGTTCAATACATGATGATGGAGCAATTATTTTTGGGTCAGGTTTTGTCGTGGGTACCTTTTCTTTGCAGTAGTGAGACATTTTTGGTTTTTTTTTTTTCCAATGTCTTTATTTTTTTGTATATTAAAGCTTGGGTTTTTTTCTCATGTATTTTGAGCAAATTTGCCTTAGTACAGACATATTGTATAAGTAACTATTGAAGTCAAAACAAGTCCCCTGTGCATTGTCTTTATCTATTTAAAATCACATTTTATTTTCCGATAATCAGGAATTTCACTGTTGCCATACTATTTGTTGCTAGCATTACCATGTGAGTAAAATGCCTTTCTAGCCTCTGAAAGTTGTGAAAAGCTTTTATAAACACATTGCGGTGAATAATGAGGATGCTTGGAATGCATAAGGTAAGTGAGGAATGACTTTGGACCACTGCAAACTGTAAAATGGACTAGTTCTGTTTTTCTAGTTCTTGTTCTGTTTTAATATCAGAATATTCAAGTTTTTCCCACCATCTAAACGAGCTTCTAATCAAGCTTGTATGAGAAGAATTGGTACCTGCATGAATGAAAAACGACATTTAGTTTACATTTGCATAGAAATCCCCATCTCTGAGTGACATAGGGAAGCTACTACAAAAAGAATGGCACACTGCACACTACATTCAACTTGAACATTTTAATTTGCTTCCTGTGTTTTTCAAGTTTTTGTTTGGTTAAAGGTAAACAAAGAGGCGAGGCTTTGGTGAATAATGTATGAGTGTGTTAGTGGCAGCAGCTGTGCTCCTGTGTCGTGGACAGTGGCTCTCTTTGCCTTATGTACACTGCATTGCGCACTGTCAACTGGTCAAGGTTAGCCCATCTCTCCTGCTCAAATGTATGCCTGAGATTTTGAGCCAAAGGGTGGAAAGCATGTAAGCATTTTGGCAAGGTGAGGCTGTGACTTTTGAAACTTTGAAGCAGAAAATGAAAGGACAACAGCATCAGCACGTGCCCTGGGAACCAAGCAGATCAGTCAGTAGTAGCTGTTTTGCTTTGGGTCTCAGCAGTGAGCTACGGGGTCATCTTCAACCATATGTTTGCTCTGCTTGAGTAAACTGGCCTTTCATGGCATTCATAACCTTTGCATCTTAGTGTCCAAAGCTAACAGAAATGTACAGTTGAAAATTCAGTTGGGAGTTAGAATTTCAGTCTAGCATTTAGGAGCAATCTCCACTTTAGCAGTTATTGCTTGCATTGCTTGAAATTATAATATTGATATTATTTTATTGTGTGGCAAGTCCAGTTTTCTGAACTGAGAGATATCAGTCTGGTCACCAGTCAATCCGGATTTGTTTATTTCACTGACACATGAACTCATTGGTCATCCATTATTTTCATAAAAATTTAGATTTCTCTCACCCCAGATTAACAGTGTTTGATTCCACAGAAATCCACAATGTTTTCAATCTCCTCTTCCCTGTGATATTTTTTTCTTTCTGTTTTCTTTGTAAACAGATGTATTTGTTTTGATACCAAATGGACCATGCTTGTCCTTGATCGGCTAATCCACCAGAGCAGACTCATCTTTATAAAGTATTAAAGAAGTGTTTATTCTTGATCCCAAGCCAGTTGTTATTATTAATTGTTATTTTTAACCTGGCAAGTTCATAATAATGTCTAAAGAGTTTAAAAAATTTTTTTAACTATATTTAGTTTGTTCTGTCCAGGGTACATCTTCTGATCCTACTGTATCCCTCACAGTCACACTTTAGTCCTTTTGAGGCTAAGCTGCGTGGTGCTGATGCCCCTGTGGGCGCATAGGTCATCCAGGATGGCATTAAACCCAACCACAAACAAGTGCTGCCCTTTATCTGCCGGCCCCACACAGCCATCACCAGCTCCAGTCTGTGCCTAAGAAACCTGAGCTCTCATTCAGCTTGTGCACCCTGTACCAGGGATTTAATGGTGCTGCTATCACCTATACTCCGCACATCCATCTAATGAAGTGCTCATTCTGAAATCGCTGCTTTTGTGTTGGGTGTTGGGTTGTGTGTCTAGTATTTTGTTTGATGTGTTTAGTTTGCCTGATTTAGGACTAATTTGTGGATGTTGTGTATCTTGTTGATTAATTTCCATGGGAGTGTCCAGATTGTAGGAAGTTGTAACTCATCAAAGTGTGCCAAAACAATACTGTCTTGTGAGGTCAACTGCTTTTTGTTTTACAGGAAAATAGTCATTAGTCTTGAAAAATGTAAAGAATATTGTACTTATGTGTAGTAGTAGCAGGAGCGGCAGAATACATATTCATATAACCATCTATGAAAGATATCATTGTACTGTTTGGTTACATTACCAAATTAGACCAAGTAAAGTAAGTGCTGTACTGAGTCTAACTCCGCTTCAAGGTTTAACGGCCCTCTGTTGTTGACTGTTGTCCCTCCTACATAATTTTGATGGGAAATTGTATGTTGAAAGGTTAAACTTTGTTTGTCTTGACGTATTGATAGGCGTGGGAATTAAACCACAAGTCTTGGTGTCAGTGGGCGAGCATTCAACTACTAACGCCACTACTGCTACTACTAAAGCAATGTCCCCTCACCACTACTACTAGTGTTATGTGTCCTGCGATCTATCTCCACAATGCATGCCAAATATGTTGTCATTTCTGGAGCCTTTCCCTGTGCTCATAATGTGTTGAAATGCCCATGTCACAACACAAGAGCAGATCCTGACCACTCAATGAGCAAGTGTTAATTACTGCAGCATTGTTTATCAAAAGGTCAGATATTTTAAGTTGAAGCTGCTGCTGTTTACAATGCCTTCTTTTGTGTCAACTCTCTGTGACTGATTGTCCCACAGGAAATCCAACAAGCATTGTGTTTTTATTCCAAGTTCTTGTTTTAAAAAATGTCCAGAAGGACTAACATCTGATAGAAGACTGAAATAAGAACTACTAAACTAATACAAGAATTGCATGTATTTCAGAATATGTTTGCAGAGATTTCAACTAGAGGGTTAGCAGCTTATATTCTAAGACCAGATATTTTGTTATTGCAATGCCCGGAAGGTCCCACAGAATGGCATTATACTGACTGCAGTTATGCAATTGTGAGTTTTTATTGTTATGAAATACTTGGGAAAACATGTATTCTTACTGTGAGAGCCAGGGTTGTAACTCCACAGATGTGACCTGTACTTGACTTGGTAGTATCACCTGCTTGGCTCCATGGGAACTGTAATTGATTGAACTGTTTCTTAATGCGTCTTGCAGTCTTTGCAGTTTGCTAGTTGAACCATTCAAAGTCATGTTTGTTTTGATTGTGATACATTAAACCCTTTGTGAAATGCCTAGAATTTCCACCTAGACAAGTCATACTGGCTGCTAATGAAGTCACTACGCCCGAGCTCGCATGTGCCGGAGCGTGTGACACATGAGGAAATGCAGGTATGTGTGGAATCTCCTGGAGTTTGCCCTTCCCTCCAAATGCACAGCGCTCCCCCTGTCTGCTGTATACTTGAACTCAACCCCAAGCCCTACACACGACCACACAGCACTGAGGCAGCACTTCTGTAGATATATGCTCTCTCCAGACAGGCCGCCAAGGAGTGTCTGTTAAATACCAATCATTCTCCCAAAGCTCCACAGTTTTAATTAAGCATGAGATCATGTGGGACTGGACTGTAAAGTAATATCAAAGAGTTCAGTTGTGAAATTACTATGAAATGACAGTGAGAATTGGCATTAAATGGTCTTGTCATGTTCCTACCAAGTAAACTAAATAAAACTGGAATTGAAGCTTACATTTTTGTACTTGTACTAATAAACCATATAACAGAACAATAGATTGCTCTGACAGCAAATTTCACCATAGAATTCCTACACCTCAATTTGAAACCACAAGGATTGCCTCTGTTAATTATATTTTTTAACCAGCAAAACATAAATACATAAAGGTCAAATACCGTATTTTCTGCACTACAGGGCACACTTAAAAGCCTTTAATTTAATCAAAAAACGACTGCGTGCCTTATAATCCAGAACGCCTTATATATGAATCTTGAATGAATTTATTCAGGTGTCTTAGTATGACTTTAGTAAACTACAAAGCTGCACCACTTGCAGCATTACGGCTACCGTAGTCAGGAGCATCATGGAGTAATACATACTGTGATTCCTTTTAATATCAAAATGCCACCTGTCAAGAGACACACTCACAACGCCCACTTTAAACTCAAGGCTGTTATAAAGTTAAACTGCGAGGTGCGTGTGAGCAGTGGATGAGAGAAGGCGAACACACATTCACCAAGACAGGGAGATGGCACCAAGCGACTTACGCCACTATCTGTCAGTGAATCGTGGATGCCTAGGCTAAAGGATCAGTATCAACTGTGGTACGAGCTTTCACGAAGACCGGAATCATCACTGAACTGCCAGGTAACAGTAACGAGTGTGCTGGACGCTGTAATCGCCCAACTGTTTAAACAATTATGAGTTATTATGAATATGCTAACAATTTAGCGTCTCAGGCAGTATTTTTTTTACGCATTACAATTGAAAAAAGTTGAGAGTTATTGTGAACGCGTTAAATAAAGTTTGACTTATCTAACTGTTGTGTTTCATTTAATGCGCCTTATAGTCCAGTTCGGTTTATATGTGAAAAAAGTTCGAAAATAGACCATTCAATGACAGTGCGCCTTATAATCCAGAGCACCCTATAGTGCAGATAATACGGTAATCTTCTTTCATAGATGTTTTTTGGTATGGTATCTTATCAGTCTGAAAATGTTGCCAATATTAAGCACTGATATTTTCTTTGCACTGCCCAGGTCTGTGTTCCCATGTCATTCCAGTTTGTTCCCAGTGCATCACATTTGTCTTTTTCTCCAGACTAAAAGAGTGATAGGAATTTATATCCCAGACAAATAGATTGTATTATTTTTAAAGTGGCAAGCAAAGTTATATTGAAATTTAAAATGATCATAAATTTGGTCTGTACCATTGATTTTAAGTTTAGGATCAGTATTACAAAAATAGCGGTTATCAATCTGCATCAAACCACCCCTACTCAAAATGTATACGTCTGATTTATGAATTGTACATTTGCATATTTGCTGGAGGTTGTGATATTAGCCAGTCAGCTGAGGTCAAAGACAAGTGCACATGAGATGAGTTGAAAGGTGCATTAACTGCTCCACACGCTCCATTAGGGCCTGCAGGCTTAGGGTTCATGTTGTGGTGGCTCCTGGACTAGATCCTGCTGGAGTCAGGTGGGAAGGCTGTTATTAGGCTGTCTCTGTGACTTATTAGTGGGCTTTGTGCGGCCACGTGAACTGCTGTATCCTTTATGTCGTGAAACCCTATGTCAGAGATAAATCACTGTCTGAAATGTTAAACTCGCCAACCTAATATTTATCTAGACATTAAAGAAGTGACGTGAAATTGGATACGACATCATAGATTAATGGGTTTTCACAAAGGATTACCAAAACCGGATTAAGCTATTCTACATGTCAACACTACATTCATCTTCACCATTTTCTTGCAAGATCAGGTTCATTTGTAACACAACGAATAATAAAAAAAATCCTTCTATTGATGCTTTGCTGTGACGTCACGCTGAGGGTGTTCTGCATTTCTATTGGCAGAATGTTCTGCTGTTTCCATGACGTCATAATACACACATTAGCAAACAGACAAAGTTTTAAGATCATCTGGATAACTCAAGAAAAACGCAAAATGGATTCAGACAACACATTTTCAAGAACCTGTGATCAATCCATCGTGTTCCTATTTAGGTGTTTGATTGTCAGTTAAAAAGGTGACCTTGAGTAAATGAAAAACTGTAGACTAATTCAATTTAATAGCACAAATCATCTTACCTGTTGTAGCTCCAACTAAATCAGCTCTTTCTGGTCAGATTTTGTTAAAAAATAAAGCTCAGATTCAAGTCTAACTTGAGTAACAGACTTTCTGACAGAGTAGTGCTTTGAGTTAGCTTCACACTCCAAGGTTGATGAGTTGATGACCAGGTGCAAAGTATCAGTTACGTGTTTTTACTTGTCTCTGCCCTTGGAAAAAAATAAAGTAACAAAAAAATCAAACCATTTATTAGGCATTATACAAAGTTGCACTATGTAACTTTTTGTGGTGCGTTGTCTTCATGTCTTCCAGAGTATGGCATTAAACATACATTTTGCATTTATTCAATTAAACATGTTGCTGAACTATGACTTGAAAAACTATGCATTTTTACAGTGGAGTCACCTCTCCTCAGATTTGACCTGTTACTTGTCCTGATCATCTGCTTGTCTCCACAAGCAGATGTGGATACTTTTAGGGCCACATTGTGAAAGATTCTTGGCAAAGTAATATCCTCATGGAGACGAGCAGGAAACGTATGTAGTGTGCGTTTTGTTTGGTCAGTGAGCAGATAAATGTATGTTCTCCTGTTGTCAGCTCTGCGTCACTAGGTGGATTGCAGTCCTACATTTATGCTCTGGTCGCCACGGTGATATGTCTCCCAGGGCCAGTGGTTCTCCGGGGATGTGGGGGGTTGCTGCGTTGACAAGGAACATCTATGGGCTTCCCTCACCACAAACACTCTGTCTCTAATGTGTGTGGAGAAATGGGCCTTGGACACCATCTAGCTCACATCCACTCAATGTAGCAGCCTTGGCCTCTGCCCAAACTAAAGCGGTCGCAGAGCAGGAGCGAGGGCGTTTTCAAAGACGTACTGTGTCCTTGGGCTCTGGAAATGCTACAGCGGCGAAGCAAAGATACTTAATAGCCACACACAGAAAGTGGGGCAGTTGTTTTTCCACAGAGATGACTTTGTCCTGATCTTGTGTTAGTTTAACGTATGGCATATTGAGACAACCAATGACTTGAAGTGGGACTAAACACCAAAACTTCATCCACAACCGCATTTCAAATAGAGCTTAACTGAGTAGTACCTGGAGGACTAAGGGGAGAGTGAGGGGAAAGGGGAGGGCTTTAATTAAGGAAGTCTTGTGTGATGTCACGTAGCACACATCTCTTGGCTGTTTTGAACATAAAGCTGCAAATTTACCCTACCAAAAAGGACAGTAGACAGTTACTAAAACACCATGCACAGTTTTAGTAGCAAGAAGTTGAAGTGAAATTCATGTTTAGTCCCACTTAAGCATTTGATGTTTTCTATAATCAAATGTCTATAGACAAGATGACATCAGATGCTGCGCACCAGCTCCAGGTATCTCAAAATAATTATCTCAAATTGTCTGAAATTTGAGTCTGGCTAAGGTAAATAAATTTTAAAACATGGAGGAGCTTCATGAAGTATACAAAACAGTATAGCAGAGCATCAAGTATTATGCAATTAAGTCACTGTAATGTAAGATTGACATGTTTTGTGCTCAAACCCACACTATTACTGCTTTTCCTTTGAGCACTTTTCAATGGTGTAGGAGGTTTCAGTTTACATTCTTATTGTGTAGAAAACCCTTCGAACAATTGTGCTCTCATATATTTCCGTGTTGGCTTAGAAAAGTCTCTGAGAAATGTACAGAGGAAATTGAGATAGTTTAAAAGCTGAGACTGATAAATGCTGCTGGTCACATGATCTTGGGCAGGATGGCACAGACTGGACACACAATGATTCAATTGTACTGCAACCTGCACTGCTTTATCTGGTGGAATGTACTACCTCGTGTACTCAGATGTTTTCATTACAGTGAAATCGGGTGGCAGGGTCGGTGCTTGTTAGGGGTATATCTTTTAACAAATACAAGCTCAGTATAGTTTGTTTTGGCAGAGGTACATTGGTCATTTGTGTATTTTCCTCTCCAGCTCTAGTTGCAGTGTGTGCAGTACAGAATAGTCTTGAGCCTGTGATGCCAGAGCAGTGGTTGTTTTGCTGGTCCCCTGCAGGATGGCCTCAGTGTGGGACAAATGGAGCTATGCCAGTGGGGCAGCACATACCGGAACCAGGAAAGAGCCAGTGTCCTATGCGCTCCAAACACAAATGCTTTGCTTTGGGCTCATTGTGGGACAGAGAGGCGTGTTCCTGTGTGTGACTGCATCACTGGAGAATTTACTAAACTGCACAGTCTGGATGTGAGCACGGCTCCATTATTCTATTGGATAAACACTGTCAGCAACTGTGTGCAGGCCTGTTTCCTCACTGTCAGGGTGCTTTCAGGTTTGCATTTTTATTCCTCTCTTTTAGAGTGGGTCTGGAATTCACTAATTACACAATCTTTGGTACTGCACACTCATATGTACCATACCCACGCTTTTTCCAGCCTGTCCACATGTTGGCTGTTAGTAGTAATACTATTTTAAATGTTGTGATTGCTGTAGTCAAGTACAAGAAACAGAATGAAAGTGGCATAGTAAAGTCAATCACACAGGGTTTGTGGCTCTGGCTGCTACTTTGACTACATTTTACATATTCAAACATGACATGGCCTTGTACCATTTACTGTGCACAGAACAGCTCTTCTATCAGTGCTGGTGTTGGTTAGCAAAGCAGTGATTAGCCCACCATTGTGGCAGGATTACTCCTGTCTATTTTTAAAATGCCAACAGGAAGTGGCTTTACAGCAATAAGAAGCCATCTCTCTTTTAGGACAACAACACAAGCATTGTGAATTTACTTAAAAAGCTGGGTAAAGTGTGTTCAGTTTTATCCACTTGATTAAACATTGGATTCGTGTCCCTTACCAACCCTGTTAAGAAAACATGAGTCATTTCTGAAATGATAAGCGGTATGTTTTAAATAGAAGTTGACACAAATGTAAAAGTACTATGGCCTAATCTCTCTTAAGCATCTGTCACATACTGTGTGCATTTGTAAGGGCCTTCACCTCCCAGTGCCACGTGCACCTGTCTGCTCTCAATCTTAGAGCCATCTGCAGCCTACACCTCATCTGTAGCACCACAAACACAAACCCACAGCTTAGCCCTGGTACAGACCTGAAATGCTGAAGTCATCCAAAGACTGCATGGGCTTCTCTTTGATCTGCTGGGTAAAACTACTGTTGCAATGGTTGTTTATTAACCACATTTTAATCTTTGAACATACTGTAGCTGAGTGAGAACACGAGCTTGTGTTTCATACAGCTGCATGTACATGTGAACACTAATGCTTCCTGAAATAGGATTTTTATCACAGCTATTAATGAATTGCAGAACTTAACACCAATAAATAAAAACTTTAAGTATGAAAGATATAAATTTCTTTTGAATTATCATTATTTCATTCCCTGCCCCAGACTAGCTCTGTCTCTTGCACTACCCTTTTTTGTGCACTTTAATCCGCTCCTTCTGTCTAATTGTGCGGTTGTTGTAGTTAAAGATTGCTAATGCTTCGCTTGGCTGCTCGGGCGCTGGGCTGTTTGCAGTGTGCACAGATCAAAGTGTGTGTGTGGCAGGTGGGAGCAGACAGGAGTTACCCTGTCTGTCAGTCAGGCGCTCTGTGTGGCCTGTGTGCCTGCAGGACACCCGTCATCACCCACACTACTAGTACCTCTTAGCCCACTACAAACGAATGACTGTGTTTACCGCTCTGCACATTAAATTTAATAGCCACAACAACATAATTACAATGTCTTGTACCTGAACAGTGTTATGAAACGCTAGTGAAGTACTGTTAAACTTACATGTAAGTAGTTAAGCAGTACCTGGGCAAAAGTAAAAGGAATTAGATCTAAAAAAAAAAAAAAAAAAAAAGTATTTCTTTGACAGTATTTACCAAAAATCTTTTTTTTTTTTTTTTTTAAACTACAGCTGCCATTAGAAACAAAAAAAATAATTTCTTATAATCTTAATCAAACTTTATTGAGTCAGCCATCTTGTTTGTTTCAGATTACACTTTTTAAAATGAATCCTTTTGTAATTTCATATCTTAATCATTGATAACTGTAATATCTATTGTTCTTGAATAGGATTTAATGGTCAGTTAAACATGGCTGCAGCCCATGTCCTCATTCGGTCCATGTCCCTCCCTGAACACTGTGGGAATCCTTTGTCCTGTTGATCCTTAATTAATAATTGGCCACTGGTCCCTTTCTCTCCGAGTGTCTTCTCTTTTGGGAGCGCTCTGATCCCAGTCGTTCCTGTCTTTTGTTGTCCATTGCTATTGTGTGGCTCATCCTCCTATTTGGCGCCCGGGCTCTGGCTCTGTCTTCTTGGGGGAATCACAAAGGAGAAGTCCCCAGGTCGGGCAGCAGGGAGGAGGGGGACTGCCTGGGATTGACAGCTCAGTGTGGGGCTGCCCGCTTGGCCTTTGTCCCACTGCCAAAGGAAATGGAGGGAACCTAAAGACATCGAGGAGGAGTGAGAGGAGGAGGGCAAAGAAAGCGGTTATTTGTAACTTTGAAAATTGACTGTTAATTTTCAGAACGGTGACCAGATGTTGACACGGTAGCTTTCCACAAAAATCCAAAACGTTGTATCTACTATGTTTGATTTGTCATGTTTTTTCATGTGAGCTGCCACAGTTAGTTAAATTAGCCAGACTTTAGCCACCATTGAATGTTGTTTAGCTAAGGGCTAATGCTAATGCCCAGAAGAAAAGCCTATTGTATTAATCCTAATACAATCGTTTTATTTGTACAAACCAACAAAAGTAAAAAAAAAAAAAAGAATAATAATAATATAAAAATGTTATTCAATACCTATTATCCAGCTTTTGCAACTACTATTATGAAACGATTTGAATTGAAAATCATTTTGTCTAATTGAGGTCATAGACAATAGCATGGCTGTCTGCTGGTGTGACCGGTCAAGTTCTTCAGTCAACCAAATCACTTTCATTATTTCTTTATTTCCTGGACGCAAATAGAGTCCAGGCTGGCACCAAGGCGTGTTCTCTCCCCTCCCCTCTTATTGAGCCCCTCATCCCTGGAGAGGCCTATGGCACTGTGTAGTCAGTCTATTGTGAGCGAAAGGGATATTTGGAGTGGGGACCCTGGGGTAGATTTGGCACAAGATTAGCAGGCTCGGGAATGTGTGAATACTAATTGAACTTCCAGAGACGAGAAAGTATCTGAGAGAGAAAGCTATGGGTATAATGAACTTTTTTGGGGGTGGTGTGTAATTTAAGTTGGCACATCGATTAAAAGCTGCAATGGGCAAGCCAGGACCTGTTCCTGTTGGTGCGGCACTTTTGTTGTTTTAAATCAAGATTCTATTCTGCAAGAGAAGACTTGACAGTAACTCATGTAATAAAACCAGAATTGTGCATATGTGAACATGCATGAGTTCTAAACTACAGTGTTTGCAGGTTTTACACAAGACACCATGGAGATATTTTGTTGTTTGGAAAATACATTATACCTCCATAATTGTAGCCTTTGAGAGTTGCTTATTGCTAACATTCAAGTTGTAATTTTGGTAACTCTGGCAACTCAACGCGTTAGTCTCCCTCACGCTAACAGCCCATGTGAGAGACTAAGCGGAGAGGCTAGCTGTTTCGATCCTTTGATGACATGATTGGAGGGCATCCATAAGCTAACCGGAGTCACTTGACTGGAACAGTGCGGCCTCTGTATATCTCTGGCCCACAGCGTCTGAAGGCCTGACCTTGTAAACCTTAGTTGCTTTTTAATTGGTCTCGCTAGAACCATGGGGGGCACGCAAACATTAGCATTCCAGTGTGAATTTACAGTTTTCCCAAGGATATAAACACTCTTTTAAAAACACACTTGGCGAAAGGTACCTGCTACAGATAGCTCCACTCTCAAATGTAAACTTATACTTGTACTCGTGTGCTGGCTGTTAGACCTACAGCACAGGTTGTCTTGGCTCTCTAAAAGTTGTTCTTCAAACCCAGAGGCATTAACTGACACATTACAGATGTGACATACTCTATAACATGACTTGTAATGACACCTTGTAAAATCAAGGTGGTGTGTCCACATTTTTTCTTTTCTTATAAATGGCTGTTTCCTTTTTCGTCAGAGGTTGATTTTTAAGCCGGATGCCCTTCCTGACAAGTTGTCCATAAGGTTGTATGACTGACTACATGGGCAATACAGTATTATTAATGTAGCCAGGCCAAATAAAGTCCATGTTATCCAACTATAATGTGTATCATATTACTTTGGGATGTGAGTGGTTCATTTTTATCAAACACACAAGATTTGAAATACTTTATTGTATATTATTACATCACTTTTCTTTGAAGAATAGTGCTGTCCTGAGGTAGTTTAAGTATTTGCCCCTGGAATTCAGAGTAGTTAAAGCGTGCATAGCTGGGAGGCTTTAGTCTAGTGGTAAATTAATTCTCCTCTTACTGCCAAAGGGGGGAACTGGTGTGACATGGCCCTTTCTACTTGGTGGTGCAAATATTTTACTACTTTATTTGATGTGATGATTTGTAACAACACTAAACTGTAGGTATTACAGTAAGCATGTTAGCTTATCGTTTCCCGTCTGTCAGCAGTGATTCCTTTGCACTATTTTCTCAGAAGTGCCTTGAGAGCCCTCTGCTGACTCTGCAGGTTTGTGTATCTCTCCTCCGCTCGCAGTCCGCCTCACGAGTCCCCATTAGCAGCTTTACTCCTTCCTTAAGCAAACAGCCCTCCCAGCCGCCGTGCTTGTTAAAAGCTGGTTGTAAGCAAATGCAGCCGCCTGGTTTACACTGGAGTGCTGCCATTCTCACACTAGTATGCTGTTGTAAAGAGGAGAGACAGTGACATGTGCGCTGGTCACTAATGCTAAGAAAACAATGTGGCCGAGGTTCACAGAGACCAGCTGATGTGTTGTTTTTACCAATTTGACAGCTGAGTTATGCAATTATCCAATGACAATATTTATCCACATTTCACTTTGCTATCTAGTCATTTACTTTAGGGATGCATTAATCCAGCGTTTACAGTTCCGATACTGATACTTAGGTTTTAAGTGTAGGGACCAAGAATGACCCAAAAAAACAGTTGACAAAATGGATCAAATTATTTTACATAGCGGTATTTTTTTCCTACAAGTAAATGCTGAACAGCTTTGTATAAATTAAAATTAAAAGATTATAAGAAGTTCAAGGCCTACACCAACCAGTAAATATAAAATAAAAGGCCCAATCAGGATATCTGCTGACCTGATATCATGGGACCGATACCTGATCTCGCCATATTTTCTTCTTAATTTACTTATTCACCTTATTCCGGAAGTTGCTGTGGGCACCGCACCCATTATTTTGTATAAGGCCGATCTTTACAGCAAATAAGTTCTATATGGACTATAAAGCTGCTTTAAAGTCCCCCAGAAAATCAGAGCTGTGTGACTTTTTGGTGCACATGAAAACTAAACATTTTACAAAAATTAACTAACTTATTTAAGATGCACTTTTCCCAATTTCTTCAGTGACATGAATCGGAAGTGCCACCAGCCCACCACAAAAAAGTTTTATTTTTTCTTTTCAAAAGCATTCAAAAAACATTCCATATTGCGTTCAAAAACAGTGGTATTTTGAAAGACCCAAGCTGTTCATTGACTATTAGACATGACCGAATCATTAGCTCAATTCAAATACAATTAATTGTCCATTCTTAAGAATTGATTTACATATTTATTTCTGGTCCAATATCCTTTGTGTAGCTGATGATGTTGATCAAATCTTTATTGTGCTATAGCATGGATAACTATTTTGCCCTTTTATACCATCACAGACCATTTAATGGGATGAAACAATGCATTAATGCTGCTCACACGAGTTGCTATGGGGTGTGCGTTGCAAAGCACATCTGTCACCTGTTGTGCCAACGCAGTTCCTCCGCTCCTTGGGGCTGATTCCCATATGGGCTTGTCCTGGTCATGTGATCACCCATGAGCTCCTATTTCCTGTTTGGGGCACCTGATATCTGTCACCTGTTCCTTAGTATTGTCCCATTGACCTCTTAATTATCCACTCCCCATTCCACACCCTGTCTTCAAATGTGCAAAAATGGCTTAGAAAAATGAGCATCTTTCTTTCAGAATCAGAACAAAAAGACATAGATTAAATAGTATTAATTCAATTTAAATGGATTACCATTTTATTTTCCTTGGTGGACAATTTTAAAGTGTCCAGATATTATGCTTTAGGTTTTGCTAGTAGGATTCTGTTTAAAGTTCATGCATATAAGAATTGATAAATAGACTGAAATATGAACTGACAAACTAATAGAAGAATCATATTTCATAACCTCTATGCACAGTTCTAAGCTACAGGTTTTTATGCAGTATAAGACAGTATATTTTGTTTGTGAAAGAAATTGTGATACTTGAAAAATTGCAGCCTTTGCAATTTACTAATTGCGTCCATTCAAATTTTCAGTTTCATTGTGATTAATCTTGCATTTATGCCAAACACGCTAATATGCATCCTAAATGTTCCCAACTCTGTGCATTTGATGATTAACTTATTTTATTTGCTTTTGGAAAAAAAAAAAAATTGTATGCAAATTTTTAAATTCATTGTTCATTGTTCAAAATGTTGGGTATGGAAGTATTGACAAGCTGTTCCAGCAGTGCTTTGGTAACCCGCCCTGTACACTTCTTTTGTTCTTGCCCCATCCCAACACAAGCCGTTAAGAGCAGGAAGTGTCTGTCGCCGAGGAACAGTAGCATTCTTCTGTGCAGCAGGCTAATGGTGGAGCTGTCTGTCAGACCAGTGTTTTGACTGTGGACATTTTGTGCTTACACTTTTCTACTGCTTATGTCACACACAAGTTATGTCAATAAATATCAGTGTTTTCCCCCAGTGTTTATGTACAAGAATGTAACAGGTCCGCATTATGGGACACATTATAATGGGAAGATTATAGGAGAGATGGTCTGCTCAGTGTATAAAAGTACTTCAAATGAAATCAGGAATGGACTTCTAAATCTAAATGGAATCTAAATGAAGGCCTTGGCATATGGACGTGTGTGCTCCTAGAATGCAACTTTTCTCCTGTTTTCTGCAGTGAATGTGGAGTCAGCATCTGTGTGGAGTGGCTCTTGACTCCAGACAGGGACTCCTCTGTGGTCGCTTCTCTATGGGCTGATTGAGGGCCTAATGGCTCCATAGTTTCATCCAATTAGTCTTCCACTGCTTCTGTATGTAGAGGGCCTGCTCAGAGTGGATCTCTGAAGATCCCACTATCCTGCTCAATAAAACAATAGTGAAAACACAGGACATGTATTCTCTTGTGCTGTATTATTATATGGACTAATCCTATTTTTATTTTCTTCTCACAGCCTTTCTTCAGACTACTAAACCTCCGGAGGCTTGGACTGAGTGACAATGAGATCCAGAGACTTCCTCCAGAGGTGGCCAACTTCATGCAGCTGGTGGAACTGGACATTTCCCGAAATGGTAAACTCCCCTCACTCTTACCCCTCTGTCTACAATACTACTGTATGTCCATTCATCTTTAAGTAGAATAAGCACTGCTAATCACACCAATCACATTAAAAGCACACATGCTTATATTGTAATGCTCTCATGGAGGTAGTCAGTGATAGTTCCAGGCTGTAGGAGCCGCACCTGTAGCCCACACTGCAGTACTATAGAGCAGTGTGCAGTGGCCCCTCTGTCTGCTGCTGCAGGATAAATGCCATGCACTCTGCTCCGGGGGGAATTCACCACCTGTGCTTACATGAGGCTATTCTAAAGTAAGGCATCTAAATAGTTGCTGAAGAAACTTAAATATTTATCTATTGAAATATATTTTATTACAGCTTAAAAAGGTCAGGTTGGCTTGTTACTTGTTACTGAATAACTAATCTTCATTACTTCTACATAAAACAATGTGATGCATTTGCTCAGGTACCTTTGTTTTAAACACAGATATGCAATATAAGATGGTAAATGAGTAAATCCTAAATGGATGTAAATAAAGTGTGTGTGTTTATAATTGCTTTCCTCTTTCCTGTTGGGACACAGACATTCCTGAGATCCCTGAGAGCATTAAGTTCTGCAGAGCCCTGGAGATCGCAGACTTCAGTGGAAACCCCCTCTCCAGGTAACTGGACCAGAACATGGGCGTGACTGTGTTACATTTAACAGCAGTTTGTGTTCTTATACACTGCAAAACAATTGGACCTTTCACAGACATTCAGTGTACCATTGTTTAACACCAAAAGTCTATTCTCAAAGTAATGTTTGTATTTATTGCATAAGGTAATAAATGTATTATATGGTTCTCTTCGCCCAATCATTAAATTATATCATTATATTCTTTGAGTGTCAAAAATTATTAAAAAATGGGGTTTGTTTTCTGTTTCAGATTACCAGAGGGTTTCACTCAACTCCGTACACTGGCTCACTTATCTCTGAATGATGTGTCTTTGCAGACATTGCCCAACGACATTGGAAAGTATGTCTACATAACATATATATTTTCTATATTATTTTTCCCGAGTGATTGTTTCCTATTATATTGGCATAAAATAAAATAAAAAGACTTCTTTACATTTGATGTATTGAAAGACTGAAGAGGTTTACAGTAATTGTGAGTCCCCTGGGTGCCTGAGCCCCTGGCACCTGCTGTGTTAACACAGATGGAGGAGCCCCTTACCATGCCAGGCCTTGCAGACAAGCAGACAGGCCATCTGACAATCCAGCCTGCTCCCTCTGTTCTCCACTGCATTAGATCAATGCTCAACTGTCGACTCCTATCCAGTTTTCAGGCACGTGTTTTAGCTTCTCTTTCTCTTGTTTTTCTAGCCTGGCCAATCTGGTAACGTTGGAACTCAGGGAGAACCTGCTCAAGTCACTTCCCACGTAAGTGCCGCTTGTTTGTGATGGTATTCTTACATATAAATCCATTTGTATGCTATAATCTTATTTGTACGCTGTTTTAAAAATATATGTGTGTATTCAGGTCACTTTCCTTCCTGGTGAAACTGGAACAGCTGGACCTTGGCAGTAATCAGCTGGAAGTATTGGTAAATGAACAGCCCCTACACTTTTACTCTTCTGAAACATAGTTTGTCTGAAACCAGTAATTCCAATGTACCATTTATAAGGTGCAAGTTGGTCTCATAGATTCCTGTCATGCCCAAACTGTACTTGTTTAAGTCTTGAGGCAGTGTGTACTGTACCTAGACCGGTGCTGTTTTGTGTCAGGGCAACGCCCACTCTTCTCAGTGGAAGAGACCAAACAATACCTCCTGATCTGACAAGGGCGGAGGCTAAACAAACAGCTGACGACATGAGGAAACCTTTTCTCTGTGTCACAAGATGTTTCTATAAGCCATGCATGTTCTTTTAATATCTTACTGCAAATAAAACAGTAAAGCAAGTAAATCATATACTGTTTGCAATGTTCTTATTAAGACTGTCCTTTTGAAATGTAGTGTAACTGAAGTATAACATCAATTAAAAGCCAAAAAATGCAACGTGGTTTATTTTTCTGTTTAGCCTGACACACTTGGTGCTCTGCCCAATCTGAGAGAGCTGTGGCTAGACCGAAACCAGCTGTCTGCATTACCACCAGTGAGTACCGTCCTCCTGTAACCTTTTCATTTGTGTCATTGTTTTAATGCACTCTTTAATTGTACATGTGTGCCCTGTACTGTGTAGGAGCTTGGTAACCTGAGGAGACTGGTGTGTTTGGATGTGTCTGAGAACCATGTGGAGGAGCTGCCCTCAGAGCTCAGCGGCCTTATTGCTCTCACTGACTTGCTGCTCACACAGAACCTGCTGGAGGTGGTCCCGGACAGCATAGGTAACACATAACACTAGGGTTCAAACGTTGTCTTATTTGTGTACTAGGTAAAAGTTTAACACATAGTTAGGCAGCACCCAAGTTAAACATGTCAGTTTTAAAAACAAGGACAACAATGACCCCTTGTGGCAAGTCAGAGTCACTAACAATAATAGTCCTCTGTACTGACATACTTGATGCAAGATTTTCCCGATATATGATTATTTGTTTAGCAAATCACAGGGGCCAATGTTTTAAGGTATTATGAAGTTCCTTTGTTAGCAAAAACATGTTTCCATTTCTTCATCTGTACAGTAGTGTACTGAATTATGTACTATGTAAATTGTCATGTACATATTTTGTCCCTAGGACTGAGAAGAGACGGATCATTCTGTTTTTGGGGCAGGCTCTGAGCTGATTAGACAATCAGACTCAGATCACTATTTGAATAGTTTAGTGATCTTTCAGAGTCTCCGTGGAGCTAATATGTTTTTGTTAGTTTAGAGGCCCATTTCATTGCAAGATAAACTATGCTCTCTAAACTTCTTGATTGTGAAATCTAAATGGTTAAACCAAATAATGAATCACATTTACTTAATAATTTCCAAAATGGTTGGTACCCGGTAGGGCTGAACATTTCCACCCTAACATTCCCTTGCTGCTTTATTTCCCAGGCTCCATGAAGCAACTGTCCATTTTGAAGGTGGACCAGAACAGACTGACACATCTAACAGACTGTATAGGGGAGTGTGAAAACCTCACAGAACTTGTCCTGACAGAAAACCTCTTACAAGTAGGTTTAAAATAATGTTTATTTGAGCATCTGCTGTGGATAGTGAAAAGGCATGATTTACTAACTCTATGTACTTTGCTCTCTAAAAGTCACTTCCTCGCTCACTGGGCAAGCTTAAGAAGCTGACCAACCTGAATGTAGACCGCAACAGACTAAGTGGTATTCCCAAAGAACTAGGGGGCTGTGCCAGCCTTAATGTCCTCTCACTCAGAGATAACCGCCTGGCCAAACTGCCTGCTGAGCTTGCAGATGCCACTGAGCTGCATGTCCTGGATGTGGCTGGGAACAGGTACAGATATAACAATAACAAACTTAGTAGCCCATAAAGTTAACTCATTTCAGTTTAAATGACAGATTTGTTTGTCTTTATTCTGGCTAAGTCAAGTTTTGTTTTTTTGTGTGCAGATTACAAAACTTGCCTTTTGCTCTAACAAACCTCAACCTCAAAGCCATGTGGCTGGCAGAGAATCAGTCACAGCCGATGCTCAAGTTCCAGACAGAGGACGATGAGAAAACTGGAGAGAAAGTGTTGACATGCTACTTGTTGCCACAGCAGCCCTCTCCAAGCCTAGGTAGGACTTGGTTCATGCCCATAGGATCTGATCGAATATGGATTTCTTTCATGGTTACACTTCACTGTGTCTTAAACAGAGAACCTGCTGCAGAACAGTGTGGATGATAGCTGGACAGACAGTAACCTCAACAGAGTGTCAGTCATTCAGTTCCAGGAGGAGACCAAAGCAGAGGCAGAGGATGATGATGACGCAGAGCGAAGAGTAAGGGCATTAAGATTTACTGTTTCATGTATCATCAAGTCGAATTGCATTACTTTGTTTGGCTTTGTTTAGGGCCTTCAGCGCAGAGCCACGCCACATCCCAGTGAGCTGAAGGTTATGAAGAAGGTAATTGAAGAGAGAAGACATGAAGCCTACACGTCGAAACCCGATGGAGAAGATGACGACACAGACTCGCATGTATGCAATGCTTTCAGTATTTCAGAATTTGAAAGTGAATGAGCTGTATATGTTTTATGCTCACGCTATGTTAAGACTAATTAAGATATAGTTGTTATAATGTCATGATAATTACTTTATGACTTATAGTTCAGTACGTGAAAGCGTGAACAGTATCTCAGCTAAATATTTTTATTGTGTATACAATTTCTTTTCAATAGTCAGGAGATTATTGCCAAAAAGGTCAGATTTGAGCTATAGAGGGTAGAATAAATAACTTCTATGGCTAATGATTGGTTCCTTCTGCTATTTATTTGTTGTGCAGGCCTTTTAATGATATTATACATTTTAAAATTGATTTACTTGATTTATCTTGATTTGTGTCAATGGCATAATTTATGTATTTAATTTTATTATTTATCGCAGTATTTCTCTGTAGCGATATATTGTGCTTCAAAATGTGTTATTGTGACAGGCTTAATAAATGCTTTATATGAATAACAAAAACACTATACTATTTTAATACCTACGTTAATGAAATATGTGGATTCTAGGAGAAACGTCTGAGTGACATATCCAACCAGAGCCATGAGTCACAGGTGTCCAACAGTACTGCGTCTGCTGCCTCACACGAGGACAGGAGTGATGTCCCCACGGCCCCGCACAGAGACATGGTGGACGGACACGGTCACCATCACGAGGAGGAGCTAGACGAGATGGAGGTGGAGTACATCGAGGTAATGTCCAAATGGAGTCCTACATTCAAGCTGAGGCAATTTATGATTTCAAGGATGCGCTGTTATGGAAAAATATTTGAAATCATGATTATTTGAAACATTTATTTATGTGCATGCATTGACTCTATATATAAATGGACATAGCTAACCCGCTAGACACCACGTTCCAAATAGGAAGTGAGCATGGGGGCCCTTCTGGCTCTGTCAATTCTGGTTTCAATTGACTTTACATTGAAAAATTGGTCTTAAAATGTTTGTATTAACCCAATCTACATGATCCTGGTGTTTTTATTACGTTATTTTGTCCATAGATAAATTCCTATTACTAATATAGTACTCTGCTCTAAATTCGCTCCTATAACTGCAAGCCACATGAGCTTCATTTGACTGTTGCCGAACGCTATGGATGACGTCACACTTCCTTAGTCCACTTCTTTATACAGTCTATGTGTGCAGGCCAAAGTTAATAGAATAGACTTATGATCTTTTGTTAATCTAGTTTTAAGACCACTATGGATTAGCTGTGTGCCAGGCTTTGGAGTATCCTTAACATTCAGACCAGAATTGTATTTTTGTTTACATAATTTTTGTATGATGAGCAATAATTATAATCTCAATAAAAATTTTGATTGTTAATTACATGTAAAAGGGCACTTGATTCCATTTCAGTTCTGTCCAATTAGTTCAGTATGTCACCATCTGGACAAGACTCCAAAAGGCCACAAAATTGGGCTTTAGCACTTACCTCCATATTAATTTACAAGATAGGGTTATGAAATACTAAACTATGGTCTCTTCTCAGGATAAAATTAAACTTGTTGTGAAATGTATTTATTTTTTCTAGCCAACCGTGCACTTTGCAGAGGAACCCATCATTCGTGGTGGTGAGGAGGACGAGGATGAGGACGGGGAAGTGGGAAGCGACGAGGAAGATGAGCGGCCCCCTTTTCCAGCTGAGAAACAACGTCTTATCAGAAAAGACACGCCACACTACAAAAAGCACTTCAAAATCAGCAAGCTGCCCAAACCAGAGACTGTAGCTGCTCTGCTCCAGGGCTTCAGTCCCGATGGGGTCAACTCTGCCAATCAGACAGTGGACAATGACCAGGAGGAGGAGGAGGAGGAGGAGGAGGAGGAGGAAGAGCAATCTTTCAGCACCACCCAAAATAATCAAAGAATAGATGAGGAAGATGGTAGAAATCAGGTCAACTCCAGTCAAGTGAAGGTAAAGGGGCCATCCAGCTTTTTGGCAGGATTCGTGTTACATATGCCAACATAGGAGTCTTTTCGCTGTTATTTCTCAACAGTAAACTAATGTACACATCTATTTTCTATACAGTGATACAGTATGAAATTACTTCTTATACTACCACACAAATAACCTTTTATACTCTAATCAGGGAATCCCAGGATAGCTAAATTTAAACCCTTGACACAAACATAAAATTGTAATTACAGTAGCTTTAATGGCATAGCAGAGTTATAATTGTTTTTTTGTATGTCAGAAACCCTGGGAGATGCCTTGTTTAAGAGTGCCATCTTTCAGATACAAACTAAATTAATCAGATCCATACAGAAATGTCACCACATATATGCTTTTGCTGCAATAACAATTATCACGGATGAATGGGATAATTTCTAATCCAAATTGTACGTTGATGTTAGCTACTATTAGTTACTTGTGACACAATGAAGTTTGATGATTTCAAACTGATTCGACTTAAATCTCACCAAATCATTTGTGTGTGCGAGCGCTTGTGGATGTGTGCGTTTGAGAATTACCTCACACCAGATCAGATATTGGCAGAGCTGGAAAACAAGACCCAACTTGCATGGAGCCAGCTGTAATTTGATACTTGGTTAAATTGATTCATTGTCATCATTCCAAGTAGTTGTTGTTGGGGACAGTGCCCTCTGTGGTGTTGGGTCGGCTGGGACTCGGGAGCTTTGCCTTCTTTATGCACTTTCTCTTGCACTAAACGCAGCTCCTAGTCTCACGTTTCCATCTCTGCCTTTATGTGCTGCTGGTGGCTGGGGAGTGTCTGTGAATCACCTCTGCTTGGAAGTGAATTGGCCAACTATATGTCCCTTCACTTTTAAGACGACAGTGCTTATGACAGTTGAATGTTATTACCAAAGAGAGGATGGGCTGTGAATGAGAGCACATAATGTGGCCTGACTAATCCGCATGCTTCTCGCTGGTTCCTGTCCTAACAGGGGGTGTCATTTGATCAAGTCAATAATCTGCTGATTGAACCTGCTCGAATTGAGGAGGAAGAGGTCTGTACCTACTCTTTCCACCAGTCTTTTCCCTCACTCACATGTGCTCTACCAGGGGGAAAACATGCCCACAAAATCATCAACTTAAGCAAGTTTAGTGGGGCTGGAAATGTTTATTAATCTGTTTTCATTTAGTATATTTAATAGGTTAACGCAAAATACCTCATGTGGAAACAGGATAATTATAAGATTAATCACATAAAAATAATAATAATAATAATAAATCTGATCTCTCAGTTGATCTAAACTGGGTCTTCTTAGAATTAAACAAACTGCTGATAGTACAACATTTCAGAAGCACTGCTTATGTTCAAGTGTTTAATCCTGCCTCTATTACATGTGCTTATTGCCTCTACTGCTTTGCTTTTCTCTTTTGACATAATGGAATAATTTTATGCTAACTCACACAACATTTCAAAATACTAATTTAATACATTTTTGGTCAATAAAGACATCAGAAAATTATTTGGAGGAAAATGTGCAGTGGATATTTTGATCAACTGATTTGGTATTGGCTGCATGTCCCAGTATTGTAGCTGTTCTTATTATTTTAAGGGGGTATGTCTTTCCTTGAAAATGTGCCTGTTTGGTATTTCCCGTGTCCTATAGCTTTTCTTGCTGCATGTTTTGTCCCCAACAAATTAGACTTTACTCAGCTGTTTGCAGTTATTTCACACCATAGTTTCATCAAGAGTCTAGAATATACGTCACCTGGTATTAGCTTTGTTATGACTCTACCTTTTCAACTGACAGTACACCTTGACCATCCTGAGGCAGACTGGAGGCTTAGGAATCAGCATTGCTGGGGGAAAAGGATCTACCCCTTATAAAGGAGATGATGAGGTATGACTTAATAAGAAGTATGACTTAATACAAAAACAAAGATAATGTGTGCGATGTTTTGTTTTTGGTTCTAGGGAATCTTTATTTCTCGAGTATCAGAAGAAGGACCTGCTGCTAGAGCTGGTGTTAAAGTGGGAGACAAACTACTAGAGGTAAATGGACTGATCTGAAAATAGACTTTGTTTGCAAAACCTATACTTATTGTTCATGTGTTTGCTGTAGGTCAATGGGGTGGACCTCCATGAAGCAGAACACCACACCGCGGTAGAGGCTCTGCGTAGTTCAGGGACTTCAGTTTCCATGACGGTGATCAGGGAGAGGATGGTGGAGCCGGAGAACGCCATCACCACCACTCCACTGAGGCCAGAGGACGACTACTTTCCCCGTGAAAGGCGGAGTAGTGGGCTAGGCTTCAATGTGGATAGCGCCCCCAGTGGTCCGCGCCAGCGCCTGACCACCTGTCTCATCCGCAATGACAAGGGCCTTGGCTTCAGCATCGCAGGGGGCAAAGGCTCCACACCATATAAACAAGGAGATACAGTGAGATGCTAACACGCTAATTACAAATTTTTACTTCATTTACAGGTGTTTACTAAGCTTTTATGTGAACAAGAACCAACAATAAGGATACTGTTGTTTGTTGCTTTTAAGTTGGCTAGCTGCAGGTTAGATGCATTCTAGCTGCAGCACACTGGTCGCCGAGGAGACAGAGATATGAATAGCCAGCCTTGACACATGATATGTGCGCTGTAGCTGGTCAGGCTGAGTTGTGTATTTGGGTCAGTGCTCAGGTCTGTGCAGTGCTGCTGTAAAATGGCAGTAACAGGGAGGAGAGGACTCATAAACATGTGATTTAGACGGGTCACACTGTAAGTTTAGCTTTGCTTTCCAAAAGAGCCTTTGAAATGGATGCAATGACATGGTTTGTTGGTCTGAGGGAGGAGTTGGTTCTGTAAGCAGTGCTCAGGCATGTACCTACTAACTTTGTAATGGGACATGGTTATATGTATAATGGTGCAGCAATGCAGAAATGACTCTCAGCATTTCAACCCATGCTATTGATAAATTTGCCATTGCTTTTCCATATGCATGTCTTTGTGACAATTAAAGAAGAGTTGATAAACTTCATGTAAATCGAACCATATTCCTATTTTCCTAACCAGGCCTCTTGTTTCAGGGCATCTACATCTCTCGGATAGCAGAAGGTGGAGCAGCACACAGAGACAGCACTTTGAAAGTTGGCGACAGAGTCCTCTCTGTGAGTACCACACAACCATTTAAACTAAATTCGATCTTTTCTGTTAGCAAAGTCTTTGTTGCTTTTTAATGTGTCACATGGATGATGACGGTGCCTTTGGGTGACTTGTAGCTTCTTTCCAGTGGTCTATTCCACACATACGCTGCCTCTGTGTTTCCCCCTCACACTCTCCCCTGCATGCTCACTAATGTGTTGAGTGTGCCTTCTGCCTGCTCGGTGGTGGGTGTGGTGTGGGGCCTGTCACCCTGCTGTGGTCAGTGATCATTGCAGTGGGTGAAATGGCATGTGAGCCAATGGTAAGAGCTGCTACTGTCAAGCCAGTGCTGACCTCTGCTCACTCCTGAATGACCAATAAAATAATATGCATGCTTTAAAGCTACTAGCAATTATGAATGCGAGCAGCCACACAATTTGCCTTTGTTTTCTTAAGAGCACACATTTGGATAACCTTCCACTTGTTTTTAAGAAAATAAAGGCAACGGTAAATATGTTTAAAGTGGAGGAGGGTGAGAAATAACACCGTATTGCATAAGATTCTCTGTCACTTTTCCCAGAAAAACATTGGCACAACACAACTGCCTTAACTATGTACAACAAACTAAATTTTTCTGAGAACGTAGGTTTTCATTTTGAGTTCTGAACATTAATCACAATTTAAAATTTAATTAACCAGTATTAGGAAAGTGTGGCTTTGTTTTACTATGCACAGCTGGCTGGCCTTGCAGTTCCTCCTTTTCTTAACTCCTTTTCTTTTCTGCTTATCACTGCTTTTCAATGTTGGGTTTTCTTCTTAATAGCATCGCTCATTCTAAAAAACCCAGTCCAGAGTTTACACATGTAATTCTATCAATAATGGCCAGTGCTGCCACATGTCACTGTGAATGCCCTGGTGAACCCCTCCTCGGTCTGCTGTTTAGATCAATGGTGTAGACATGACAGAGGCCAGACATGACCAGGCAGTAGCGCTCCTTACTGGCACCTCCCCCACTATCGCTCTGGTGGTAGAGCGCGACCTCAACCCCCCCTCTCCAGGACAGAACCGGGCCCGCGCCCACTCCCCGCCTCCCCCAGAGCCCTCGGACTCTCCTGACCAGGACGAGCAGGGCACACACCTGGGCCGCCTGGAGGATGAGTACCCCATAGAGGTAAGAGCACCAGTAAACACTTGAGTCTGTTTCTCCTTGAAATTGTTCCATAATGACTTACTGTCTGTCAATAATTGTATCTGGCCTTCGATGTTCAGCTCCAGAGAAAATGGTGCATGGTACGAAAGCCTGTTTAGAAAATGTACGGTTGTTGTTGTGTTTTTGAATGTAGGCTGATAATTATTAGCAATATCCACTTGACTTCTTCCTTGGTGTAATCCAAAGCTGCTAATTTCCTTGTTGTATATGTATCCATGAAATAGAATAAAGGTAGCAACAGGTGCTGAAAGCTCCCTGTAGCTGTTGTATTTTGACCTCCTTGTATTCTCGCTTGACTATGTTTGGTATATTGTTTGCTCTAGGAGGTGACTTTGGTTAAGTCAGGTGGTCCCCTCGGTCTAAGCATTGTTGGAGGGAGTGACCACGCCAGCCATCCATTTGGTATCAATGAACCTGGAGTTTTCATCTCAAAGGTAGAGTTTGGATAAACACTGACTGTATCCAGTTGTGTAAATATAAAACCTAACATGTACTATCTAAACAGGTCATTCCTCATGGTCTGGCTTGTCAAAGTGGGCTTCGTGTTGGGGACAGGATTTTAGAAGTCAACACGATCGACTTGCGTCATGCTACACATCAGGAGGCAGTGCGTGCCCTGCTGGCTAATAAACAACAGATCCGAATGTTGGTGCGACGGGATCCCTCTCCACCAGGAATGCAGGTGAGACGGGCTCGTCAGTGTGTTATGCACCAAGGGGTTTACTTTGGAATATGGATAATAATGCATTTTCTGTATAATCTTTTAGGAGGTGGTCATTCATAAACAGCCTGGAGAAAAGCTGGGCATCAGTATTCGAGGTGGAGCCAAAGGCCATGCAGGCAATCCCTTTGACCCCACAGATGAGGGGATCTTTATCTCCAAGGTGACTGGCAAATGTTAACATCACCATTATAATTTTTGTGTCTTTATGCCTTAGTCTTATCCTTGCTGTTATGTTGCTCTGTCCTCAGGTGAGCTCCACTGGCGCGGCTGCTCGAGATGGCCGTCTGGACGTGGGCATGAGGATTCTGGAGGTGAACAACCACAGCCTGCTGGGCATGACCCACACTGAGGCTGTGCGTGTACTCCGCTCAGTGGGAGACTCTCTGGTGATGCTGGTGTGCGATGGCTTTGACCCAGGGAAGGTGACTGCAGTAGAGGTACGTCAAGAAGAGACAGGGAGGCTACAATGCATTCATTGATTTGTTTTATTGAAACTTTGTTTTTATTTGACAGGCTTCTCCTGGGATAATTGCAAACCCATTTGCCGGAGGTATTGTCCGAAAGAACAGTTTGGAGAGTATCTCTTCCATAGACAGAGACCTCAGCCCTGAGGAGATGGACATCATACAGAAGGTATAATACACGAACAATCACACATATTTATCTGTAGTTTAGCATGGTCCAGAAAGTAGCAACAAAATGTTCACCTGACCTAGATAATTTGCTCAGCAGGTTTTTTTTTTCAAAACCTACCAGCTACAGCAAAGCAAAACCTCACACTGGAATTCACTTATTCAGACATTTCTACCTCACTGCGAATCATTCCACTGATTGCCAACAACAGTTCCAATGACAAATCAGTATTTAATGATTATACATATGTGTGATCTCTTTGTATTGTTTAGGAGGTGGAGATGGTGAGGGAGACTTCTCAATGGGAGCGCGAGGAGATGGAAAAAGTGGTGAGTACAAGCATTCCAGTTAATGTTACAAAATAATAATTCTATGGCCTAAAGTCAGTGCAGCAGAGCTAGAAGTGTATTGGTGTAAATGAGTGAATGGTGCTTTTCCCTCTGCTACTGTGTGGACATTGTATTTAAAACAACTACTCTGACTAAGTCCCACCTTGCATGACCTCTGTTCCCACAGCTTAGTAATAGTGTACCTTTTTAATAAGTGTGGATTCTCCCCCTTCTCTCTCTCTCTTCCTGTGTTCCCTTTCGGTGCGTTTGGTGTGATAACATTCATTCCATCCATCTCTCCCTCTCTAAACCACCACCCCATCTGTTACACCTCCTCCCTCTCATCGCTTCACTGTGTGGCTTTTTGGTTGGGTTCTTCCTTCCATACTTCCTCTTCCACTCTTGGTGAAGGAGCGTATGCGTTTGGAGCGAGAGGAGGCAACTCGCCTGCTAGAAGAAGAGACGGAGGTGAGGGAGACTTCTCATCTTGTCATCAGCAGGCTCTTACACTGTAAAGGGCAAAGAATTATAGCAGAGATCCAATGCATACAGAGCTCGGGATTATACTGTTACCAATGGAGATTTTAGAATGCTAAATACTAAAACTAGTGTGCATGTGTTTACTTTTTGATTGGACAAAAAAAGATTAATGCTTGTGTGTTACACCTTTTGAGAAAAAGCACTGCTGCCACACACAAAAAAATAAAAATAAAAATTGAGAGGCCATATTGTTAACTGGATAACTCAAATTCTTTTTGTTTTATAATTTGTTAAGATCTTGCATTGTTTCATTCTTAATAACCCAATCTTGTGTCTTGTCTTGCCCCATCTCTAATTGCAACACTATGGCGTGATAAATGATTTACCAGTTGTGACTCAACAACTTATTAGGTTTTTTCACACTTCTTTTTATGTAACATAGAATTTTTTATGCTTGAATTGACTAGCGACGTAACCTTTTTCACCATCAATCCTGAGCTGTACATCAAATTTGAAAATATATTGAGATATATTTTAATTTTTTACATTAACATTTATTTTTTTCCATTGCAGAATATTGGACCTGGGCCGCTAAAACTTGACTACAAAACCCTGGCGGCTCTTCCAATGACCAGCTTACAGAAGGTCAACAGGGTAAGTCAGCATCTGCTGTTGTAAAATGTAAAATATTGGGCTATGTTGGCAAATGGCCTTTAAATCTGAGAATAGTACTGAATATTTTAGACGTTTGTTGTTCTTTTCCTTGAGAAACTGTGACCATGAACGACCAGTTGCTGCTAAAAGGTCTGCCATGTTGACTTCTGGTTCACAGCCTCAAGTGTAGACATGGAATTCTTGCTCATACTTCTATCATAATATCCAGTCTTTTGTGTAAATCAGAAGATGGATCAGCTTTCATGGAACTTGGCCTTGTTTTTGTAAAAAATCAAGTTAACGAGAAGAAATGCTTTTGGAGAGAAGAGTGGCTTTTTAGCTGAAGTCTTTGCTCCAAGGTTCCCCTGTTCTTGAGGTGAACAGCTTGCCATTATCACGCTGCCTATCCTCTGTGATATTTTAAACCGTCTTCTGGTTCTGAACTGGCCAGCCTCTTGAGTGGGTGTGGCACTAAAGAGGGAGAGAGAGGGGGAGAAGGAGAGAGGGTGTCTGTGAAGAGTGGACAAGTGCTGCAGTTTGACTTCCACTGGTCTGAGCTATATATTAGAGTGGACCTACTAATCAAGCTTCAGCACTGTAAGTACCACATACAACTGGAGCGTGAAATGTGAGTTTATTTACTTATATTCTATATGTCCTTTCTGATTTTGGGTTGCCTTTTCTCGGATTGTCTGTTTTAGAGTTAATTAGACATTCATTTCTAAAAGTTTTGCTTTTATAAACACAATTTCCTTTGAAAATACTTGTACACACCACTGATGTTGAGTAGATGTCCATTGCCCTTTGTGACCAGTTATATTGACCAGAATAACTTAACCTACATAGCTCTTGCAGCTGTTCATAGTGACTGAATAAGACCCAGATTTGTGGCCCTGGCTCAGACATTAGTCATGCTCAAAAGAAGTCGCCTTGATAATACTATCTGAGCTCACCTACTTGTTTATATTGAAGAGATTGTCTTTCATGTAATTGGTGCTAATTATATAAAATATACAATTTAAAGTCAACAATTACTACTTGTTGATGTATTCGCACTCTATTCACTCTCCACATGGCTAGCTCGTGTTAGCCTCACAGGGGGCCAGCTGTCCCCCACAGATTGTATTTGAGCCAAAATGGTCCTCGTTCACATTCCAGCCTACTGACCCTTATCACCACAATACATACTATGGTCAGCACTGTGCTCCCCACAATGGTTGAGCTATTTTCATTACTACTCGGAATGCCCTGGCCTCATACGCTAAGGATTATTTATTGACTTGTGGTTTCAGTGTTAAAAGAAATAAAATTCAAAAAGTGTGATCCATTGTTAAATGATCTCTGAGAAAGTGTCCTGAGGCCTAACTCTCTCCATGAGCTGATAATAGTTATTTAAGGCAGAAACTGAACCACCACTATCTGACCCACACTGGGTACAGCTCCAAGAAACCCCAATTAGAAGTGAAGGGTCATTTCATTGTACTGAATGTTTCACTGCTTTATTCAGTATTCTTTTACTGTGTGTACTTGTTTCTTGTGGAGGTCTTTAGTTGTCCCCTTTCCCCCTCAGCCCCCTGTCAGTCTGACTGCTCCCATGGCAGCCCCTCTTCAGGCCAAGTATGTTGCTCCTATAGACCCTCTGGGGTTTGACTTGAGGCACTCCCTGGTGGAGCAGGAGTCCTGCCCCAGCCTCAGCTCAGACCAGGATTACCTCTTTCCTAATGGGACGTCTGCCTCTGTAAGTGAGTGCTCCATCACCACTCTGGACTCCTCATGTGCTCCTGACGAGGAGGAGTGCTTGGTGGATTCTCAGCCAATGTGCTTCAAAGAGAATCCATTCTTGGTGGCCAACCGCAAGGGCAAAGGCCTCCCACCGGGTCAGCGAATCCTGTCTGGACCTCCAGTGGGCTACGGTAAACCAGGCCAACTACAGCCATGGCTCCACAGCAAGGCAAGATGGCGCCTGTGTGGTTTGGGCGCATGGTGTGACATCTCAGCACTTCCCTTTTAAAGTAATTGGACATGTGATATTATTTGTATTTATCATCCTACAATCCTGACACCATGACTGCTTGTGGGAAACCAGCAGCTGAATTGGTGCATGTTTTTGCTGTGAGCACTGAGTAGGACTCACCTCAGCAGATATTTAAAACATGGTCAGGACTGACTGAAATGTGTGTCCCAACAGCTGAAGCCCTGTCATACAGCAACCTGAGCTGCAGGAATGAGCATGGCGGCTGCCACTTTGTTGTTGGTCACAACTAACCAGAAAATGTCTCTTGTTATAATGTTTGGTTTTTGAATAAAAAGTGTGACAACTTTTAAATATCATGCTTTATTTTTCAGGCACCATCTGGTGATTACACCAGGACTGAGAGTCCCGTCAGAGAAGCCCCTTATTCTCCTACTGTACAGCCTGTAAGTCATACCGCTTATGATTTTCTGTACCTTCTCATGTGTCATTTTGACTTCATCTTTTCTTTGACATAAATCAGTTTTGTAGTGCAGGATTTTTAGAGTTGACCCTTGACCCTTTCCCCCACTCTTAGCCCAGCCACCAGTCTTCTTCCAGCTCCCTGTGCAAAGGCAGGGAGACCCGCTTTGTAAGTGGCCCTCCCTGCTCTAGCCTCCCTGCTCTAGCCTCCCTGCTCTGGTCTGGGTGTTAGGTTTTTTGAGATAACGGGCTAAGCTGCCGTTTTTGCTGCGGTCCTTCAGGCTCAAACAGCATGTGGCTGCTTCTGAGGGCCTGCTACTCGTACTTTGACAAACTAGATGCAGAATGTGTTGTCTGTACTGTTTTACAGATGCAAATTCTCACTGAACTAAAACAGTGAACAGCACCTTGTTGCACAAAGTTACCATCACCAAACCTGTTTTGATTATGAATTTATCATAAAACTGGGATAAGGTAACCTTGTGCTGTTGCATTGTTTGAAAGGTAGCTTTGCCTAATTGTAAAAACTTAACTGCATTGCCTTTGGTTTATTTATGATCCTTTTTATTTTGCATCTTTTTTATTTTTAAAACCATATTTATGTTTCAGGCAAACATTCATTACACTTCCACCCCCACTGCCAAGGACAACTTTTTATCATCCGTGAGTGCCAAGTCACACCACTCATCTTCATTTTCTGTTCAAGCATTTTAAACTTGCATGTTAATGTGTTCCTATTGACAATCTTGTTTTCTGTGTCTGTAGACACGACCAGGTGCCATCCAGCCAGTGGGGCGTGTGCGGCCGACTACCTCTCCTGGCACTCCGGACGGCCACAGCCCTAACCCTTTTCAGCATGGCCCCTCCCCATTCAACACCCCGACCTCTGTAAGACCCCTGACCACTACCACCACTTAGGCCTGGGCACGCTCATTTCAGTGTGTGCCAATAACCATGCAAACTGTGCCTGAGTAAATATATACAGGGATTTTTCTAAATGAGCCTAGAACCAAAGACCAGTGAATACCAAACTATGCATTTGCCATTTATTATTATGGGATGTTTGCTTTCTTTATAACATATTTAAAGATGCATCCATTCCAGTATTGTATATCTACTCAGCTTGATGTTTTTATAAGTATTGGTAATTTTAAAAAATTACTCACTACTATTTACATAGAGAAATAGTTTTATACATTATAGAGTATCTTGTTCTTAAGTGTGCTGTGATCCTTTGTAAATGAATCCATGCTCCTTAGCTCAGCATGTTCAGACTCCTAGGTCCTAGCTAGCTTCTTTGTCTTTTTTTTTACATTTTTAACTTCAAATTGTACATGTACCTGAAATAGGTACCTGTTTAAGCAATAATCAGTAGAGTATTTCTACAATGGATAGCACTGACTCATCTCACACCTTCCTGGTTCTTCATACATGGCATCTACACCAGAGTCCCACTGTTGCTCCACTCGTCACTTAAAACCAGCCGCCATGTTGTGTGTCTCTTCTGTCTGCTACATTGCTGGTTTTTCTCATAGTCTACCCTCTCCTCCATGTCTTGTCCTATCTCTTCATACGGACCTCCTCATTGCCCCCCCTTCAAAACACCTCACTCCCCTCCCCACAGCCTCGCGCCCCCTCCCCCACATCGCCCAACGAGTTCCCCCTGAACGTCAAACAGGCATACAAGGCTTTTGCCGCCGTGCCGCGCTCCCAGGCAGTTCTGGAGCCCCCGCAGGTAGGACGAGATCACCGTGCCGACCAGGTTATGACCACCAAGCATGCTGTGCCCATTGGTCTACCCTGTGATACTGTGGAATGGGCCATCTGTGCTGTGAAGTGTGGAATGCCCTTATTTCATCGTCTGTTTCATAATGCCATCAACTGTGATTTGTCCATTCAAAATGTGTTTTGTACTAATGCTGTTATTTTCCTATATGTGCTGTGATTAATCAGCCTGCCTATGGTCTATGTGTGTCAGTGTGCTCTTTTTGGTCTGATGTGTTCAATAATAAAATTTATTCACTTTTTTCAGGACCTATATGGGGTCAGGAACAATTTCCATCCTCAGCAGCCTTCTCCAGAGGTGAGTCATTTATGCTTAAATATTAAAAAAGCTGCATCTGTTAAACCTTGAAGAGAAATTGTGTCACAACAGTAAAATTTTATTTTTTTTCTCAATTCTTCTGGGTATGAATAAAAATATGATCTTTGAACATAAATCACAAATCTAATGTAATGTAATGTAATTCTTGTCAGAAAAATCGCAATTAGACATTATTCTCAAATCAGTTAGCCCTATAGCTTGCTGTGTGATATTTGATACTTTTGGCAACACTAACCAAACCTAACTACACTTCAAATGTAGAATAAAGTCAAATCTAAGTATTTTGATTGCATCAAGCCTCTGAGTGGCTCTAACAGTTGATGGTGGTCTATATGGCCTTTCCAGCCTGAGTTCATTGAAGTGTTTGAGACTGTGGATGGTCAGAAGGGCCCTGAGGTGCCCCCCAGGCCGTCCCTCTCCCCTGAGCGGAGAGAGTACATGAATCTGGCTGCAGTGCCCCGTCTGTCTAGGCCCTCCGTGGACATGAAGGTACCGGTGTCTCTCACAGCTAGAGCAGCCCTGTGAGCGGTCGGGGGGAGCTGGACTTGGCTGGTGGTGGCAATTTCCTCTCTGGCAACAATAATCATGCTTCTTGCCTTAATGAATCTATCATTTTCAGTCAGTTGATTGATCCTTATAATGGTGATGGGTCTTATTAGAAATCTATGTATTTATTGATTTTCATTTTGTGAAATCGTTCGTGTGCCGTTACTTTCTGCAATGTGTTATGTCTGTGAAGGCAGCAGTTCTGATAATAGTATATACTAATTGAATGGGACATTTGTTGTAAAGGATTTAAACTTGTAAATAATCCTGGCCAGACATCCTAATTCCTTTCTGTTGTGTAAAGGCATTTGTTTTTGTCTCATACCCTGAAACATAGACACAGATTAAACATTGTGTATTAATTGGTTTATAATGTTGCACCAGAGTTTAGACAGTGACACCATTCATTGTTTTTTTTACTAGGAAGCATTTTGTAATGATCATTTTGAAAAATGCTTTACAAATAAATGTATTATTATGTAATCTATGTATGATAAATCACTCAAATGTACACTATGTACACTAGTATGAGACCCAGTGTTTGATTAACTGCAGTTAGGAATGGGATGACAACTTGAATCAATCCACTCACTCATCTAACAATGTGAGAAAAGGTAAACCTTGACTTTTCTCTTCAGTTAATGCTTTCTATAATTATTTTCCAGACTCCTTCTCCTGGGGGTAAGGACAGCCCAGAGCAGCGATCCTTCAGAGACCGACAGAAATATTTTGAAATCGATGTTAAGACCCAGACACCAGAGAAACCCAAGCCGCGGGTGTCACTTGTAGGAGCAGATGACCTGAAGAAGATGAGGGAAGAAGAAGGTCTGTCATTTGTCTAAACCTTTTCATTTGTTACTAAATCTGTTAAATATGCTCTGTTCACTTGATGTCATAATATTTTAGAAAACCTATAGTTTAACAGACCTGGAGGTAAGGTCAGGTTTGTGTGGTGGAATGTATATATATATATATATATATATATATATATATATATATATATATATATATATATATTTGTGTGTATATGTGTATATGAATATATATATATATATGTGTGTGTGTGTGTATATATATGTGTATATACTGTACTATACTGTATGTACTAGATAGTTTCTGTTAAATTATTTTGTGCAAATTGCTTCAGAAACTAGTAGCATTATTTAGTGACACACACACTGTCACATTGCCAGTTGAAAGGACTTTGAGCCAGAAGCCAATTTCAAACAAACAATCTGGTTCACCATTTCGGGAAGTTCTTGTTGTTTTGTTTTTCATCTTAAAATTATCCTAATAAAATTGTAGAACATAAATGCACCCTATAAATTTCAACTTTTCCTGGTTAATAACTCCATAACCTGACATATTTCCACAGAGCGTAAATTTGAGCAGCGAGCTCGGGAGTATCTCATGGATGACGATGATGAAGATGAGGAGGACGAGGACCTGGCTAAGCAGGTGGCTCAGATGAAGGTCACAGGGAAGGTGCTGTTGGATGGAGTCGAGTACAAAGTGGAGCCTGCTACCTCCCCATCGCCGCACTGTGCCACACCACCGGGCTACTATGGCAGCTCAGGGTAAAAGATTGCCTCTAATTGGTTATTTCAATAAACGTATATTTCATCATAAAATATATATATATATAATATATATAAAATATACATCATACTTTATGTTCCCAGGCCATCCTCAACTGATGGAAAAGGAGACTCTCAAAGGAATTCCTTGGAGGACAGTTTCAGATTGGAGCAGAGGCCAAACTCTATGACTGGGTACAGCAGCATGCAGCTTTACCGTGTTAAAATCATGTGGTTAAACATACCATATTACACAAAATTGACCTTTGTGAGCTTTTAGCCATGTTGTAATGTTGTTATCTTCTCAAAAACATACTTGGAGTTGTGTTTCATGCCATTCACAGATGACTGAGTAAACCTTATCAGGTTACGTATATTATTAGTCTGTCTACATCTCAGAAGCTCAAAATGCATTGTACTACCTTGTGATGTCATGCAGTAGTTTTCAAGTTAATAGCTACCTTTTACATTTTTAGTTCAGCTGAAATTGGCAATTCCAACCTAAATATGCAGGATTTCTGTGTTCTCCATGTGTGAATGAGAATAAAACACTCCAGGTATATTTTTGATGAGTTTATAACATTATAACCTAGATCAAAAATAGTGCAATGTAAGGCCTTGTAATGTGTGGATGTATTAAGTGTTCATTACTGCTCTCTTGCCTCCACAGTCTCATCCCGGTATACCCTGGGGACTCCTCAGCTCCCATCCGCACAGCCAAAGCCGAGCGCAGACACCAGGACCGGCTCCGCATGCAGAGCCCCGAGCTGGCTGTGGCCCAGGATAAAGACCTGTCCCCAGCTGAAAAACGTGCTCTTGAGGCAGAGAAGAGGGCCATGTGGAGAGCTGCACGGTACATACAACACTGAACCATCTCTTCTATGTTATTACACCTGTGCATTTCTTATAATATTGTGTTAATATCAAGTTCTAGTGCCATCCAAAAGTACCACTGACTAGTCTGTGGGTAACCATTGTGTTTGACATCTCCGTCCTCTTTCCTGCTGTTTCCATGTGTTAAAGATGTTCTTGATTGTGTTTACTCCTTGGTTTTCTTCTCTTCTCCTGGTGCCTCTCCTCACCTTCTCTCTCCTCCCTGTATGATGTGCTGTCCTCTGTGCGGCCGTGGGGCGTAGGCCGTATGAACTAGAGGAGGATGTTAGGCAGTATGAGCAGGACTTGGCTAAGCGACTGTACCAGGCGCGTGTGAGGGCCTCTCAGGGCTCTGCTGCTCCCCAGCCCCCTGCCTCCTGCTCCTCTGCGGCCCCTCAGCTCAGGTCTGCCCTAGGCCCGGAGCCCTGCATTGTGACCGTGTGCTCGGGTGCTTTGGCATTTGGGGATTTTGCTTTTTTGACATAGAAAGGCCAAAGCACTGGTATCTCTGTGACAGTGCTTCAAGTGCCTTTCTCGCATTGGCCTGCTGCTGCTGCACGTCTCCGCTCTCATTCCCAGCTCCTCTCAGCCCTGCTGTGTTATCCATTATCTAGTACACTTCAAATGTTCATGCCATGATTTAAGCCACCATCAGTCGTACTAACAGCCTGCAGTCTGTTTGCAAGCTGCAAGTCAAGACTTCAGTAAACCTACTACAGTAGGTAGTCCTTTTCCTGGGTTACTTTTAGTAAACCAGGACAAGGACCCGTCATGAACGTAGTGACCGGTAACACACCCATCTCTGGGCTCTGTGCCCATGTCGGCTTTATGCTAGCTTTAGCCACCTTCTGTGTGTCATTCTGACATATATCTGACCTTTGACCCTCTCTTCTGTAGAATGAAGTCTTTGGAGCAGGATGCATTGAAAGCTCAAATGGTCATTGCCAAGTCTCGTGATGGGAAGAAACGTGGCACATTGGATCAGCTGACTGAATCACCATCTCCTGCCCCTACGCCCTCTCCCACCCCCATCGAAGGTAAAGCCCCACCTCATGTTTACAAACAAGACCCCTGAAGGATTCAGTGCATAGATATGTTTTACATGTCATTTCCTCAACAGATGTGAGTCCACGAAGTGTAACCTCACCAGGCCGACTGGTAAGTCCCTTTTCTGCATCTCCTTCCACTAAAGCTGGAGCACTGGTCACACATTTCACTTTCAGGAACATTCTATGTAAATAGACCAAAGGACTGTTGGAGACTTGGGACGTGCTGTTTGCTTGAGCACACTGATATTCATGAAAACTCATCTTTCAGTGTCACCATAGAGCTGAGACCATCATGTGCCACAGTGCCTTTGTATCCATTACTCTCTCCTGCTGTCCCACCTCCTCCTCTGTCCCCCTATTGACAGTTTTTATTTCTACTCCTTACTCCTCCCTCTCTTCTGCCCATCCCTCCATCACCGCTCATCCCTTTTTGCTATCCTTCTAGTCCCTGTCGTCAAAGAAGTTTGACTACCGACAGTTCGCTGCCATTCCTTCTTCCAAACCCGTTTACGACATTCAGGTATTGGTTGCATGTTGAGCTCCAGGACCTGGGCTCGTCCTTGGCCTCCCTCACTCCTCCCCCTGAGTGTGTCCTCTAATCAGGAGGCCTCCGCGTGGCTGTAGTGTAACTACTGTGTAACTGCAGTGTAGAGCAAATGATTAATAAGGACCCTGGTCGATGGTGGTGGGGTTCACTAACTTAACTCCAAAATTATGCCCGGTTTGACTTGTCCTCTACTTACATCTATGCAGACAAAGCATATTTTGAAATGATTATGCTAACTGTGACTAACTAATGACTTAGTTCCGCGTACAGCTACGATTGTATGCCACTAACATGACATGGGATTACATACAAAATAGTCATGTTTGGGTATTGTTAGATATGAAAAGCCCCAGTACCTGAATCAGTATTGGAACTGAAAAACTAAATCCTTAGTAGTACAGTAGGTATGTTTACCAAATTTGTTGTAAGTTGTACCTTGTTATTTCTCCTAAGCAAGCATAAGCAAACATTGTCCGTCAACATTGTCATTTTGTAAGCACTGAACACATTGTTCCCAAAATTATGAGATGGTGAAAGAGTCTATCACGACTTGCAATGTAAATGTTCATGCCAAAGAAAAAAAGACTGTAATGCAATATAATTATGACTGTATTAGGAATGAAGCCAAAATGACATATAGCCTATACCAATACCAAACTGTTAATTCTTGTATTCTGTGAATGGATGTCACTGCCCACTAATATGTAATACGTGTTTGCATGTGTGCATAGACAGTGGGCTGGGCTGGGGTACTGTGCCGTGCCCTTGTGACTCTGGTTGAGCTGCTTCGCTATGTCTATGTGGATACGCATCTCTTTGCCACATTCCTGGATCTGATGCTCTTGACCTTTTAACCCCCTCTTTCTTTAACATGCCAATCTCTGCAGTAGTTGTGGAGGTGACCCATGGGAGCTTTGGCAGTACAGGGCTGGCGTGGTGGTGGCGTGGTACCTTGTAGCCTTCCTCAGCGTTCCACTTATTGACTATTTTCTGTTCCAGACTCCTGAAGCGGTTGACGACATGCAGTTCAATGATGGTTCTCATAACACAGGTGAGTAACTGTAAATGTACAGTTTGACGGAGTATATGTTGCGTTCATGACAATGTAGTTTACCGCTGAATTTCAGCTGGAGGGCAAGGGCTTGTATAATTGTATGACCTTTTCACTATTTTTTAAAGAAATACCCAAAGAGTAAATCCTCAAATGTTGATTCTTCTGCCACAAGGTTTGATTATTGTCAGTTGAAAGGAATTCAAATGTAGTTCAATGATGTCACCACTTCTTAATCATATATTTTTTTCATTGGTATTGAACTTGTATTGGACAGTTTTTGTTTCATGTGAATAGATCTAGTTGTTGTAACAGTAGTATTCTGGACACTGTTTTTGCAATCGTGATGTTTCAGCTCACATCCAGTAGCCATTTTCCATGATCACAGTTGGAAACCTTCTCTACATTGAAGCACTCCTGGAGGAATGAGAGTCACACAGGCCAAAAGCATCTGCGTTTAGACCTTTACTGGGCAAATTCTACCATTTAAATGTGACTTCTCCTCCAGCTCTTTATTAAAGTATTGGGTCTTTAGAATATTAAGATAGTTTTCATGTGAACCAGCCTATTGTACAAGCTCAGGGACATGCCGGTTTCATCAGTACATTAAGGTCTGAGCCAAACTTGACACTTGTTTCCCTTGACTTCAGGAGAATACCTGGGATAAGCAGCACCTGTTGGTAGGATTCTGTGTGTCTCTGTGTGTGCTGGCTACAACACTTTAACCTGCTTGATGCGTGGTCCATATTGTAGAGACAGGGGTCTATTTAAAGATATTAACTCTGATCTGCATTGCATGGATTAGTAAATAGGGGCAGATTACAATTAATTATGGTAAACATATTGTTAAATGAAATAGTTTGATAAAAGAATTCAAATTTTATTTTTACTTTAATCACAGTAGTAGCCATTGTTATAGGTGTGGTGTTCAGGGTTACTGGGCGAGTAATGGAACATGCTACTAACAGGTTCGCATCATTAAAATGGAATATAATGGACAGTAGAATGATTTTAGGAGTTCAATTCAAAAAACCAAATGCGTGTGAAGTGAAATACATGAATGATACAGTATCTGTGTACATCTATTGTACTGATTATGAAACACTTCAGTGTGTGAGTCTATTGAATAATAAAACAATAAAGGTGAATTTTAATCAATGTTACTTTGAATTGAACTACTAAAGAAGCTACTTAACTAAACTTAAATATTCTAATTTACTGATTTGTGTGCCTGTATTCCTTGCTTGGTGCAGCTGCCTTTCTCACTTGGTTGAGGGCCACCGCTGTGTTGCCGCCAGTGCTAAATCTTTTCCAGCTCCTTTATGAGAAGTGTCACCATTTCCCTGAATAATTCCCTTGTTTACCTTTGCCTTTCAGCGCCTGTTGCCAGCCCAGAGGCAGACCTCACGGTGCCTCTGCCCACAACCTCGGCCCTGGAGGAGATGGCCCTCTACAGCAACAAGCGCAAACTGAGACAGGGCCGTCGCAGCCTGGAGACCGCTGTGCCCACATAACAGCAAATCAGCACCAAATCCACCGGGCTGCAAAACCCTGTGGAACACCGGTGTACCCACGAGAGGTGTATGCCCCCTCAACACTAGACCCTGTGTCAGTAGAGCTACCATTCACTGCACAAACTCACTGACACCCTCTATCCTGCGTGCCAGCCTTGCCTTTCACAGTCTACGGACATTGGACAAGAGGAGGCAAGCGTGGTTAGCCTAGTGTGGTTAGCCTAGCGTTTAGTGTGCTTTAGAAGTATCCGACATGGCCGATTGTTTTTTAGTTTTGTTATTATTTACATATTTTGCACCTCAAAAATATATATACTGGAAACAAAAAGATATGGGTCCTTCTAGCTGTACTAACATGCTGAAATATATTTTTAGACTTTGAATAGATTGTAAATGTTAATGGTTTGAGTTGAAAAGGAGTGTATATATTGATTGGGAACAGCCTGCTACCTTCGCGGCCACAACTGTAGATTGATTTTTTTAAAGAATGGGACATATCACGTTTGCACTGCCACTGTTCTGCTTTTTAAAATGCATATCTCTGTGTAATTTATTGTTTTAAAAAAAATAATGACATCTACTTCCAAGACATTTAACAATATAAAACTTTTTTAATATCTATGAGAAAACTATGACCATATGTGATGATCAAATCCATTTCATATACTGACTGTGTTACATTCCCCGTTGTAGAGAGCACAGCAGCAAAAAGTGAAATCTATATTAATCAATGGTACTTGTTTTTCATGCACATTTTAGTTTTTGTCTCTTTGCATCCCGAGTTTTAGAGTGACGTGAAGGTAGCAGTTCCTATATTTTTCTGTCTTGAGTAATTTAAATGATGCCACTGAAATCATTTATTATTGTGTGAATAATGTACAAATATTGAAAGTATAGTGAACTTTGGGTGTGCAACTGAGCCAGTCTTGACCATGACTATAGGCCGGACTGCTGACTTGGGGCTGGGGGCTCTCTGCATGTTTGATGATTGCAAATGGGAGAGCTAAGAGAGGCCCGCCCAAGTTTAAAAATCTCTCTATCAAGACAGATTTTCCATCAGAATCAAAGCTTGTGTTAATAATTTAATGTTGAATTTTAGTTTTTCATGTTGCTCTAATTGACTGAAATTCAGTTTGTCAGATAACATTTGTGATGGCTTTTTTTAACTTACAGTAGTTATTTTTTCATCCGGGTTTCACTTCAGTAATAATGCAGTGTTTTTAAGTCTGTTTTCCTTTGTCTAATCTTTGGGGGCTGTAACCTGCAGATGGATCGATGGTAAAGGGTTCGAGCTCACACAAGACTGTAACTAGTGAATTTGTACAACCAAAGAAGTCTATTTTGTGGTTCAGGAATAATAAATTTTACTTTTCATTTAAGAGGAACTGTTGTCTTCTCGTTTTTCTCATAAACATACAACAACAAAGGAACAACATTATTGATATTTGACTTTAAAAATAGTGACCTCGACATCACTACAGTTTTTTCTCATAAATGGACCTTGATATCAAACAGTAAGGGGACTGCAAACACTAACGAGCTCCACCCACTGTCCATAGTTAAATGACTTTGAAATATGTTTAATAAAACTGTTCATCATGAGGGCACATGTGGCTGTAAGTGTGGTTGGATTATATTTGGTCCTGTCAATCTCTGAATATTCTACAGTTCCAGCAATGGTAATGTTCCGTTTGGATTTGAGAAATGATTATATTCACAACTTAAGCTAACTACTGTTTAACAATTGTACTTTCAGCGTAGTAGATGTTTTCCAAATGGCAGTAAGGTATTATTTTTATATTTTATTTGTAAGTATATGGCTTCACATTAGTCATAATCATGACTCTTAATGCTGTAACCGTTTGCCTTTTAGCAGTCTTCGCTAGGCTGCATAACTGTAATGGAAAATGAAGAGGACTTTGGACTAACAAACGGTTCCACAAGTGCCTCCGTTCAGAACAATAAAGTAAGATAATAATGAACGAATTTAGGCTCTGCACAATTTAACGCAAAATCAGAAGATCTGAGTGTCGCTGTTTTCCTGCTAGTTACGTGATTTTCACTTCAAAACTATAATCCATGTAAGGCTCTGTCTTGTATTGATTTTTTATTTTTATTTTTTAATTACAGTGTTATTGTAGACTACGCGTAATTTTGTGGCTTTGTTCCAATAAAAGGCGCCCTCTAGAGGTCAGATTCGATCACTGCTCTCACAGGATTGATAATTGAACTTACTATCTTGCAGACAGAAGAAATACATTTGAGCGAAACCACTGAGGTTTTACAAGCTAATGGAACCACGGTAAGCTGACACACAAACTCATGTCCATATTCTTCTACTATCTCATAGTTGTGGGCAGTTGTGGGCTGTTGTGGCAGTAGACAGTGATTGGAAGAATACTTTGAAAATGTATTTAGTTAAAAAATCCTACCCAAATAAAAATGTATTTTGTAAGGTCCAATCAGAGTACTGTATTCTGAATACTTCGAATACTTTTCATTACCCCAGAAGACAGAACGAGATCCTCAACCCTTCTCAGCTAGCTGTTTTCTATGAGGAGGAGCAGCAGCTCTAGTACAAGTCTAAACTCCTCCTCATGCAGCTCAGGAAGATGTGGAGCTCACCTTGAAGGAAATCGAAGGGAACTCTTCAAATATCCAGTATCTTGTAGTTTCTGTCATGAGTCATGGCCTAACTTTGCAGAATGAAGAAAGGTAAATTGACAAATACATAGCATTGTTCCACAGCTCATTCATCATCAACAGTACATCAATCAATCAATCAATCTTTATTTATAAAGCGCTTTTCATACAAAAAATTTACACAGAGTGCTTTACAGTGATTAAAAACAATCCTACATTTCCATCCAGCCACCCACCAACTCAACCCCCACAGCTGCCCGACCCCACAGAACCAAACAACCAGACACACACGCACAGACATGCACACACACACTAACATGCTAAAATACATAAAACCACACATAGTAAAATGTGAGGCTGAATACAGGCGAACCAGCTGAGAAAGCACCATTAGAGGAGCCGTCTACATCAGGAGCAGAGAGACGTCCACCATCACCAGGAATCACCACGGGGCCCAGGGGAGAGATGAGGCCCAAGCACCAACCCTCCACCAGGAGCCCACAGGACAGACCCCGGTAGCCACAGGCGACCTCTACTCCTGATGCAGAGGGCTCCTACATGTCTGCTATAGTCTTACACAGTTACAAGAATACAGCAGAAGTGTAATATGTCAGTCACTCATTGCACACCACACCTCATTCTTATTCACCATAATGAAACTTCTGCACTAGATACTCACCAGAGGGCACAACTTTTTCTGCGGGCTGTGCCATAAAAGTGGCCATAAGTCAGTTTGAGGTCTTATTGTGATCTCATTTCAGTTTTTGTTTCCAATCTTTCCACTGTGAATGAGCCACAAGAGTCATGGTGACTCATGGTTCATGGAGCCAACATGACGATAAGATGACACAAACAGATGAGACAAACTCGTCCACAGAAGCCTGGCTTAATTTGGGGTTTGAATGTGGAGGGGCTGATCTCTCTCTCAACAGCTGCACATGGAGCACACTGAGGACCCTGGGCCAAACACCTCGCCAAGGCCTTTAAAATAAATAATATAACAAAGATGCAGAGGCAAGACCTTAAAGTAGACAGATGAGTTTGTCTAAATATCTCCCATTTGACTGTACTTGTATGAAGGACTAAATGTAGTCAGAATAGAGACTGGGGTCCAGGGCCCAGGAGTAAGCAAACAGCCAGTGTCTGTATAAAGTAGAATCTTGTGTTCTTTTCATCAGACAGAACAAGCCACAGCACTGCCCCAAACCAGAGCCAAACCCGCACCCGCTCGCATGTGAGTGTTCAGCCCAAATATTTGAATATTACTACTGTGTATACAGCATTGTAGGAAATGAGTGTAATAAACAATATTTTTAGTGTGTTGTCACAGGAGTGACAGGATTTCTGGCTTTGGTGCAGCAGCAAGTGAAAGGAGTGAAAACAAAAGTAAGAAAATGACACAATAGTATATAATAGTATATATGAGAATGTTTCACCAATTATGTGTTGTTTTTTTTTAGCAAAGAAGATCAGTGGAGTTGGAGTGGAGTGGATTTTAATTTTTGGTCTGTAAATACATTTCGTTAAAGGCCTGATGTTGCATTGTTCTTTTCCTACATTTAGAATGTGTATAATCTTTACTGTTAGCATTAGTATAGATACCGTTCCCATGTAATTGGTTTAGCTGACTTGGCTGTGATAATGGAGTCTATAGGCTCAGTCTGATCTTTATGCTGTGTTTGTTCTCAGATATGGTTTTGACACACTTTACTTGAAGCATTCCATTTAATTTATATTCTATAAAATTTAGCCAGTCACTTCTATTCACAAGGATCACTTTATTATTTAGGTTAGGCTCATCTTTTATTACAAATGTTTCTATTTCACTCATCAGGTTCAAACACTCCTGACTAATTGATGGACAGAACGAAAAGACAGAACAAATCCAGTTATCTTTTGAGACCACATGTCATGTTAAGTGTTTGGGCATGGATTGAATTCATTGCATAAACTGTTTTACCTGTGCACAACTGCATAAAAGAATGAGGGCAACGTGAGCTGAGAAATGTAAAAACAAGAAAACACAGATGTGTGTGAGTGGGGTATGAGCTGATAAAAAGTAGCAGAGCACTCTTCCTCGAGAATGTCCATGTCCAGCTGGTATCAAAGCACAAAGTCCTGGTTAGAGTAATGCTGCCAGTTGAAAGAAGCTGTGCATGAGACGGTTACATGGAATCAGAAGGAGCGACAACACAAAATTAGTGAACTAATTTTTTCCTTTTCATTTTCACTAAGTGATGAGATTCAAAGACAGCAAGCACAAATCTCTCCAGATGACAAAGCAATAAGGCCACTTTATATAGAAACTTATTGTCCATTAGGTGCCATCATTTTGAAAGAAAACAAGTTTCTGTATTTAGAGCCAGCTTGTATATAGGGCCTGTGTTAACCCTTTCGCCACCACAGCAAAGGAAAATGGTAACAAAAGCTCAGTCCACATAGGGCGAAGTACACGCCCACTCCCAAAGCCCCAACCACAACTCAAACCCCCCATTATATCATGTGCGAGATCAGGTTAGAACCATCTTGGAAAAAATAGACATTTTTACAGAAGTTTGTAAAATCATCTCCTAAAGTCACTTCAGTCGCCTGTTGCTTCAGCAAAGCGAGTTGGAGTCCAGAGAGAAGTTTGGTCGCACGACTTCAGCTCTGAGCACGAGCCATAGGACAACTGTGCTGTCAGTTCAGAGTGCTGCAGTGTCAATTTCTTTGCTTGTACTCCGCTTCATCAGCCCCATCAGATGCAGTCCACTGTTAGCCAACCAAAGGAGTTGAATATGTTAGGAGTCTTTGTAAAGAGAATGGGTGGACCACATTGATATTGCTCTGTGTATGTATTTTGTATGAAGTAATGATGGTGGTGGCATGAGCTCTGCTGTGGCTGCAGTCCTCCTCTGCAGTCCGCTTCCTTCCACGGGCTGGCAGAACCGTGCTGGAGGGGCCAGGGCATGGAGGGGTCTACTTATCCCCCAGGATGGCATACTGGTTATCCAGCTGCAAGTGCTGTATAGAAGCTCCCCCTGCATCATCTCTACCACGGGTTCTGTGTTTGACAACCTCAAAGGTCTTCTCCATCTCTCGGTCTCTACAACACAAAGAGCACACATCACAACTTGATGAAGACTTAAAATGTTTGGTTGAATTTGCAGTCTCTGTGCTTCACATGTCTTCGTGTAGAGAAGCAGTATGTAGTGTGTATTTGACTTGTGACTTACTTGCGTGTTTCCACATGCTTGGCAGTGGCCAGGAGAGAGGGGAACTGTGTGTCACTGAAGATCTCAGGGGGGCCCTGGTTAGTGCTTCTTTTGGCAGTGGGCAGTCTGGCCCCAGGGGGCCGATATACTCCAGCAGGTTTTGTTTCGGGAACCTCTTCATCATCTACAATTACATTACATAAGTTAAATTACATAAATCTACATATAACTGTTGACTTTACTTCACAAATCTGGTCTGATCTTTTCTGTGACTTACCCACAGGGGCTGTAGGAGCCGGGGCACCACTGGACTTGTTCCAAGGTCCTGACACTTTGTCTCCACTGACAAGGATCATCTCTCCATCCTCTCCCACCTCCTCTTTCTCATACTCTTCTTCTTCTTTTTCATCACTGTTTGCAAACAAAGTGATACTACTGAGCAACACTGACACAATAACTTATAATATACTTGAGTAGAAAAAAGTACAATTTTTTTTTTGCAATAACTTTAGAACATTTGTAAGATTCACTTACGTTATCTGTAAAGCCTGCAGCCGAAGCCCACTGTAGTCCACTTCTTTTTGCTCAAACTCCTTCCACTCTTCATCCTCCTACATAAACCACAAAACAGTTTATTAGACCTTAAAAAAATTAAACAAAGGGATAAGCCAACATTTGTCACACCCAATGTATTGCTGGTGGGTATTTCAAACTGCTGTTATAAATATACATATGAGTAAGATATACATATATGCCATTTAAATCCATCCCGACATCATAACTTTAAACAGTACATTGTGCATGCTCTAAAGACTTTTCAATCACACTTGACAAATGGCGACGAGGCCTGGTTAAAAAGGCCACATACAGAATGTCTCGTGTGCTCCCAAATTCCGCGTGTAGCTATGATCCTTTGTAAATATGAGAATAACATGTATCAACTTTATAAAAAATTACGAACAGAACAATCAAAAAAGCAAATACATCTACTTTACTTGACGTAAACTGTTAATGCTATACACTTCGGGGTGGACCATATGCTACAAACGAGCCGGCATTTCTGCTTCACAACAAACGTGGCATGGCCAGAGAGCTGACAGCCTGCGGTTACAGTCAATCCAGGGCAGAGCTACAACAAGTGTTTGGAAACTAACTAATCGTCTGTACAAACTCAAGTCAGGACGACAAAGTTATTCAACACCAGACTAGCCCCGTTTACCTTCTCAATCTGAGTGTCCTGGTTGTCATTTTTCGCGGACTTTTCCTTCTCTTTTTTAGTCTTTTTCAGCACCATTGTGGTAGGTGCCGCAGTGGTTTCCTTGCCCTTTCCCTTCTCTTTCTTCTTCTTTTTATCTCGTTTGGCAAAGAAATCATCCAGACTCTTCTCAGTCGGTACATCCGCCATTTTCGACGAGCAGCGTTGACTAGTTCACTAATGACCAATGACAAAATAGGAAATAAGATCCACACGGTTAGGCCAGCGGCTCAAACACAAAGATCACACGGATTTATGTGTCTCTCTGACAGTTTACTGAGTGTTGATCCCTGATAAAAACGACCACCGGGCCCCTGGGCTAAAGCACGAGCCGTATCCTGTCAACCATGCCATGCACACGGGCTATCTGACAAATCTGCACCGTGACCCGGAAACACACGCACCCCGACCCGGACATGCTACTGCTACAAAGTAAAAGGCTTTTTACTATAATAAAAACTTGTATTATAGTTTTATTTTATGTTATTATATATTATAATATAATACATTTTATATCATATATTTTGTTATAGTTCTTGTTTTTCCCACTGACAGTTAACTTTTTCAGTGAATTAATTGTTAATCTATAAATCTATAAATAAAAAATAGGTTAAAAAATTTTTAAAATAAGAAATAGTAAAAATATGCTCTATGGTCAAACATACATCTTTAGCCTTGTTTTTGTTGAATTGTTTCTCCAAGAAACATCGGCTAAATTCATTCGATGGTATTTGTTGAACTCTGTGTAGCCTATACAGAAAAAATAATATCATTTTTGAATTTTTTGTGTGCAGATGAATCGTTGTTGAGGATCTAAATAAATAGACAACACGACCTGGTATAGCAGCGAGAATAGCCTTTTATTTAAATCACACATGATAAGACCATGTGCATGTGATATTTTTGGATCTATTTAATACTATTGAACAAATGTATTTATATAGTGTAAATCAAATGTTCAACTTTATTAGGCTATTATTTATTTATAAAGTATACTTGAAAACATTTGCCTGATGTCAGTCTCCCATAGCTGCTAGTCAGCGCTGGTACAAAGAGAAAATGCCAGCTCACCCAATCAATGGATGTGCTGGAGTTGGCAAGAAATGTTTCCCTCCTTTGTGACTACTGAGTCTGTCTGAGTGTGAACATTCAATAACAAAAACAGGGTACATTTTTATAAGGTTTATTGCTCTGCAGTAAAAAGTACAGTGTATACTACAGTACAAAAATACATACATGTAACACTCTCCACCGTGCCATCAAACATCTGTAAAATATGTATTTTTGAGCGTGCAAAACAAGCTCAGCCATGTGTCCACTGCAGGATTGGATCGTGTTTTACAGCATTACTTTCATAACCACAGGTGAACAACATCTTCTTTTAGCAAGCATCTGCATTGATTATTATGAGACATTGTGAATGAAAGAAATGACAGAAGACCACTGACTCCATCACTGAATGTTAAGCACCTCTGAATGTGCTCATGTAGTGCTCATGTAATTATATTCAGCTTTTTTTTTATGGGAGGGTCTGTGAATGAATTACTGCCACAAACATTTGCACAGGAGACACTGAACAGTACTAACATTATTTTCAAAATCCATCTGGGTCTAATGCCACTCCACAACATAGACATTTGACCCACCAGAAGACACACACACAGCAGCACACACACAAAACAAAACAAAAACAAAATCATGGCTGACCAGACATAACACTGATATTGTAAAGGACAGACAGGACACCGGTAAACAAAGAAATGGCATCTATGCGGTCTCTGGGCAGAGCGCTGTTGCACTAAACATCTTTAAAGTATTTTATATTTAGGCTATAATTAAGAAAAAATATATATTAAAGATTGTGTGGTTTAGATTAAGAACAGGCTACCCATAACCTAATTTAATGTCCTCACAGTAATGTATCTATAGCACAAATACAGTGGATTATGACTTTGTTTCATGGTCCATCTTGGTTTTGCCCTCTCCAAATAAACAGAAAGCATACTCTACAACAGTTGTATATAATAAAAAGAATAGCCATGAACCCTTAAGCAGCTTTGTACAACAGCGCTCTGGTGACTCATGTTCATACTTCACAGACACTGTTACTTCAAACTGATTGCATTGACCATTTTCGGCACAAGCCCACAACCTATAGGTGCTAAATATTCAAGTTGAACAGGCTATATAAGTATTTTGGGATTACTTTTAAAGGACAAGCTATCGTGTTATCATTGCAACCATTCACAGCCACTCAAACCACTTACAGCAGTTATAAAGACATATAAACCTTTATCACAATTAAGCCTCTTGTAGAAATTGTACATCAGAAAAATAAGACGCTGCATCCTTATAGGAAATACATATGTTTACATGACTTTTTCTCTTCTCTGGTCTTCTTTTTACATCTGGAGTATAAAGTCAAGTCTCTGGAGAGTTACATACAGTAAAGAGTATATAAAATAGCCACAACAGTAGGTTATTATGGATAGGACTGTCTCTAGATGGCAGAAGCCTTGTCTCGGTTGATAAACAGAGTCTCTTGACAGAAAGGGTTGACCAGGACCATGCTGCTGCCGCTGTAGTCACCATTAGGGGGCAGGTAAGCATCATGTTCCTGAAAAAGACATAAAGTGTGGAAGTACATATTAGTATGGACCTCAACAGTGACTGCCCATCTGCAGTTCTGTAACAAAATTTCTCATTCATTTGTCCCACTGACTTTATATTAAAAGTTTGAAAGCTTGCTCAGAGCTAATCAGCTATGTGGTAATTAATGACCCAAAGACCTACATGTTTCTGAAACGTTATAGATACTTGCCTTTTGCCTTGCATTATTGAGATTAGTTACCATGTAGCTGGTTAGCCTCTGCAGTGCATTTGAACTCTTAATATTTGAAATTTTCACAACATCTATGGGAAAAATGAATGAAAAATGTACTCTCGGAACTGGAGCAGTTCACTGTTGAGCACCATACATACAAGAATTTGAGACTAGTGACTCTAGGAGGTGGGGTTTAAAAAAAAAAAAAAATCAAATTATTATTTTTTTAGATTACAGTTAGATGTGCAGTTTAAGTTGAAAATATAGGATTTTGTTGAGAGTGTTTATTGTAGACAGCTCCAGGAAAACTGATATGATATGATATGATATAATTACAATATATTGTGCAGGCCTAGTGCACAATGTGTTACTCAAACAGAAGTTATTGTTTTTGATTTGTGCATAGATTTTATATTTGGTAAATGTTACTAATAGTCAAACTATTAATTGAGCCATGGTAGAAACTGTTAGAAATTGAGGTGGATCATTCTAACTGGAAGATGAATAAAGAGAAGAATGACCCTGTAATGAGTCCAGATTTGAGTTTCATTATCGACAGTGGAATACCAATGTCCGCCACAAGAGGTCAGTAAAGGACCAAACATTTCTTTAACGTTGAGAGAAAGGCTGCCCCATACAGTCAAGTCTAGCTCATATGAAGACTGACAGTTGACAACAAAATGAACGGCTGTATTTTTTAGGTTTGTAGCTTGATTTATTTGAAATACTCCTTATTGAGAAAAGTACAGTTTTAGTATCATTATTATCATTATTATTATTATTATTTGCGAATATATAATTGGCCAGTCGTATGCACTATATTCATCAAATTGTAAGCTATACATTTTTCATTGTCTTTTCTTTATATGGGGCTGCTCTATTCATGTCTGGTCTTAAGTAACATAATTCATTCTTTGCCATTACTGCGCACACTGCAGTCTCCTAAGTGGCTCTGGGCGGTGACTGTGCAGTGTGAGGAAACTGGTGCACCTCAGGGCTTTTAAGAAGAGAGGGGACAATTTGTGACAAAGCTAGGTGTGCAGAAACAGAAAGGAATAGAGAATTGGGAAGGGATGACTCAGGAGAGAGTAGAACCGGGGACTTAATGGGCGAGCGAGTGGTGAGTCAGCAGGAGTGGTGAGAGAGGAGGGAGGTGTGAGTGCCAAAAAGGAGAGAGAGGGTAGATAGTGATTTGGGATTTTCACATTTTACTATTATAGTAGATCTCTATTGGGGTGGACACAACAGTGAAACAACCTGGGCATCACCAAGGGCATCCTACACAAGCTCCGACCTCAGCCTCCCTCTCCTGACGAAGGCAAAATGCAAGAAAAATGTAATGGGGAAAGAACATAGAACATGCATATATCAGAATAAAGAAGGATGAGAAGTTTATAGGGTTCATGTAAAGTGTCTCTCCAGAAGACGGCGCAACAGTGCATTAACAGCCATGGCACAAAGGAAGAGTTAAGTTAAAAATGGTGAAACTAAATATTACAGGTGAAAGTTTATATGATTAGTATTTTACAATACAAATCATTGAATTCCTTCAAGAATTACTGATTAATTAGGACCAAATTCATTTAGAATGTTTACAATATACAACTATACCAAATTGTTTATTATTTCTCTCCACAGATCTGACCTGTAACTTTGCCTAGGGATGTCAGATGCAGTTTCAGAGACTAACAGATGGTTGACCCTCCACCAGAAAGGTTGCACTGTAAAACTTTAAATTCTAAATCCGTAGACATGTATATAATGTTAAAGCATGTGCACCTCGCTCTCCAGGGTGTGGATCTCTCGGGGCAGCTCCACGGCGTGGCGGCTGAAATAGTCCATAGTGATGGCGTTGTTCCAGTAGCTCAGGTTGTTCTCCTGATTAGTCGACTTCTTCTTCCTCCTCATACAGCACACAGTCAGCAGTACAGCTACAGGAGGAGACAGGGCTTAGTGGAGACTCTAAAATAGACATGCATTGCATTCACAGAGAAGACTTATTTTTTCCCTCTAACGTCCTCTGCTGAAAAAAGACACAGTTAATTATGGAAACAAACACTGTGAAGGCAATTCAAGCTCTGATATGATGTGAACACATATTATGCTTTTTTGTATTGCTGTTGAGCTTTAAACATACTCTTGAGTGGAATCTCAGGTTTTCAAACTTAAAATGACCATGTATAGTAGAAACTGATGTAAGGTTTCATCTACTGGAAGCAGAGGGAATTAGCATGAAGAAAAAACATGTTACATATTTAAGGAACATGTCCCATCATGTTAATATAAGCGTGTAGTTGTAATAAACAGGATTTGATAGCAGAAATGCTTAGAAAGAGTCTAATGGTCTCTACCTGTGATGCAACAATCAAAATGGAAAAGTGTTTTGTAATGGCTCTGCGAACTTACTGCACAATGTTATAATAAGGTTAAAAGCTCATAAATAAATTTTGTTTTTTCAGGAGAAGAACTTTATACATTCGTTTTTTTGTTGTTTTTTTTTAAGATTTTATCCCAAACTGTTCCAAACTATTTCACCATCTTTTCCATACTTACAGCATGAGGACACAGGCACACTGATGGCTAACACGATCCACACTATGTCCATGCGGCTCAGGCACACCATCATCTGGGAGGGAGGGGTGTGCGTGGTGGGACCTGAGCTGTTAGCTGACATCCAAGGATCCTGCGTGGTGGCCGGAACCTGCCTGTTCAGAAAGTTCCCTCTGGCCGTGGACTCAAACTCCGAAGCATTTGCCTTAGCTTCACTGGAGCTGACATTGGACAGCTGAAGCCCACCTAAAGCAGTCACATTCACCATCCAGTGTCCTAGTGGGGCATTGTCCGAGATGTTAACATGACTGTTACCCTCCTCCGTTGTGGTCTCAGTAATATTAAAGTTTGAACTGTCTGTGTTGATTTTGACAGTAGTGGAAAATGTTGTGGATTGTACATGGTCATCTATGGGAGAACTAGAGCTTGGTTGCAGTACTAGTTCGTTAGTAGGAGGTTCAGTATCTGTGTGCACCTCCCTTAGCGTAATGGCGTGATGGTCTGACCTTCTGGGGCCATCCTGAGTGTGGCCTCTACGTCTAAGGCCTAGTGCAATGTTTTGATTTTTGAACGTCGTAAGTTCTGGGCCTATCAAATTTCCACCTTCCAACCCACTGATACTATTCTTTGTGTCTGAATTTGGAACATCTTGAGTGGTTTCTTTGGGGGTGTAACTTTGCGTGACATGGAGCCAAGGTAACGGTTGGAGTGCAGGTGCAGGTGGGGTGAGCGTTGGATGGGAGAGGCCAGAGGAAGACCACTCTCCACTGCTAGAGCCCTCTTGTGGCCAGTCTGGGCGGTGCTGCTGGTGATGGGTCACTGCCATGGTGATGGAGTCGTCCTGGGCTGATGATACCGGTCCCACTGGCAGCGCGAGGAAGGCAAGGACACCTGTACACAAACACAGGAGGTAAATATACACGGGTGAGTAGTACACAGTGATGGGAAGAATACTTTGTATTGTGTAATATATTAAAATGTAATACTGAATAGCTGCAATGTATTTTGCAGTGTATGTCTGTTACATGGTCCAATCAGAGTACTGAATTTTGAATACTTTGAATTTCACATCAAGTTCCATTTAAACTAAGGTGCAGTTATGCATTTATTTATCACTAATTGAAGAAGGAAAACTCATATAGACTCCCTACAAGAGCCGTGTTTTATATTTTTCTGTGTGATCAAGTACTTCCATTTATTCCTTTGATTTTAGAAAAGTAACTGTATTTTGAATACCACCAAATGAAAAAGTACCTGTACCTGACTAAAGTTACTCAAAGTTAGTATTCTGAATACATAATCTCTGTATTCAGGTACTTCCCAACACTCATAGTATGTTATAATGTCTGAAAAATCCATCTCAAATAAATCCCAAGTATGAAAATATTTATAAAGATTTTTGCATCTTTTTACTGACTTCCCTTCCCAAAGAGCACCACTGAGTTGGATCTACTGCATATTGTCCTCTGGAGGTCCAGGAAGCACTTCTTTTGAAACCTTTTTTATATGAAAAGATTTATGTTGAGATTGTGAACTCATTTGAACATTAGTATAAATTTCGGAAATATTTGATCTCTTACTTGTGTATAATTCCAGGTATGTTTTTAAGGAGTTAACAGCTCAAGAATGCATTTTCATATAGGACCTTTAAGCAGCATATAGGACCTTTAAGCTAGCCAGGCTGGGGCCACCTCAATTTAATTTCTCTCCAGCGACTAGGTCAGGAATCAGAATACACTAGATGGTTTGCAAAAACTCCAGAAGTGCGAGTTCGGGCACCAGCCAATCAGTGAAGAGCCATACATTCTGTGTTGGCAACAATTCCCGGGATCGAGGATTTAAAGACGGAATTAAAAAAATGTTTGGTGAATTTTATCAAGGGGAAAGACGTTATTACCCTTCTTTCTACGGGATTTAGGAAAAGCTTAAGATACTAGTTAGCCCTGTTAGCGGCGCATTACTTACGTGACTACCAAATAGCAGTGATTGATTAAATGATTAAAAAGTACCTGTCTACCGTCGAGCGAATGAATTCTAACTCTGCGAGGTCAGACGCTTTCTATGAAGTGAAACCAACTGATGAATCAGGCTACCGTTAAGCCACCACACCTTTACAATTTCTACCAAAAGATTAATTTATTATGCGTACATTCTTGCATTAATTGTATCCTTTAAACTAACTTTCCTTCACCTAAAGTCATGCATTTTTGTTAAGCATTCATTTAGCCACCTAGCTTTTAATCTACTGGCTTTATCACTCTATTAGACTACTTTATCAACAGCACTATTCCCTATTCCCTTAACACTTCCCCTATGCGTAGCCACTACTTAGGCTGGACTGTGGAGGCCTTGATGAACTGCACTGACGGGTGCTTTCCTATTGAACTGAATGCATTTCCAAAGAGTGTCAATTTCATTGGCTAAAATATTTTCGACGTATAGTTTTTGCAATGTTCTATTTTTATGAACTAAAATGTGAGTAAAGAGTAATCATAATGAAGAGATGATTACTGACTCAAAGTGGATATTTTTTTAAAAAAAAATTAAAGTATTGATATACCACATAAGGAACACATCTGTACATGCCCCATGAAGCAATCACATACAATTTGTCATAGTTGGAATGCAAAAGAGGCCTATATATTTTCTGAGACTATTATGCTATTAACTTACTATAATTTAAAATACTATTATGATACATTTTTTTGTTAACTTATAAGTTAAGGCACTACATTACACAAAATTGACTCCTGTGAGCTTTAAGCCATGTTGATACCTCATCAAAAACATACCTGCAGTTTGCTTTTATTTGAGTAGCCTTTTATTAGTACCTTTTACCTTTTATTCAGAAGAGATTGGCAATTTCAGGTCTGAAATCATCCACACTGCAGGGTTTGTGTGTTAAACATGTGTCAATGAAACTAAACACAGCTATAGGTATGTTTTTGAGGAGGAAACAACATTATAACATAGATCAGAAAATAACATAATATAGGATTTGAAACTTGTAATAAAAATTTCTTGTCAAAATGAACACTGTTCCAAAAGTATAGGTTAAGAGATTAGGTAGTTAACATGCTGGGCTCATCTCTAGAAGCTTGCGTTGTCAGTTTCACTTGCTCTGTCTCAATCCCTTAAGGAGCCAGTGTAGTGACAGGCCATTAGCTGAAGCCTGTGGAGGGATTGGCCTATTATGTTATCAGGCCTAAGAAAGTCATACAGGGAGCAACATGCTGGAGCCTATTCATTTAGCCTATTTAGCTCACCACCTCCAGTTTGTAATGACACCACTAATGGGAAAAAGTCATTTGTTAAAGGTGCACTGTGTAACTTTTCTGGTGGAGAGTCTGTCATGTCAGTCTGGAGACCAAACCAGACCAAGTTACAGGTCAGATCTATGGAGAGGCAACTCCGCTCACAGTCAGAATGATTGTTTTTCTGGGTATTTTTGAGCTATGAAACCACCCGTAATTGAATAAATTTTAAGTCGAGCTGTTTAATGTCACACTGTGGAACATTCTGGGCAGAGCAATGACATATCCATAGAAACAAGCAGGTGACGGAGCTCCAATTAAAAAGTTACACAGTGCACCTTTAAGTCAATAACATGGTGGGTGCTCATTGCATTGCAGTTTAGGCCACTACTGGTACAGAATGCTAAAATAATCAATAGTGAAAGTATAGCTGCTAAATTATAACCACATTATAATCACATTTGAAAATCAGTGAAGGAATAATAATGAAATAGCCAAAGCAAAATGATCTGTGTTAATTTGAGTGCTAATTACATCTTCAGTGAGGGCTGGAATAGAATCACAAATAAAAAAGGACGTATGTGGCTAGATGCGTTGTAAACAAAATAAAATCTGTCCTCTGCATCTGACCCATTCTTCCATCAATGCCAGACTGTGGAACATCTCCAGCAAAGCAATAAGATCTCCATCTCCACCCCCACCCACCACCACCACCAGTAAAGTTGCACAGTGCATCTTTAAGTATATATAAGACAAATAAAAATACCGCGTTGTTGATGAAAATATGATGCTGTTACTCCCCAGTGAGCTGATGCAGTAGCCTTACTTAAAACCACTCATGTCCGCAGTAACTATGGCAACCAAACTCTATTTTCCACAAGGACCAAGAGAGAGCAAGACCCAAATCCGAGGTGAGAACAAGATCCAGAAAGCACAGCATGTTTTATACCGCTCTGAAAAGGCCACTGCGCAATATAGCTATAGGCTTCCTTCACCTCCTGCACTGTCTGGTCCCATTCAAAAAGTCAGCCTGTGAATCTTTAAGCATCTCTTATTCCAATTTATAGAACATTTAATAGGCATTTTGTTACTTAATTAAGACTACAGATACAGCAAAGAATTACTCGAGTAAAAGTATCACATGAAACAATTGAGTAAAAGTGTCAAATGTAGAGAAAATTTCAAATGTAGAGATTTTGATTTGAAGATGTTTTCTCACTTTTGTTCGTCAACCAACTAAATCTATTTTGCAAAACTTTTAAAACTACCCCCCTCTGCTATTTCAAACTTTAACAAATACGATTATAAGAAAAATACTACTTTTTAGTACTCTTAAAAAATAAAGTGCACTGACAGCAAGCTGCAAGCAGAACAGACCACATCCCCCTGAAGTAATTTGATTTGATTAAAGGTGCTACAACAATTTACTTTTATTCATGAAGGTCACCTCTGGTCTAGATTCATGTTTTACAACCTTCATAAAGTTAATATATATCTATATATAGCTATATCTTTTTATTTTTTTTTAAATGTGCAAACATGTAAGAAGTGAAGTCAAGCATTTTGAGAGTTTAGAAACTCAGTGAGAGAATGCTTTGTAAAAATACATGAAAAGGCATCTACTAATGTACTATCCAAAGTATGCAAAAAATATATTTCAGAGAAAACAACCAGACCTATCCCTTCAATTGCTTATTACTATGCCATACATACATTAAACAGTGATATTAGATCAGGGCAGTCCAGACTTTTTTCATCAAGGGCCACAGACAAAGACTGATCGACACAGACTGGTTGCTGAAAATTATGTGCATTTATAAGGTTAGATTGAGCCACCAGACCTTTAATCATGCTGAAATTTTCACATTCATATTTGATATTGGCTTCATCAAGACTTTTTTATTGCAGTAAAGAGTACTGCTTAAGGTAATTTGGGCCAATTCACCTGAAACTTGAGGGCCAAGAGAAACTGGTCTGAGGAGCACATAGTTCGGGCATGACTGTGTTAGAGAAAAAAAGCTGAACTCTCATGATTTAAGTTTACTTACTTTTGTTTACATTTTGCCCCTAATTATATCTGTAATGATATTTTAGTTGAGTTTAAGTTCACACTGAGCTCTAGTGTTGCTCCATTGTTTTAATTTAATTATGTGAAAATGTGTGGTGAGATGAAACTTTGTCCATTGTCTCCTCTCCTGTAGTTTGGGCTGGACAATAAACAATGCCATATATTGATCTTATTTTCTGTTACTATGAAACAGATTAAATATAGAGCATCTCAAATAGTTCTTGCTGGGTCCTGTGGCTATTGAATGCAGCACAAACTTCACAATCAACACAACACAGAAGTCCAGCAGTCACACATACCCTTTTTAAAATCATTATCGTAGTGTACAAAATGCTTAGGGTTTCTTTTTAACTATAGGGAAAGAGTGAGGCAAAGTTTTCAGTATTTATACTTGTACCTCTTAATGTAAACCCTGTTTGCAAATGTACACTACTTTAACATTTGACAGTGTACATGCAGGTAATATAACAGAGACGGTTCTACCTAAGCTCCTCCATTAGGTATTATGTAGTCACAATACTCTCAAACATAACCTTATCATTCACACAGTTTAAAGCTTATACATGAGATACAATGGCTCTTGGTTAATGGGTGTCATTTTTCACCACAGCTGTGCGTCAGGCTGATGGAGTACAGCAGTAAGGAGAGGGTACACAGACTGAAGACTATAGAGACACATGCCCGGTATGTATGTGTGTGTTTGTGTGTGTGAGAAAGTAAACAGACTAAAGATTCTATAGAGACACATTTCCAGTATGTATATGTGTATGTGTGCACTTGTGTGTGTATGAGCGTAAGCAGAGTGTACACAGACTGAAAACTATAAAGACATATGCCCGATAAGTGTGTGTGAGGGCGTGTGTGCATGTGTGTGAGGAGGACTTAACAAGGAGAGTGATTGAATAGGCCCGCGATGAGCCTGGAGCTTTATAAACGTGCGTTATGTGAGAATGAGACAGACACAGACAGAATGAAGAGGAGGACTCAGGTGTAGTGTGACATGTGGGTGGAAGACATCAACATAAGAGAAACAGTGAAAGATGCACACACATAATGCACCACATTTGTTCGAATACAGTTCTAAAGGCTTTAAACAGTTTCAAAGGCTTTGTACGGTTCTAAAGGCTTTACAAAGTATACATTTTTCAGATGTTCTTTGCTTTAATAGGAGAACGGGCCTAAACGTTTGTCTTCATGGTTCACATCTTCCATCTCAGAGCTGTCGTTGGACAAGTTTAAAAGTTGTAAAAGGCTTAACCTTTAAAAAGTCGGCTTTGAGTCCCACTTTTCTCTCTTGTAGTGACACGATAAAAAGCATGTCAACCTGAAAAGGCCAAACTGGCTCAAATCCTTCGTTTAGCATTGTATTCATTTTCCCAATTCATATTACTGAGCAAACTAGCCAGATGGTGAATAAAACCAGATACCAGATACTACTTCACTCAAAATTTGTATTTACCATATTTTTCGGACTATAAGTCACACCAGCCAAAAAATGCGTAATGAAGAAGAAAAAAACATATATAAATTGCAACGAAGTCACACTTTTGTATTTTATAAAATCAGAGACCTGGAATCGACACTTCATCTTGAAAGGCAAGTTATAGTAATGATAATAGAATGGAGAACAACAGGCTGAATAGGCATTAATAACATAACATAGGAACTAGGAACAACTATAGCATAAACAACATAACATAAGTTTACCAAACTCTCGATCTCACTCCAAATCATTAAAGCCATTGAATTCTTCATCCTCGGCGTCACTTCTGAGCAACTCCTCAACCTCCGGAGGTAAACGGAGTGACGCTTCCTCTTCTATGTAGCTGTCATCAGCCTCAGCATCCAGTTAGAATTATTATAGCCTTTCTGAATCCCGACAGGATGGTTTCAGTTGTCACTGAAGTTCAGGCTTTGTTGATTCATCCAATGACTTCCACCCGCCCGGTTCCCCTGAAGCTGTGTTCTCCATCCCCGCTTTCCGCCAGTTGCTCACAAGTTTCTCGCTCACTCCAAACTTTTTTTCTGCTGCTCGATTACAATTTTCAGTCAAATATTTCACTACTTGCAGCAGGACAGTGGCTTTTTCTGCAGGAGGCATGCGCAGTAGAGGGCAGGGAAGTGACAGTGCTAAAGGAGTAATAGTAGTAGGAGATACTGACACACAAGCCTAGAGCGCCCTCTCACGGCTGTCAGTGTGAAAATTTTAATATATAAGTGGTACCGGAGTATAAATCGCAGGACCACCCAAATGTGAAAAAAGTGCGACTTATAGTCCGAAAAATATGGTACAAATGTATGCCAGGTAGTCTTACCAGCTAATGTAGGCCACAAACTATGTCCATGTCCAATGCATCCAATTGGCTATAACTCTTCATCTATGGCAAAGTCTAATAATGGACAATGGAAACTGCAGTGGCAAAATGTTACCACAATTCCAAAGTTCTTGCTGATGCAAAATTCCTGCAAATGCAATAGCAATGTACATTAAATCTATGGTGGAACTGTCACATAGACTGTTTGTAAAGGAGTGTGATGTCACCCATAGCAGTGGTAGTGGCTAATTTGCAACCAGAGACCATATTTGTATTTTATATTAGTAAAACATTAGTCAAAACAGCAAAGAGTCCAGTGACAACACACATATCTCTGAAGGTCAGTGCTAATTCTTAGTCTTTGCTAGTCATTCGCACAAACATAAACATTAGTGGAGGACTTTGAAGGTGAGCAAATACATTTCATTTCATTTCACATGTGTGTCCTTGTGTCAGACCACTGCTATCACATACATCAACTACATTAACTGACCCTGTTCTCCCCTGTTATCTTCTTATCACCATGAACAAACACATGCTAAAATTATAGGACAAATCAGGACAGGGCAGTGTGTAAAAGGCCAGTATTATGATATGTTCTGATCTATGATATAATGTTGTTTCCTCATCTAAAACATACCTGGAGTTGTGTTTTTTCACACACGTTTAACATACAAACCCTGCATATTAAGACTGAGTTCTCTCAAACTGAAATCACTCTGTTCCACCTTGTGAGGTCATGTTGTAATACAGGAAGTGCTCCATTGTGTTTTTAAACTCCATCCACCTTCACTAGAATCATTTGGATAATTTCAGTCCTGGAATTGCCAATCTCCACTGAACTAAAGGTAAAAGTAGTTGTTAACTTAAAAACTACCACTTTATGACTTCACAAGATGGAACAGAGCATTTTGAGCTTTGGAGATGAAGACAGACTAATAATAAAGGGTTGCTTATACATGTGTGAATGAACCAAAACACAACTCCAGATATGCTTTTGATGAGGTGACAGCATTACAACATGGCTCAAAGCTTACAAGAGTCAGTTTTGCATAATATAAACTATGCGGTCATTTCTCTGCCAAATTATGTCAACGCCCTCTCCATTGCTTTAGTTGGTGATGTATTGAAGTAGGGGCCAATTTATGCACAAAAGCTGCTGAATTGGTTCCCCTTGTGAATGCATTGGGAGCAGTGACATTCCCTCAAGTAAGTCCTCCATTGATGACGGGAGGACATCAATAAATCATGTGCTAAAGTAGGAGCCGGAGCGCTGATCCAAAACCAGCTTTGTTCCAACAATCATTCACCATTACATTCAATGTCACCGGGGCCGAAGACATGTCATTTTAGGATACTGGCATACCAATCAATTTGTCTATGTAATTTCAAGTATTTCCTAAAGGTCCTATATCATGCAAACTTGACTTGTGTGAACTTGAAGACATGTTGTAATGCTGTTACCTGCTCAAAAACATACCTGGAGTTGTATTTTGCTTCACAAGGTGTTTTCTGTTTGAGAGAAAAACTCAGGGGCAGTCTTATGACAAGGTGGTTGATAGTTCAAATCCAGCAGATGTGTCCTTGAACAGCAAACTAAATGAACCCTCCCAGTGAGTGATTGGTGATGGTTTGGCAGGAGAGTGTGAGCAGATTGGCAGTAAGGCTGTACTCAAAATATCAATAAAGCTGTTTATCATGACAGACAGAAGCATATTGCTTTTGTTTATGCAACAACGGCAACAACAACTAGCATGCTAACCTAACTTGTACTTCCTGATTATATGACAATAAAGTGCTTTTAAAAATAAAAAATAAAAAATCTACATTTTTGGTAAATGGTCAGGTTTTTATAGAGCACTTTTTTATAGAGCAAAGAACCACTCACCCATTCACACACCAGTGTACACAGACACTGGGGGCAAGGTAGGTTAAGTGTCTTGCCCAAAGGCACAATGACAGCATTCATCTGGGGGGAGTGAAATCACACCAGCCAACCTGTGGGGCAGTGGATCTGCCGCTCAACCAATCATATTTATGTGGAGAGCAGGATTCGAACTGCCATCTTCAGATCAGTGTATATACTGTATAGCTATACATATTTTATTGTGATGTGCTTGGCAATATCCTGCACTAATTGGCAGCCATGTTTTCATCTGTCAGTCTTATTGAAGCAACAAGTGTAGGAAAAGAATGAATGAAGGCCTGCTGTGCTTTAAGAACCTAATAATCCAACCTAGTATTTTTTTTTTTTTATTATTGTGGCTTATGTTTATAAAGGAAAATAAAGACATGTGTTATCTATTTGTAGGAGGCGTCAGTCCAACTCTCAGTGGGGACAGGGCTATTTATTGACATGTTGTACCAGGGGTCAGCTTGTGCTATAGTTTTAATAAGGCATAGTGATAACAGGGAGCAGCCCGCAGAGCACAGTGGCAGTGGTATAGTGCGCTGGTATCAGGGGCCAGCTGGCAGGAGCTCTGTTCAATTTGGAGAGTCTACAGAAAGATGTAAGAGCTGCAGAGTCAGAGGATGGGGGTTCACTTCTCTGCTGATTTGTGACTGGACAGGACACAGGATCACACAGCAGCAGAGCCCACTCACTACAGCACCAGAGACAAGTCAAGGTCACCTAGAAGAAGCTCACTGGCTGGCATTGTAACAGTTAGGTGAGAACTGAATAAAAACAGGCTGTACTTTAGTAGAAAATCTCACTGGACACAAATGTCTGCTTTCAAAGATCATGTTTAAGGGCCCATATTACAGTATTTTCTGATCTATGTTATTATATTGTTACCTCATTAAAAACATACATGGAGTTGTGTTTATTTCATCTACACATGTTCAACACACAAATCCTGCATATTTGAGCTACGGTTTTCTCTCAGAAAACACAGATTGGCAATTCCAGGACTGAAATTATCCAAATGATTCAAGTGAAGGTGTATGGAGTTTAAAAACACAATGGAGCATTTCCTTTATTGCCACATGACATCACAAGGCAAAGCGCATTTAAGTTTTGTGAGAAGAACACAAACTAAGTATAAAGGGTTTTCATTCTAACATTGATCAGAAAAAAGTGAAAAATTGGCCCTTGATCTTACAGTGAACTATGAATTTGTCAGTAAATAAATTTCTTCTGAACCAGTCTCTATGTTTCTACAAATGAGCTCATGTATTATGTGGTCAGATAAATACTTGTAATTGCTTGCAGGCATTGAAAGATATCCACTGATTAAGCATGTCTTCTTCAGAGCTTCACTATCCTGGGTTATGCTTAGCTTAATTTATGATAATCACAGCCTCTCCAGACAGACAGGCGGGTGATCCTCATGGTGTTCCCCAATGTCCCCAGGGTGCTATCTCCACCCTGTCAGAATACAAATGAGTCTGCTCCCATGGTATCACATCTCCACAGAGCACACACCAACGCTCCACTGCCCCACACTAAATGACTGCACAGTGTAGTGTCTGACAGGTCTGAGTCCAGGCAATCACGCAGAGCAAGGGCCAGCCTTTATACGTGCGCCTGTGATGTGATGTCGGAGTACTCTGATTGGACGGGAGCTCTTATCAGCTAACGGCAAGAAGATTGGATTATGATGACTAGCCAGACACCTTACAGAATTGTGTGTCTCATTCTCATTGTTCTGTTTGAGAAATACACTGTACTACTAAAGTATATAAAGTACAATTGCAATAACAATATAATGGCAATATGGCGATTTATGATAGGTTAGATTTTATAAATCATTTTTATGAACATACACTGATCTATGTATGAGTTTCAGAATGATGAAAACCTAAATACGTATTGGCAAAAAGTCCTCAAAATGTCACCTTTAACAGGAAACCCATTTCTTAAGTGATGTGTAAAGTCTTAATTTAGGTATTGGGTACTGATAAGATGAACCGATCCATCTATTTCAGTTCTGATATCAATATCAATACTTCAGCTTTCAGTATTTGGTGACACCCAAAATTAAGCAATACCAGTGTAGGGGCTGCCTTTTCTTCTATCAAAATACTGTTCACTCATTACAAAATGAATCAATTTGTGTTAACTGTTAATTACCCTGTTTGTAACTACTGAACTGCTTCCCACTCCTTTTTGAGAAATGTGCTTTTCTGTGTACTTTATATGATTATTGTAAAAAACAAATCAATCAATCAATATGCATTGTAAAAATAAATGTACAAATATTATGAAACATTCTGGGCCAATAAGTAAAACATCAATGAAAGGTCCAACCAGGATACTGACTCAATGAAAAAAAAAAAAAATTGGAAATGTAAACATGCAACTTTGAAAATACTGTCCACTGAACATACTGATTATTATTACTTTTCCTGCATTCCATAAGGCTGCTGTCAGCAGATCTGTCTCTACAGCACAATCATGGTGGTCATTATCATCATTAGTTCTAGCAGATTTCACAGTGTGGCTGTGGTGTTATTGGCTCATTTGTAGTCTGGACTGCTCTAAGATTCAAATCAATGACCCAACACTACGACATTGATACTATAAATCAGAAAATGATTAAAAGAGACGCCAATTTCATATTCAAACAACGGCTCTCTCACTGCTGACAAGTTATTTGAATAAAAACCACAGGGGGTAAGGAGGTCTCATAAATTCATTCACAATTCAATATCTTTTATCCTGTTTAGTCTCTATTCAAAAGTTAGCATGTAAAATATATACATTTGCTATGTTTTTATATTTTGCATTGTAACTCCGAAATAACACAATGTAGTTTGCAAGGTTGAATCTATGTTCATAAGTCATTGATCAAAATTGTCTCAGCATGTAGATCATTCAGTCATCCACTAACACGAAGGTTGGTGGTTCAAGCTCCTGTTGTATCCTTAGGCAAGACACCAAAGCCTGTGTTAATGATGTCAACCGACGTGATCCTTTAACTTGGCTCAGGTATCAGTATCTACATTCACGATTCCTTCACTTCGCTGGCATTTTATTGCCCAAGAATCAGGAGGTGCCCTGTTAGCATGCTAGTTACTGTTAACATTACAGTGACAGCCTGGTTTCTGGAGTTGTGAAAAGTGCTAATAAACCCATCACGGTGAATAATTAGGATGCTTAGAATCCATAAATTAAGTGAGGAATAACTTAATTTTTGAACACTGTAAAGTGTTCAAAAATGACCTAATTGCATTTTTCATGTTTTTAAGATTAGTATAAATCAGGTACAGCATCTTTAAAGGGCTCATATTATGCTATTCCTCATCAAAAACATACCTGGAGTTCTTATCTCAAATCAGAAACACTCTGTTCTACCTTGTGATGTCATGTTTTTAAACTCCACATACTAGAATCATTTGGATCATTCCAGCCTTGGAATTTCCAATGTCTACTAAAGTAAAGGTCAAAGGTAGCTCTTAACATAAAAACTACCACTTCAAAATATTACAAGGAACATTTTGAGCTTTAGAGATGTAGACAGGCTAAAAATACAGGATTACTCAAACTTATGTGAATGAAACAAAACAACTCCTGATATGTTTTTGAGAAGGAAGCAACACTGGCTTAGAACTCACAAGAGTCAGTTTTGCAGAATATACAACCTTTATATTTCAAACTTTATATTGTAACTATCACTATGAGCTACCCTATCTAAAATTAAGTTAAACAGGAAGTTCTTGTAGCATAATTATTGACATTATCAGTTTAAGTCATAAGCAAACTTCCTCTGCTTCCTGGTCACCATTCTGACATATTCTCTATAAATAACCATTTCTTTACATGGAATTGTTTACTGCCTCTGTACATTCCAAGTCCATTGCACTGACTCTTTAAATGGGAATAAGCATAATTAGCCCTGGGTGTGTGCTCTCCCACAGGGTCAAAGTCAGATAGGACATCCCAAAAGAGGAGAGCATGGGCGGGGCACTCAGGCCAATACAGATGTGAGGCTAAAGATAAGAACGAAAAAGGCTAACAGGATAATAGCTTCCTGTTGGGTTGGCGGCTTGTTTGTGGAGCAGCTTTGAATCCAGTTATCTGCAGATAGACAAAACAAAATGTGAAAAATAAAAGTGCTTCTAATGTTTATGCAAGTGATGATTTGGTCGCTATGACTAAGGCACCATGACAGGAAGAGGAAAGGTTAAACAGGAAGAAGGAAAGAATCTAGAGGGAACAATGTATCCGGGAGTTAAGGAGAGACACTACAGTATTCAGTTTGGTCTCTAAGCAAATAAGCTTTTGTGTAGAAACAGCAAAATGGTTTTAATATTTAATTTAATCAACTTACATGGGACATCTTTTGCCATTTTTTCATGACATCTGCATGATATCTGTCTGTATTTTTTATACAAACTGATATTAGTCTGATTGCCACTCCCTCCACTGCGTCCACTGCATTGTAAATGACCACTACATGACATCACAAGGTAGAACAGAGCATTTTGAGCTTTGGAGATGTAGACAGACTAGCAATAAAAGATTACTCAAACATGCATGAATGAAACAAAACACAACTCCAGGTAAAATTTTGATGCGGGGACAACATTACTTAACTTACTTAAAGCTCACAATAGTCAATTTTGTGTAATATAGCACCTTTAATTAGAATTACAGAATGATCACATAACTGTAATTTCTCTCCTGTGCACCCTGCGACCTGGACATCCTCCTCTGTAGCAGAAACTAGCAGAATCTCACTTCCACACTCTAGTTTCTTGTTTAAAACAGTGTACTGTGACCCCGCTCCACCTCTACCCCTCTCCCCAGGCTCTTAGCACAGGCTTATCTCTGCAGAATTTGGACAGGTCTGTCAGTGGTGCGCCTCAGGTAGAGCTCTGTGGAGGAGGCGCACAGATAGCATCGCTGTTTGACTCAGGGTCTCAAGGCCCGGTGGTCCATGGATGACCCCCATCAGAGCTATAGTTTTACCACTCTTGGATGAATGTGAAGTACCAGCAAGAAAATGGCTAGTCATTTTGTACACTATAATCCCCTAGTGGGTTGTAATTTTGGTCCTATGTTTTGTATTTTTAAAGGTCCTATATTACACAAAATTGACTCTTGTGAGCTTTTAACCACATTAGAATGTTGTTACCTCATCAAAAACATATGCACAGTTGTGGTTTGTTTCATACACCCATGTTTGAGTAATCCTGTTTTATTAGTCTGTTTACATCTCCAAAGCTCAAAATGCTCTGTTCCATGTCACAAAGCTGTAATTTTCAAGTTAACAGCTATCTTTTCCTTTTGTTAATTAGAGATTGGCAATTCCAGGACTGAAATCGTCCATATGATTCTAGTGATAGTGTATGGAGTTTAAAAACACAGTGGAGCACTTAATGTATTACCACATGACATCACAAGGTGGAGTGTTTTCAGTTAGCAAGAAGAATTCAGCCTAAATATGCAGGATTTGTCTGTTAAACATGTTATGTGTGAATGAAACAAAACACAACTCCTGGTATGTTTTTGAAGAGAAAACAGCATTATAACCTAGAACAGAAGACAGCATAATATGGGCCTTTTAAAGTATTTGACTATTTTTAAAGGGCTGTACTTGGTTTTCTTAAAAAACACAACTGTCCATTTTATTTTCAGCCTGCAATGGTCCAAAGTTATTCCAAAATGAGTTTATAAATGCTTTCCACAACTTTCAGTCCAGAGAGGAGGTTGCTAGTCACAGTAATAACAGCAATGGCTCGCATGCTAACCATGCACTTCCTGATTATCCAACAGTAAACCACTATAATACACAACTAGCTTATTTTAACCTCAAGAGCTGGTGATAAAATATATCTGTACTGTACCAAGACAACGTTTGCTCAAATACATGGGAAAAATTGTGTACAAGCCCTTTAAAGTATGATATAAATAAACGAATAATTATCAAATAAATATTTGCATAAATTAATACAACAGATGTCATAAATCTGGTAATATTGTCTATCCACATGCTATCCAACGTTGTGAATAACTCGAGTAAAATTTTGTGTTCCATTTCTCCATTCATTCGTTTGACACAAGGACAGTGAGTTGTCATTGGAGCTCGTCTGTTCATTTCAAAGAGCAGAAGAAAAGCAGTCTTCACTTTCTTTGCCAGAGCGAGGCCACAGACGTCCATTCAGACTGTTTTTTCATGGTTCAAAGTGGCTTCAACTTAACTAGGTTTCCAGGAACAAGGCAGAGCTACACAAAGAATAGTTTCAATGACAAGGTAACGATGGATATGTTATCTAGTAGTACTTGATATAAAATACCATGTTTAAAGAGGGGGTATTATGCAAGCAGTGAATATACGAAAGCAAGATACAAAACAATATATTACAACTACTACTACTATAAACCTGATGCAATGTGCAGTAGTAGTTACAAAACTGAAACGAATGAAACTATTTAATACGTTCTTTTTGGTGAATATAGAATTTTCAAAATGATTAAAGCTAGCATGGTGACCTAAATACTTGTTCTGTGTTAACAATTAAAACCCCACAGAAATGTAATACCTCCTGTGAAAACACAGTTTCAAAATAATAATAAAAATAATTCATGTATTTTTTGTGTAGTTTGGCAGTTTGGGTGTTTTGTGTAGTTCTCTAACACACAAGCCGAGAAAATGTATTAATTCATAAATAAAATTGTATACAGCAGTTTTCCAGTAGTTGTGTGTGTACTCACTCAGCAGCTGGCAGCGCAGGACCTGGAGGCGTGTCTTCATGGTATCATGTGGTCCGGCTCCTCCTCCACAGTGCTCATGGTTCTCTGGAGAGCAAAAAACACACAGTTATAACATGTATTACCAATGTGCTTATAGTGTTGTGAATTAACTGAATACATGTACTGAGAATAGGTATTCAGAGTACGGATTCCGAGTAACTGTATTCTCTTTCATTTGATGGTGGTCAGGAAACAGTTACTTTTCTAAAATCAAAAGAAAGCAGGATCTTGATGCTACTTGATGATACTTGATCACACAAATTAGGCTACAAACTGCACAATATTAGGGAGAAAAATAGAAAACATCACTTGTGTGCAGTTTTTCCTTCCGCAATTAGTGATAGGAAATGAAGAAATAAGAAACAGTGAAACAAACATAAAACTGTGACAATACACTATAATTTAAATGCAACTATTCAGAATACAGTACTCTGATTGGACCATGTAAAATACTTTTTAATACACGTACAGGTATTCAGTATTCTCTAACTAAATACATGATCAAAGTGTGCTTATAGTAGTGCAGTTAGGGTCTGCTTTTGGTAACACGCTAGTTAATAATAAAATGCATAATAAGTACTTAATTACAACTTTGCTAGGATTTACAAAGTACTTTCAGTGCATTTTTGTCTAAGGCTGTATTTTGTGAGTACTAACCCATTAATTATTTTCTTCCCATTAAAGTAGTGGAGATTACAATAGATGTTTTTGTGCATACACCAGAATCTTTATAAACATGAATAAGTGTTTGATTAATACCAACTAATAGCTAAGTAACAGCTAATTATTATACCAGTTGCCACTTAGTTAGCTATTAATATGTGGTCCCTAAACTAAAGTGTTACCCTGCTTTTTATTTCTATTGATGGGCACCCATTTCAGCCTTTTTGCTCTAGGCCTCCAAAAATGACATAGACGGGCCTTGTGATCAGTAAACATGCACCAAGTGACTAATTCATACTCATGAAGGTGAAAGTGCTTTGAGAATAGAGGGTGGTTCCCGGAGTTTTAGCGGAGGAGACAGAAAAAAGATGGTTTCACTAATGGATTCATTCAACTACCAGAATCACATAGAATCTATATACGATACACCCACACTATACATTTCACAATAAAAGCCCAGATTGGATTGCAGCTTCCTATGCTTTTGGCCTTAAATGGACACTGGCATCCCAAGGTAAAACCAATTACGAAGCATTAAACATTGACCAGTAGGCCTGTCTTTCAGTGTGTGACAGCGAGGCAGGGACCCAAGGGTGCTGCTCAGGGGAATGAGTCATCCATAGCTCTTTGCCAAATAAGAGCGTGTGTTAGTAAAGCACTTTTATCAAAACGCCCTTGGAAAACCCTCATGTCTAAAAGCACATACAGAGAGGAGAGCGTGGGTAATTTGGTGCTATTGTAATATGGGGTATTGCACTGGCAGGAGAACAAGGTGAATAGAAGGGTTTTGTGTTTTGGTGGAAAGAAAAGGGGGACTCAAACGCCCAAATTAAAGCTACAGTCTGGAACATTTTGGAATTTTAGCCTGAATTGAAAACCATAAATAAGTTAGCTTGAGGTTTCTATAGTAATTTTCACAAATTTCAATTCAATTCAGTTGCTTTATTGTCATTTCACGTATTTCACATTTCACAGATTTCATGTTAAATTAAACAAATTATCACTTAAAGCCATAATATGTAATATTTAACCCCAAAACACTACTACTACTAAAATAAAAGCAAGTTTATTTCTTATGGATGTTTTAATTTTGCTGAAAAACACAGAAAACTTGCATCTCCACAAACCTGACTATTTGGTCTGTAGGGGGCACTCTCCTGCTTGCTGTGCTGTTTCTTTGGCTATAATATTCCACAGTATGGCATAAAACGTATCTGTCTCCATGGAGAATGTTGGAATACGGTTTTAAAGTGCCTATTGTAGGTTGAACTACTCATTTTACTAAAACACAAAGATTACAAAACAATTTTTACCCCAGTTGGGCCACTTTTTAGGCTTCAGATTTTACTTCCAGGTTGTAAATCTTGACAACATGCTAGGGAATTCCATAACTGTTACCTAGCAACCATGTCGTGCACTGGGCCAAAACTCCTCTAATTTATTTGACAAATAAACTGTTAAAAAAAAACACCTTCATTTTGTTGAAATTATATTTAAAGTATGAGAAAAATGTGTTTCGAATGTGGAAATTGTGTCAAACTTTTGGCCAGAACTGTCTTGTTGTTATGTCGTCAAACCCTCTTCTTCCTGCATTTTTCAACAATTTCAACATTTCTTCACTAATTGCTTCTTGTTTGGTCTAAAACTATACTTTATAGTTAAAACTTTATAATATTATTCCACCAGATAATGTAGAAATTAGAGAACCATCAAAACCTGTCATACATACTTTAACTTTCCATCTCCATCATGCAGTTGACTTTCCAAATAAAGAAAGTAACATCACTTTAATTCTAAATAGGGACAGTGATAAAGTCAGAGGATTGAAAACTTCTGGAGGGAAAAAATGGAAAAGACTGTTAAAATGATAATAAACCATACAGAATTGCCTGTTTTGAAATGACCATAATTACTGAAAGAATTTGCCAAAAATATTTAGTTCTGTGTTGTATCCAACATGGTGATATATTTAAAACAAAGAAAAAACTATTCTAAAACATTATTAGAAAACACGACCAAATATATTTATTAAAAATGTATTAGATCAAAAATGTAACTGCTTCCTTTCAAAGACAACTAAATTTCCCAAATGCTACTCCCAAAACATGTAGGAAAAATAACACCACCTGCTTTCTGATATTTTCTGATAAAACCCAGGCAAGACACAGGCAGGATCAATTCTCTATATTGTGAGAACAGTGTCAACATTTAATAGCTATAAGTTACATGTGGCAATAAAAGGAATGTTTTGAAACCACCACAATACAAAGACACAAGAAAACAGCCCTACACCTATGAGCAGACATATTAGATATTGATCTAGACTTTATGACAGTCCAGTACTGTTTATAGAATAGCTTGTGTACAATCGATGAGATTGCAAGAGCAAATAATTAGGAAAAAAACAAAGTAAATTACAAGAAAAATAGGATATGGTGGTGGAGTGGTTAAGATTCTCACCTCATATCGATAAGATACATGTTTTGATTCCTGAACTGCCCATACTTTGTAGCATAGCTATTGCCTCTGAAGATATTCCCAGTGCAATATATCTGTGTGGTTATCAGTATTTGTTCGATACTGAAAACTTCCCTGATATTGAGCACTGATATTTATTCCAAGCGCTTCTGGCTCCATTTCACTTTGCGTTGAAAACATGCTCACCCCTCTCTCTGTAACTGCTGCTATCAGACTCAGTTTGGTCTTAAAATGTTCATATTAACCCACTCAACATTATCCTGGTGTTTTTATTTTGTTATTTTCTCGGTAAATCAAGCCTCGTGAGCTTCAGTCTATGGTACCAATACATACAGTATGTCTCTAACCTGTTTCATATAACTTGAGAGGCTCAGTGCCCAGCCTGTGGTGTGTGCATGTGTCTGCGATGGTTTGGCTAGCGTCATGTCCCTGCAGGATAATGAGCTCAATAGCACAGATCAGCTCAGCCTCTCCACTCTGATTAGACATGATCAAGGCTAGAGGAGCTCATTCACTCTCTGTAATAAGGCTGTGGAGAGAGGAGACGGGTGAATCATAAATAAACGATAGAAAACAATATCCTTTAAGGGCCCACGTTAGGCTATTTTTGCTCTACATTATAATGCTGTTTCCTCCTCACATTCACTAGAATCATTTGGAGAATTTGAGCTCTAAAATTGCCAATCGCTACTGAGGTAAAAGGTAAAAGGTAGCTGCTAATTTGGAAACCACTACTCCTACATGACATCACAAGGTGGAAAAGAGCATTTTGAGCTTTGGAGATGTAGACAGACTAATAATAAAGGAGTATTCAACATGTGTAAATGAAACAAAACACAACTCCAGATATGTTTTTGAGGAGGTAACATCATTCTAACATGGCTTATAGCTCACAAGAGTCAATTTTGTGTAATACATCAAATCAGATTTCAATACAGATACTACATACTATAGATCTGAACGGTTTCCACTAGGGGTGTAACGATATCCAAGTCTCACGATACGATATTGTCATGATATGAACCTCACGGTATGATATTTATATAGTGGGAAAGCTCACGATATAGTGGGGAGGCTCACGATTACGAATGTAACAATATCCAAATCTCTCAGTATGATATTTTCACGATATACGTCTCACGGTACGATATTTATTGCAATATTTTCTGGAGGCTAACAAAACTGTTAATACGATACTTTTTGCTCTTAAAATGCCTTGACAAGACTTAATCCAAAGAACTGACTTCAAAGTGTTTAGAACTGTTATTTCTTCTTGTCTGCACTCAAATGGAGCAAAGGATCATCGTCTATGTAGTTCTCACCATAACGCTTAATTTAAGCAAAGAGACTTGTAATTCGATATATTGTGATGGTCCACGATATTATTGTGTGAACTTTGACGATATGATATCACAATATTTCGGTTATTGTTACATCCCTAGTTTCCATGCTCTGTTTACAAGTAAATGTGCTCATGCAACAGTTGTCGTGGGTTTGCTCCATAAATATTCAAAATCAACTGTTGCTTTCTCTAATAATTTCTTTTTTTCCCATCACGTCGACACATGGCAGTTACAAAAACCCACATATTTTCAGTAATACTGCACAATGGCGTGTTGAGGCAGTAGGTGTTAGCCTGAGAGTGCTGTCTACTTATCAGTTGACATTAAGCATACAAAACTGTGGATCACATGCTCTCCTCCTACACTTCCTCCTCCTCCTCTTCTTCTGTTTGTGAAAATAAAGGCCAAGCGAGCAGCAAAAAGTAGTGAGGTCCAAATCGAAACAGCCAATCACTAACACGCTTATTTTATTAGTCTGACTCTAGCGACCTTGGCTTTGGACTCCATTGCTATACTTACTAGATATACAGCCCCCAGCCAAAACATAACTGCTTTCTATTTTAATCCAGTTTTTTTTAATGGAAATCTCCTTCGTTCTTATATGGGTCCATTCATTTTGAGCCCCGACATGACCTTGTGAATGAATCTGAATTTAACAATGTACTATTAGGGTTGCCATGGCGATGATGAGTGTGTGCCAGTTGCCATGGGACTTTTCTCCCCATTTCTGACAAATAACGACAAAACAGCTCCAGTGAATCAGAAGGAAACCACGTCTTATGAACTGAGTGGTATGTTATCTTTGCGTGTATCATCTATCATTAACTGAGCAGCAGTCTGGCAACGAGTCACTCATTCTTTCTGTGGAGATTCATGGTGCGTTCAGGTCATCCTTAGAGGTTGAATTTTCAGAGTTTCGACTTGTACATGACAACCGGAACGCCCTGCAATCTCGGACTTTCCACTGGGAAAGTTTAAGAACATATGAGATCCCAAGTGAGAAAATGCAACATGGCTGTGCTCTCTGTTTTTTGTGAAAATGGAAAAACCTGACAGTGAAAATCTTGACCATACTCGTGTTATTTTCCCTTTCATCACTCCCTGCTGTCAACCTGCTGTCTGTGAAGCTGCTCCTACACAGCCGCCGAGCCTCTACATGAAAGCTAAAAAGAAGAACTTCACTCTCAAACGTTGCTTTATTATCTATTAATGTATTAACAATGACTGGGTTAAAAAATGAACTTATTAACTGACTGATTTGAGCACTTCCCTAGTTTTTATTACTTGATTGAGTATCTCTACTGTAATATACTGGAAGGGATGTAGCACCTAATTCTGGGCCCTAGGTACAAATCATCTTGGTGTGCCCACACTAAAATGCACATTATAGACTTTGTGAAGGGCTCTCCCTGCTCTGGGCGCTGGGTAAACAGTACTCTCTACCCCCCAGTTCTACGCCCCTGTATACAAGCCATTCTTTTTGCGACTTGACTAACTGAACCGTGCATCTGAAGTTTAACACGGGGATTATGTCATTCCAAGTTCTGACCCCTAATCTAAGCAATGGCTCCTAAACTCTATTTTTCCTGAGCCAATATATAAAACCTATTTTGATTATTTTCCACAAATTATGTTATGTATTTAAATTTACTCCAAAATCAAGCCTGTTTTACCATAAAGCTTTAAAAGAGCTGTGTAGTCATGTTTTGTGCAGTCTCTTCATATTAAAGTGAAGAGATAAAGCTTTGTATTTTTCAGGCAGCAAATTAGCCAAAACCAAATATCGACCTGTGCAGGAGATTTATAGCCTGATTCATCTGCCAGTTTCACTTCATGGAAACCGTCTGATCTTGCAGCATTAGAATTCATTCGCTTGACGGTAGGCAGTACTTTTTTAATTTAACCAATCGCTGTGATTTGGTTGTAAAATATGTAATGCACCAAATCCCGTAGGAAGAAGGGCAATAATGTCTTTCCCCTTGATAAAATTCACCAAACATTCTCTTTGTTCTGGCTTTAAATCCTCGATCTCAGGAACCGTTGCCAATATAGAATGTATTCTTCGTCTGCATTCATCTCAGCCGCTTTGTTTACTGTTGTGCTGTACCACAAAAGGGGCCCAGACAAGTACTTTAGTTTGACGTCATGGCTTCACAGCTCTTTGCTGACTGGCCAGTGTGTGGTCTACAACTTCTGGGGTTCTTGCAAACCATCTAGTGTATTCTGATTCCTGACCTAGTCACTGGAGAGAAATGAAATTGAGCGGAGGCACTAGGTGGCACCAGCTTGGCTAGGAGATTTAAGACCGATAACCAATATGCTAAAAAGTCTAAATATCACTCCAATATATCAGCCAACTGATATATTGGTCTATCACTAATGTCAATCACTATTACAAAATAAAATAAATATGCATTTGTGTGGTTAATTTAGTTTAAGTGCCAGAAATTGAAACCCAAACGCCTTTTGCATAGAGCACATTTTACATCCACCACAGCTGTTCACCAAACCAGCACTGAGCTCATTTTCCTTTTCAGCCTGCTCTGTACAGTGTCCACACTCACCCCCCGAAGACATCCCATAAACCAACGGCCATTTTGTCTTTTTTCATGTTATTTTAGCCTTTGACAAGATCCGTCTTTGAGCTGCTTCCTGTATCAGCTATGGACTGCTGCTTTGCCCTTCAATACACTGTGCCAAGTCATGACTACACAATACAGTATTTTGCTGGGTATGTTAGAGTGGTGGATGAAGTACTCATTTTTGTTACTTAAGTAAAAGTACAGATAGTGGAGCAAAAAAATACCATATGACAAAACCTACTGTAAGTAAAAGTGTTAAAGATGTGTTAGTGTTATTTTTTTCAAGCTGTTTTTCTTTGTCTATTTTTGTTTACTCACATTATAAAGTTGTTAAAAGACCCGTCAGCCTTTTCAACAGTCTCTACAAAAAAACAAAAAAAAACTTTTACTTATCAGTCTTGTTCAAAAATGTCATGAAGTAGAAAGTACAGAAACCTGCTCTCAAATGTAGTGAAGTAAGAGTAAAAAATATCCAATTTTAAGGTGCATTGTGTAAATTTTCTGGTGAAGAGTTTGTCTGAAATGTTTCACAATATTGTACTAAACCTTTCTATCTTCATGGAGACCAAACCAGATCAAGTTACAGGTCAGATCTGTGGAGAGGCAACCCTGCTCACAGTCAGAATGCCTGTTTGTCTAGGTATTTCTGAGCTATAAAACCACTTGTAATTGAATAAATGTAAGGTTGAGGTGTTTAATGTCATACTGTGGAACATTTAAAACAGAGCCCCATGAAAAGGTTTAAAAATGTACTTAAGTAAAGGACAGATACCAACATTTTTTCTTTACAGGACTTTACTATTTTCCTTCATTACGTTTCGCCTCCGCTAGGTTATAGGCTACTAGCATGCCCACGATAACAGATATTGACAACGAGTAAATTGAATTGGCTTTTTGCTCCTTCCTCCATGTTTCTGGCGTGTATTGCTGAGTCACTGCTGGGTCATAGAAGCTGGCGGAGGAAGTGGAGGTTATCAATCACAGGAAATTGCGGTGCAGTGGCCATTAAAATAACATTAAGCACAGTTTACAGCGGCCACAGCACTGAATAAATGCTATGTAACAGGCACATAGGAGGAAGTGATGGGGTCAGATAGATAACGCACTACTTTGTCAGGTGTGGTCATCCGAGGTCCATCTGGTGTGTTAAAGGGGCACTGTGGAACTTTTCTGATGCAGGGTCCTGGAATGTTTCATGGTATTGCATGGTATTAAACCCATTGTGGCTCAAACCAAATACCTTAAAAAACAGACATTCTTCCTTGGCTGAGTGGTTGTCTCCATGGAGATAGAAAGGTTGAATGGCATACTATGGGATATTTTTGGCAAAGCAATCGCATCTCAGTGGAGACAAGCAGGTGTGGACCTTCTAGAAGAAATGCTACAGAATACAATCTCATTAAAGGGACAGTCCAGAATTTTGGACATAGGACCTCATTTCCTAATTAGCCAGATTGTTGGAGACGTATGGAGACACTTTGGTAGAGGTCACTGGTGCTAGGCTAGTGCATGTCAATGGCCATAGTTAGTCTGCCACTAAAAACAGTCTTACCCACTCCACAAAAACGAAGCAAAACTATTATTACAGCAAATTGTCAATGTAAATGTCTGTGTTGATAGAATAATGTTTGAAATAAAACTAACCTTGCATCACACGAATCATTGCAAATTGAGGGACTATTTTCTCAGTAGCAGAGGAATTTTACTTTGCCGGTAAGACAGGTGCTAGGTGATATCAGTCTACTGCTGTACAACTCGTTGCTGCTGTTCAGACATAAATCCTTCAAATGCAAGGTTGGTTTTACTTTTAAAATGATTCTATCGACACAGACATTCACATCGACAGTCTGGTGTAATAACAGTTTTACTTGTTTTACTCTACGGGTTTTTTGTGGAGTGGGTAAGACTGTTTTTAGCAGCAGGATACCTATGGCCATTGACATGCTCTAGCCTAGCACCAACGACCTCTGCAAATACAAGGACTGGATAGAATATTTAAAAAAGTGTCTCCACACATCTCTAACTCTCTGGCTAACTAGGAAATGAGGTCCTGTGTCCAAAATCCCAGACTGTCCCTTTAAATGCATGTCCACTCAAAATTTTATGATCATATATGTAAAAATGTAACATCCAATTACTTGAACCCAGACCTGGGCATTGTACAGTTCCAGGTTTCCAGAAACATATTTTATCATTTTATCTTGAGTATGGACTAAAGCTGCATTGCTTTTATTTTAGACATGTTTTTTATTGACATTTTTTGTAAGGCAACCTCACTTTTTCATTGCTTAGTCATAACATAAACCCTTACCAGTCTTACCAGTGCGATAAAACAATGCTATTTACAGCTTCTTATAAAGAAATACAATTCATATTATGCAGAGTTGCATTAAGCATTTTGGCCCGGCCCTCCACAGTATTTTCTGTTTCTCATGTGGCCCCATGGAGAACCCCTGCCTTAATCCATTATATTTCTACTGAATCTTGTTTATGGCTCACATATATTCACTAGAGAGTATTTTTTACCAATTCACCCCGACTATGAGGTGATGGGAGGTCTATAGTCATACTGTAGTAGACTGGACTGTGACAGAATGTGTACAAATGACTGTGCACTGTAGCCTGCTCCCATTCCTCTGTGCCCACTGACATCCACACACCCCCAGTCTCCCACCCCTCCCCTCTGCCTCTCTGATGAATGGACCGGCCCCCGAGCCAGCCTGCTCCACAGCCCCAGTGTATTAGGCCTGAGTGATGGTGCTCCGCAGGTGCACTGCTCTCTCTCCTCCTTTCTCTTCCTCTCTTTTGCAATCTCTCTCTCTCTGTCTCTTTCTCTTCCTTTCCTCTGTATCTCCGTCTCTCTCCTCCTCCTCTCTCACAATCTCTCCTCCTCCTCTCTGTATCTCAGTCTTTCTCCTCCTTCCTCTCATAATATCTCTCTCTCTCCTCCTAGCCCTCCTCTCTCTATCTCACTGTCTCTCCTTCTCTTCCTCCTGACTGTATTGTAGTATTTCTCCTAATCCTCCTCTTTCTCTCTCTCTCGCCTCCTCTTCCTCCTCTCTGTATCTCCTCTTCTCTCCTTCTCTCTCTCTCACAATCTCTCTCTCCTTCTCTTCCTCCTCTCTGTATTCCAGTCTTTCTCCTCCTCTCTCTCACAGTCTCTTTCTCTCCTCCTCTTCTGCTCTGTTCCTAAGTTTTTCTCCTCTCTCCTTCTCTTCCTCCTCTGTATTCCAGTCTTTCTCTCTCCTCCTCTTCCTCCTCTCTGTATTTCAGTCTTTCTCCTCCTCTCTCCTGCTCTATCTCTCTTCCTCCTCTTCTTTGTATCTCAGCCTCTTACTCCTCCTTTCTCTCCTTCTCTCTCTCTCCTTCTCTTCCTCCTCTCTGTATTCCAGTCTTTCTCCTCCTCTCTCTCACAATCTCTCTCTCTCCTCCTCCTCTACCTCCTCCCTGTACCTCAGTCTTTCTCCTCTCTCTGCTTCTCACTCACAACCTCTCTCTCCTCCTTCTCCTCTCGGTACCCCAGTCTTTCTCCTTTTCTCTCCTCCCCCTCTCTCGCAATCTCTCTCTCTTTCTCCTCTTCTCTGTATCTTTCTTCTCCTCTCTCCTCCTCTCTCTCATAATCTCTCCCTCCTCCTCTTCCTCCTCTCTGTATCTCAGTCTCTTCCTCCTCCTTTCTCTCTTTCTCTCTCTTCTACCTCCTCTACCTCCTCTCTGTGTCTCAGTGTCTCTCCTTCTCTTCCTCCTCTCTATATTCCAGTCTTTCTCCTCATTGTGCCTCCTCTCTCTCACGATCTCGCTCTCTTTTTCTCATTATAGTCTGGTCATATGTTAATGCACTACTGTGGGTTTGAGAAGATAAGATAAAATAAGATAAAAAATAATTTATTTGTCTCATATTCTGACTCTGCTCCTCCGCCCCTTCTCCACCGCAGCAGCAGAACCATCTCCTCCTCAGACCATTGCCTCTTCTTTACCACCAGCACCTATAATGCCCTGGAGTAAGTACATTTTCTCCAACTATATCTTCCTTTTATAGCATGGATTCCCTCTACTGTATGTTATTTTACACATGTCGACAGATTATAACGGGACAAAGTGCACATGTTTTTTAGGATGTAAGGCAGGCAAGGTTAGCTGGAGAACAGGTAGTCCCAGAGGAGGTCCCAGGGCCGCGGGGGAGACCACTGACAGACGGGCCATCGCCATGGAAACACTACACCGCTCACCGGCACTTGGTCTGATTGGACAAGTGATGTAAGAGAACGTGAGTGAAGGGAAAGGGACGAATCAAGTTAATATATTGAAATGAATACATAAAAAAATACATAATCACTTGCAAAATATATATATAAAAAAACTCTCACTCTCTACTCTGGTTTTTATTTCAGTCAATTGCAAACTCATATAAGAAACTGACACTTATTAGAGCAGTGTGGAGTGAGTGAATAGAATGATCTTGTGTCCGTGTAACTTTTAATAACAAGAGGATGCTGACGAGACAAAGTAAATGACAGTAATTCATCATCACACAGATGCAGGGGTACAAGGACTGAATGGAGGTTAGGTTTGCATGTTGCAGAGGCACCAGTGGACTTCTAAGTTTAATTTCAGAGCGAGAATACACAAGAAAAAACACTATGGCAATAAAGAAAAGTAAGCGCTCTTCTACTTGTGAAATTTATGTGTCTGAGAAGCAGGTTGGAATTAAAATGAGTGGTATGTTGGAATAAACTGGCAGTCAAAACAAAGTTACATTTAAACATTGTCTGTGTCACTGACTTTCGGGTCTGTCTACCTCACAAATATGCTCTGTCACTCCTCTTCTCTCCTCTCTTTTATTGTCTCTCTCATCCCTACTCTCTCGCTCTCCATCCCTCCTCACTGTCATTTTCTTTGTCTCTCCATCCCTCCTTACTTTCTCTCTCTCCATCTCTTCTCACTCTCTTCATCCCTCTTCACTCTCTCTCACACCATCCCTCCTTACATTGATCTCTCCATCCTTCCTCACTCTCTCTCTCTATCTCTCCACCTCTTCTCTCTCCATCCCTTCTCACTGTGACTTTCTGTCTCTCATCCCTCCTCACTTTCTCTCTCCATCTCTCCTCATTCTCTCCATCCCTCTTCATTCTCTCTCTTCACCTTCTCACATTAATCTCTCCATCCCACCTCACTTTCTTTCTCTCTTTCTCATCTCTCATGTCTTTCTCTCTCCATCCCACCTCACTCTCTCCATCTCTTCTCTGTCTCTCCATCTCTCCTCACTCTCTCCATTCCTCTTCACTCACTCTCTCCATCTCACCTCACTTTCTTTCTCTCTCTCTCTCTCATCTCTCTCTCCATCCCTCCTCACTCTCTCTCTCTCTTCACCTCTCCTCTCTCTTTATCCCTCTTTACTCTCTCTATCCCTCCATGCCTCCTGTCTCTCTCTCTATCCCTCCTCTCTCTATTCCTCTGCACTTTCTTTCTTTTTATCTCCATCCCTCTTCACAATCTCTCCCTCATCCCTCCTCTCTCTGCTGGTGTCCTCGAGTGACCCCCACGGAGTGACTGACGATCGGTGCTGGGTTGATGATGAAGATGAAGATAAAGATGAGACTAAAGCTGAAAACTTCTCTCCTCTCTTTCACGAGCCAGATGGTAGGATCACTTAAGAGCAATACTAAGTTATACTTTTTATACATCACCACCAATCCACAAACTTGGTCAATGAGAAATTCAAAATGTTTCTAAAATAGTTTCAATAAATTCAAAATAAAATGTTCCATGCTGTAAACAGTAATGTCAGGATCCAAAGTAACAATTTCTGTCCAATTACATTCTATATCCTATCTTATATATCAGTGTTTTGAATGGATAATTAGCATCTTAATCAAAAAAAAATTGTGCACATGCCTGAATAGTAGCATTTAAGTACATGTTTAAATCAGCTGCTAATACGTTTCAGTTCATTTCATAGGTTTTGCTCTCTGCTCTTTGGTTCTGTTTGAATTTGGGACATCAATAACAACAGCCTCAGGCACTGGCCCAGTGTTCTGAGGGCAGGATCCATGACTGCGGGCTTCATCAGGCTCTCGTACAGGGCGTGTGAGTTTGTGAGGGCTCCTGTGAGGGTCCCTGTGAGCGTCCCTGTGGCTGCTGGAGGTCTGGGCGGTGGTCTGTTTGTTCTGTGTAATGTGATCTCCAGCAGAGGTTCAAACACACAGCACGCTGAAGGAGCCGAGGCAGGGCTGCAGGCTCTTTTCAAGCCTTCATCTCTCCATCAGTCTCACTTCTTTAATGTTGTGTCTAAAACCAAACATGCAGCTTCGCACATTTGCTCATTCTATCTGAAATATAGCTGTGATCCTCCTCCTCCGTCTCCCCTGTACCACGTTAGATAAGTGGCCATAATTTTCAAGTAATATGAATAGATGTCATAATTTTTTATGTCTCACAAAAACGCTTTAAGACCAAACAATAAAATGCACCCGTTCCCTACTGATCTCTTATGATTGGAACTGCAATTTTTGTTTGTTGGAGGCAATTTTGCAAATTTAGAGTCCATTTATTTTTTTTTTACAATATATTTTATTGTTCCCCTTGAGGAAATTTGTCTAGGTGTTGCACCTGGATGCTGCACCTGTTGCACTGGCACCAGACAACACACTGCTCGAGGTTAAGTGGTAGTAGTCTTGAGTAGTAAGAAATGTACATCTGCTCCATATTATGCAAACATGTTTCCTCAGACTTACAGGTGCACTGCGCAACATTTCTAGTGGAGGATCTGCCACCTGATGTTTCCATGGAAATGTTATTGCTTTGTCTAGAATTTATAGTACAGATTAAGTCTATCTATCACGAGGGAGACAAGCAGGTTACAGCACTATGCTATATTACACTTCATATCTAGAGAGTTGCCCATTCACGTAAGGAATATTTTTGAGCAATAGAAATTAAAAATGAATGGAAATGCTTACAATCATACCATGAAGACAAGTGGAAAAGCTGCACAATGAACCTTATTGATCCGCAAAGGAAATCCCAACAAAATCCCGAGAAAAAAATAAGAAGTTGCATGTGCCTTAACACCTGAACTAAAATATGTAACTCAAGCAAGGTTGTATTTCATTACAGACCTACACTTTTCCCACAGTCTTCCTCTTTTGTCAGATCTGCTTTTATTTTTAGTCTCACATATTCAATAAACACAACACCTCTCCAGAGACTTCAGACAGACCAGCCAAGCTCACCGCCAAAGCATGACACAGCAGCCTCGCCGCCACAACACCCATGGGTGCTGTCAGGCGCCATCCATCTCACCGCCATCCCTGCAGGCACCACAGTTAACGCTATAGGTCTCCGTGGATCTACTCTGGCCCTTTTAGCAGGCAGGTGTAGCCTTAAACACTGCTTAGGCTATGGGAGAAATGGTATACTACTAGGAAGCTGACTAAGAGAGAGAGATTAGAGCGGAAAAGAAGTGCATTGTGGGGAAATTACAGGAGTGGTTTTAATGGAATGATTTACACTAAAAGCATGTTCGTATGTAGAGGGCGCACAGTGAATCATGGGACTAGCAAATGCATTAAGTATAACATGAAAGCGTCTACAGCCTTGGACACAGTGGGCTTACTACAGTATTTGTGTGGTGCAGTAGGACAAAGTACAAAGAAATGTGTTTGAAATGCCAGAATACTGTATCTTTTATAGTTATATCTGATATTTAAAGGTCCACGATGTAACTTTTCTGACGGGCAGTCCTCCACTTGCTGTCTCCATGGAGAATTTAAACTTATCAATAATCATAGATGTCAGATCTGTAGAGAGGCAAGTTTTTCACGATACTTTTGAGCAGTAAAAATGCTATGAAATAAATAGATACATTTAATGCCACACTGTGAAGCATTCCGGACAATGCATTCACAGAAAAGCAGACTTCCCACCAGAAAAATGACATAGTGCATTTTTAATATTATGATTAGAGTTGGTATCACACAAAATTACATAAAACCTTTTTTTAATCATGTCAAAGCTAATTTGTATGTGTACTGATAAGGGCTATTGAGTTCATGTTGATTCTGGTTCATAACTTCAGAATTATTCAACTGTAAATTTAAAAAATGCATGTTAGTCTACAATATATATTTGGAAAAACACAAAATTTTGATTTAAAGTGCATAACAAGAATAGGATATGTCTTTTGGTTAAGTAAATTGAATTTATCTAGAATAGAACTGCAGATCTTCCGGTTCAGTGGCACATGTTCAGAAGGCCTATTCTACAATGGACTCAATGATTTATGGAAAAATATAAAACTGTGATTCCAAGTAGATTTCAGATTTACGTTTTGGTAATAAAATTCTCTTCAAAGTTCACATTTTAAAACGCTTCCTGAAGAATTGACAAAAATAAATAAATACTGAAAAATGGACTGACAAACTAATGCAAAAATCACATTTCAGAAAATGTTTGTTCAGATTGAAACGGCAAGGTTAGCCATTTTTATGCAGATATATTTGTTATGTTATGTATTTTGTTGTTTCTGGATCTGCAAATTGCATCCATTCAAACTATGTATTTGATTTTGATTAATTTCACAGGCCTAGAATCCACTAAAACTACGTCTTCCTTTTAATGTAATTCTGGAATAATTTAATTTGCCCCTATCGTGTAACCATTCAGAAGATTTAAAAGTTTCTGGATCTTCTATTTCAAATCCACAGACAAAAGCAGGCAGACCAATTGAAACTGAGTCATCCTAAACCAGCACATTGAAGACAAATTATTGTTCTTGGGGTCGCTTCAGAACAGTGCATTATAAACAGGCCTAACCCCTTAAACTAATACAAGTGATTTAAGTGGACGTTGTGTAACATTGAGTGAATAGGCTCTGAGCTGACTCACTGTGTTGTATAATATAATAGGCTATAATGGAATCAGACTGTGTTTATCAACCTGTACTAACATCGGGGACAGGTTCACACGTGGACCATATTAAACACTGGACAAAACCAGACAAAGACCCAAGAGTCTCAGTCATAAAAGTAAAAAAAAAAGTATGTTAAAGGTCATATATTATGCAAAACTCTTGTGAGCTTTAAGACATGTTCTAATGTTGTTACCTCATCAAAAATATACGTGGAGCTGTGTTTTGTTTCATTCACACATATCTGAGTAATCCTTTATTTTTATCTGTCTACACCTCTAAAGATCAAAATGCTCTGTTTCAGTGGAGATTGACAGTTCTAGGGCTGAAATTAAGGATTCTAGTGAAAGTGTATGGAATTTAAAACCGCAGGGTAGCACTTCTTGTATTAACACGTGACATCACAAGGTGGAACAGAGTATTTTCTGTTTGAGAGAAGAACTAAATATGCCGAGTTTGTGTGAATGAAACAAAACACAACTCAAGGTATATTTTTGATGAGGTAACAACATTATAACATGTCTCAAAGCTCACAAGAGTTTTGCATAATATATGAACATACATACCAGGTTTGTGAGGAGTAAACAACATTATAAGAGATCAGAAAATAGTGTAATAAGGGCTCTTTAAAAGCAATCACTCTTTTACTCATCTACTGTAATGTACACTGTTAAACTAATACAAGAAGCTGTAACGTTTGAATAACTGTATAACTGAACATAGTTAACCCACAAGCCGCAGCATTCCAAATAGGATGTGAGCATGGGTGTGCTTCAGGCTCCATCGACTCCAGCTCCAGTTCACTCTGTATTGAGAAAAAGTCGTCCATCTCTTTGTAACTATTGCAGCCAGGTTCCTCATTTTGGTCTTAAAATGTTTGTATTAACCAGCTCAACATGACACTGGTGTTTTTATTTCGTTATTTTGTCCGTAAATCAATTCCTATTCTTGATTTGAAATTGGCTCCAAAGTCGCTCCTGTAAATTCTTGCCTCAATGAGCTTCATCTGACTGGAGCCGAACACTATGGGTGATATCACACTCCCATAGTCCAGTCTAAGGTTTTTCTTAACAAGTATTGCAATTGTGATTAGATTTGCAATTTATGTAGTAATAATAAGATACAGTTCAAAGTTAATATTTTAAATGCATCCAGCTGAACTGACAAAACTATATGAACTAATGCATGAATCACATTTCAAAAAATGTTTGTACAGATCTAAACTGCAGGATTAGCAGTTTTTAAGCAGAATAAGTACAGTTGGAAATGTAGGTACTTAAAAAATTGCAGCCTTTGTGTTTTACTTTCTTATTACAGTGATTTGATGTATAAATTTGAATCAGTATTATCTTATGTGGTAGCAAAAGTACTCAGTTTTGTTACTTAAGTAAAAGTACAGATACTGGAGAAAAAAATACTTAAGTAAAAGTAAAAGTATCACAAAAAATCTACTTAAGTAACAGTTTTAAAGTACCTGTACATGTACTTAAAGAGTATAAAGTGAAAGCATTTTGTGGACATTTTGAAATCTGATAAAATGTAGTGATTTTGATATAGATTTGTGTTGAATTTTGTTCAACAGAAAGAACTGAATCAACCCTTTTCACCAGGCCTCAAGCTATCATAAAAAATACTTTTACTTTTGAGTCCAGTTTGAAAATGTAGTGGAGTAGAAAGTACAGACACCTGCTCTCAGATGTAGTGAAGTAAAAGTAAAAAGTAGACTGTACATTTAAAAATGCATTTAAGTAAAATACAGATATCTACAATTTATACTTATACTATTATACTTATAGTGATTATCTTAGAACCAAATATTTTTTCCCCCATGATTAGGTATTGTTTTAAAGAGGTGATTAAAGCCGTATTCTTCACACCTTAGCCAAAAAATGAAAAAAAAAAAAAAAAAAGAGAATTATTCTAACATGCGCAGTATCTAACAAGAGTAACATGTGTAGGGAAGCCGGCACAATGGAGCGCTGAGAGGAGGACATCCTGCCTCACCAAACCAAAGTCAAACATATCTGAAGATGTAATTGAACAGGCTGAGACAATGGACCGAGGAATTCAGCTTTTCCTGTCCACAAATCATCATGAGACTTGAAACTGCAAATGACGAGACTCATCCGAGAGCTATGTCCGCTTTGGAATCAGGAAATACACTAAACCTTGACATCTGGGTTAGGGAGACACAATATAGGCACACTTTTTGCACTGTCAATGAAGGGGAAATGCCACAATGGTACAAATATCATATAAGTAGGTCATACAACATTTCAAACACCATTTTTTGTTAAAAGCATGTATTTTGAACCAAAGAACACTACAGATATATTGTTTAAGCTGTTAAAAGGTAAAAAAACCAAACAAACAAAAAAAAACCCCATCTAATTATAAAACATTTTACTGTCCAATAATCAGGAAGTGTGTGTTAGCATACTAGTAGTTGTTAGCTTCACTGTGGTGACAAAACATCACTCTGGTCTCTGAAAGCTGTGCTAAGTAATTATAAACTCATCATTGTGAATTAATATTTTGCAGTGACATCACATGGGGGTGTTCTACATGTATCTCTACTGGCAGAATGTTCAGCAGTTGTCATGGTGACACACACACACACACACACACACAAGATAGTCTTAAAACTCAAGACAAATCATTTCATCTGTTGTAAGTCAGCTCTTTCTAGTCAGATTGTGTTAAAATAAAACTCTGATTAAAGTCTAACTTAAAGGTTGTATGGAGGATTTTTGTTTTTGTTTCAAGTTGTCAATGATAGCATTATAGAGGTGCAGTAGCCTTGTAATTATGATGACCAAAAAAAAGAGAATAAAAATTCATCAACTCTGGACGTGGTGGGGCTAAACATTTGCCAATAGATAACGACACTGCCTCGTTATCTGTTAGCTGACAGGCTGTCAATCAAACTCCCTACGTTTCTAGCGTAACTGACTTGCCTGCGCGCTGCCATTACATGGTTTACGTTCGCCTGTCACGCAGTCCACAGACACAAGCCGCACAGACGCTGTTTACTCCACCAACGCAACAGTTCTTAGCGGCTTTTTTTGACCTATATCTTCCTCGCAGTTAGCACAAAGTTTGTTGCAATGGCAGACAAGAATCCAGGAGCAGTTAGCCACAAAAGAAAGTCAGTTTTTGAGATTGCTGAAAGAAGAAGACAAGGGGAAAAGCAGCGAAGCCAAACTAAGGTGATTCTTGTAGATTCATTCCAGCGATGGCGCAACTGAAGCAGACGCAGGGTCTAAAGACTGACGCACTGGTCGCCAAATTACTCCTGGACAGGAAACTTCTGCTTATTATGAAAACATACTTTATTTCCAAGAGCTAGACAAACGTTTTTCAGGACACGAAAGCGATATCCTATGTCTGAAAACGTAATTTTCAAGGCAAAGAAAGAGTCCGCTTGCTGCTGCGTGTTGTAGCTAGTTAATTCGCACTGAATCTCCGCGCACTCTTCTCTGCACCCCTTTCCTGCTCCTGTCCCTGCTGCCCGTTCCGCTCTTCCCCCTGCTCCTCACTTCTCCGGGCACGGAATCTCCGCGCACCGCTCCCCTCTCCTCTCTCCTCTCCCTGCTCCGCTCTTCTCCCTGCTCCTCACTTCTCGTCCGCGCACGAAATGTCCGCACACCCGCTCCCCCCGCTCCTCACTTCTCCGCCTTGCCTAACCAACACTGTAGTTAGTTGTTTACAAGTCATGTGCAGCGCACCGGCTGTAAACAAACCTGTTTCTGGCGTAAGGAGGAGGCGGGAGGAGGCGTTTCTACGTAGGGAGCTGTAGGGGAGGGGGGGTGGTTTCACGCATGCGCAACATTTGAAAAAGGACAAACAGTCGCTGGATTTCTCGTTCCTTGGAAAATCCTCTATACAACCTTTAAGTAACAGAGCTTCAGACAGAGCAGTGCTTTCAGGTAGCTTCACACACTTAAGATATGTTGATGTCATCAGCTGCAAAGTAGAAGAAATGATATGAAAGAATGCACAGGGTAAGTGAGGAATAACTTGGGACCTCTGCAAACCATTTAAAATGAACTTGCTCTGTTTGACACCAAGTAAACCTCACTATTCATTTGCAAGGGAGAAAAAAGTTGCAACTACAATGGTTTCAGTATTTAGCCAATGTAAGCTTGTTATTCATTCCTTTTTGTATTTTCCAGTAACCTTAAAAATGACATCTTCGACAATTATGCTATGTGGCTAACGATAATCCTATGAATTACGCAATTAGTGCATAGGTGTGCATTTCAAAACACCATCTTTCCACTTCCTGTTTTAACTGACTTCAAACCTGCTTTCCACAGAACAAGTGAGATAATAACTGAAAAACAAGAGTCCAGGAAGTGCCCGGCTCTCCACACCAGACCTAATTTTACCTCCTGACGTCGGACCTCTTGTGTGGCGACAAAGACAGGAACAAGAGGTAGCAGAGAAACATGTTTGGAGCGGGAGGGAGAGCATTGTGACTGGTTTCCTTCATGGGGGTGGTGGGGGCCGGACAGAGGCAGCTGGGACCACTGAACGCGCAGATTAAGTTCCGTACAGCGTGGCCAAGGTTCACAGGTTTCCCGCCCGACCACGCCACTGCAGCCACATGTGCCGGGACGCACTGCACAGCATTGTTCTTCCAGCTCACCCCCCCACCGACAGTGCAAGAAGGATTAAGTCCAGTGAGCTGTAAAGACAGAGTCTGTGTGCTTTGAGATAGTCTCCACAATGTGACTAAACTATAGATGTAGGATGAGAGTGGACTGTAAAGCTTCACACTGTGATATTAGCATTGAGGGACATGTTGAAGCATTATGCCACATTGCTTCATATTGGCGTCATTACAGTATCGGCTGTAATGGAGACACAGACCTTTACATTAAAAAGATTATTAGTAAGTTTTATTACATGAGTGCACAAACCTTCTAGTCTCAGTGAAAATTGTAAATTTGGACAGTATGTGTCTGGAGAGGCATTAAGAATGGTTTCCTCTAGTATCTATTTCATTTCAAGGCAACTGTGGCAAAGTGTCTTAAGATTGTTACTGAAAGAGAGAATAAATCCTATTGTAAACTAACTTAAAGAACACATGTGCTTGAACCTGCTTTATAATTATAAAGTACCACACTCCTAGATCATTATGTAATAATTTGCACATTTTAAATTGCAATATTCACCTATAACGACCTAATAAAAGAAACAAGTCCACTGACTTCACATTCGAAAAATGTGGTGCCAAACGGGAGCAGATATTGATAATAAAGAGTCGACATCTCCTATGGATAGCTGTAGATCATGATGGTGAGTAGTTGAGGTTTTTTCTTTTGTACCAAAATGACTGACACTGCTGAATGCTACGCATATGACCGATTAAGAAAAAAAGTAAGTGGTGCAAACAGGGATTGAACGGCAATATGTCTTGAAAATAAGATAAAAGATTGCTCAAACATGCACAAATCACTCCAAATACAACTTTGAGAAGGTAAATGAGAAGGGGAAACATGATTAAAAACTCTGAAAAGTCGATTTGAACAACAGGTCTGCTTTAAGCAAGTTGTACAATAAGGCAGGTCACTGTTATTTGAAAACCAAGTTGCTAATAACAGTGGTAAGCAATATATCAACCACTCTCCTTGTCTGGGATCCAGAATACACACTTCACAAACACTCTATGAAGATGTGAGTCTGGTCACTGGTTTTATCTTCCAGAGTTCAGATGACTATGACTGACAGTTGGATTACTGAATCAGGGACACCAGTCTCCTGTTTTGTTTTTTTGTTTTTTGAGCATATTGTAACATATGAAGGATTCAGATTAAATGTTTGCAATCAAAGCCAACATTTCAAACCACAAAATTGGCATTAATTTGTCTTAGCTGCAATCATAAATAGTAGCATGCTTGTAATCTTCCAAATGTGGTTATTAACAGACCCACCAAAGCAGATGCGCTCCGACTGACTGACAAGCTCTCAGTGATCCTATACTTCAGAGCTGTGAATCAGCCTACCCCCTCATTCTCCATACTTCATAATCATCTTCTCCCTCTCACTGCACACTCCCTCAGACTGCTCTGTGTGTGAGCGCCTCAGAGCCTGGGGTCCTATATCCGAACAAGAGGTGACCTTCTCCCATCAGCCCCCAAAGCCCTGTGCGGTGATTAAAGCTGCTCCACTTGCTAACTTGACAGAAAGCCACATGTACCAGAGGCAGAGTGGACACCCGGGCACACACAGGGTGACATTTTGGGATGGGTGCACCAAAGGGGAGACCATGGCCATTTCGAGACACGCTATTAAGATTCTAGTCACTGGTTCGCCTTGGATGGTGATAGTTAATGGTGGAAGCAGTACTCAGTTATGTTATTTGAGTAAAAGTACAGACACTGAAGCAAAAAAGTACACAAATAAAAGTATCACATAACAAAATCTACTTAAGTAAAACTATTAAATTATCTGTTTAAAAATGTACATAAAGAGTAAATTGTAAAAGCATTTTGCGAAGATTTTCAGGTCTTTTAAAGAGATTTTGATAAAGATTTAGTGAATTTTGTTCAAATCAATATTTTTTTCTCTAGCTGTTTTCATTTCGTGTATTTTCGCTTGCTCAAACTTCAAACATGTTCAAAATTAACCCCTCAGCCTTTTCAGAAAGCCTTGTACAACAATAAAAAAATACTTTTACTTTTAGTAGAACATGCAGATACCTTCTCTAAATGTAGTGAAGTAAAAGTAAAAAGTATCCAATTTAAAATGAACTTAAGTAAAATACAGATACCTAAAATGTATTAATGCAGTATTACCATTTATATTTTTGCTCTATGTTATTATAATATATTATGATGTGTGTGCTACTGTGTCTGTATTATTTGTATTATTGTGTCTGTATTAAAATTTCTCTTGTCAATAAAGTTTTTCTAAGTCTAAGTCTAAGTCTAAGTATTAATTACAGTAGCTTTTATTTTGTTACATTCCACCACTAGATATATTAATCAGAACTTGCAATATGTCACGTTGTATTTAGACATGGCATGGGAACTGATGGCCTTTTAATGATGTAGATGCTATTAGTGTTTTTAATACACGGCAGATTTTTGTATTGATTTTTTTCACCGGTAAACAGATGGCCGAAACAACACCTCATTATCTTTGCACAGTATTCATTACAGTGGGAAATCGAATAGTCCTGTGGTGTGAATTTTCACATCAACAATAACAATGTGCATTTGGAATTAAGCTGGCGGTGTAGCAGGAGTATCAAGTGCGTTTTAACATGGAGAAATGGCTCAATGTTTGTGGTTAGTGCGAGGTCCCCTCACTCAATGGCGCGGTAAATAATGAGGCTTTCTTCAGATACACAAAAGGTTGTATTGTGGAATAGGGTGAGTGGTTAAGGGATTAGCTGGTTTAAAGATCCGTGACGCATTTAAGTTTCTATTGACAAGTATTTACAAATCACCGAACCAGAGGCAGTTAAAGCATGTGACAAGGGTCAGACAATGCTCTTTAACATTCCTTCACATACAGTAAACATTTCAGGACCTTAAAAACACAAAATAAAACATAGTATTATACAGTAGTGTATAGTTGTCTTGAAAGGTTCTATATTTGTCAAAGTTTACTCTTTTGAGCTTTAAGCCATGTTGTAATATTGTTACCTCATAAAAAACATACCTGGAAAATCCGTGTATCATTCGTTCATGCATTTTTCAAACTAAAACAAAAAAATAAGAAAATGAAAAAACAACTATTTTCTTCATTATTTGTCTCCAAAACTAATATTAATTAACGGATAACAATTCATATTTTTCAGTTTTCGATTCTGTGTTTAAATGAATAATGGAAAAAAACGGCCATTTCTCGTTTCCGTGACTTAAACTGCGATGCCGGACTTTTGCACCACAAACGGACTGAACCAGGACTGAACCAGGACTGAACCAGGACTAAACCAGGTCTAAACCAGGACTGAACCAGGACTGAGTGTCAGGATGGGCCCGGGGTGTGCCCATAACTGACTGCACCCAGAACTGAGATCAGAACTGAGATCAAGGACTGAGACCAGGACTGAGACCGGTTTAGTTCCGGTTTAGACCTAGTTTAGTCCTGGTTCAGTCCAAGTTCCGTATGCGGCGTGAAAGTCCGGCATCACAGTTTAAGTCACGGAAACGAGAAATGGACGTTATCCGTTTTTTCTATTATTCATTTAAACACTAAATTGAAAACTGAAAAAACGAATCGTTATTTGTTTTTTCATTTTGGTTTTGGAGACAAATAATGAAGAAAGTTTTGCATTTTCTTATTTTTGGTTTTATTTTGAAAAACAAATGCATGAATGATACATGGATTCTGGAGTTGTGTTTTGTTTCATTCACACATGTTTGAGTAACCATTTATTCTATCTCCAAAGCTCAAAATGCGCTGTTCCACCTTGTTCCACCTAAAAATGCATGGTTTGTCCATTAAAAATGTGTGAATGAAATAAAACACAACTCCAGGTATGTTTGTGATGAGGAAACAACATTATAACATGGATCAGAAAATAGCCTAAAACAAGCTCTTTAATTCTTGCAGTAGTAATAAAACTGTAATAAAGTTTTGGGTTTTTTAAGTTAGTAAAAATGTCGCACAGTACTTGTACAAGGTTATACTAATGGAAAATGGGGTAAGTTAATAAAAAAATCTACAGCCAATCCAAAATTAAACTATGATGTGTGTATATTAAGTAAATGTCTTATTATAACACTACTAGTTTGCTACTCATTTTGTCAATATTACTTCCTTGATAAGCAAAGCTCACTCTGTTTATATGGCAGCACAAGTTAATATCTCACTGAGAACAAAAATAATCCGTGGCATTAATAGGAGCCGTGGTTGTGAATAATTGCTGTCCCGCTTAGTGCATCTGACTGCACCCCTGTGAGCAAAACAAGGCAATTACCCGGCCACATCACCCAATCACAGGCTAATTACTGCAGACACTCGGAGGCTATAGGCACAAGCAAAACAAGCCTCCTTCAAGGCAAAAGTTAGGACAATACATCATAACTTATAGAGCTGTAGTGTTATAAAGACTTTCTTAGCACGGAATTTTTGGTGTTTGGTGTTGACTTTTACTTTTAAAAATGTGAAAAATGGTTTGCGGTTGTCCAAAGTTATTCTTCACTTAGGCTGCCTTATCATTCTGAGCATCCTAATTATTCACTGCAAGTTTATGCACAGTATTTAGAAACCAGAGTTTTCCTTTATGGTAACAACTAGCATGCTAACACATTGTTCTTGATTATGTATAAGAAGGAATACCGGCTTGAGCGTCCCCCTGGCTTGAAAGTTCAGGCTTGAGCGTCCCATTCTCTCAGCAGGAACATCCCCCTCCTCCCTCCAGGTGCCCCCTTCTCTTGGGCGGCACATAGGTAACCACTGTGTCTGGGAGAGGGAGGACATTCTTGCTGGCGTTTAGTAGGCCACATCACGCACTATTGAGTTAGAAAATCAGCGTTCTATATCATAACAAAATTTAATGTGTATGTAACGAGACCAAACGTTGGGCCTTGTTTATGTCATTTTACCGATCTTCCTGAAGTTCCCAAAGTGGCTCACATTTTTTTCAGTATGTAATATCAATATAATACTCATTTGCTTCCAGAAGTTTACTATGAAATCACATTTAAAATATTTTTTTCTCTTTCCCCATGTCCTATAGCATTTGTAAAAGGTGATTTGGGACGACATATAAATTATTTCCTTACCTGCTTGCCATGAACATAATTTGCAAGCAGCGCAACACAAGAAACTTAGAAAGCTACAGAGTATGTGCTTAAGATCATATAATTTTTGCATGTTTCGTTCGTATGTATGGACAAATGTGTTGTGATATATTGCAACTTGCGTGTGTAATTAATAAAATATATATAATGAAAAAAAAAAGTGTTTTTATAAGTACTATATAGATTAACTAACTTGCTTTCATAAAGGGTACAATTCAGGGAGGGGGACAGCTTGGGGACCTTTTAGCCAGGGGGACTTTCCAGCTGATTCCCATAAGAAGACCTAGTATAAGAAGACCTACTGGTATGAAAACACATAACTGAGTCCATGTTACTAAGATTTAAAATGTTTTAATAATCATTTCAAATGGGTTAGGGTCTGAAATTGGACCACAGAATTAGAAAAATTTCCTCTTGAAAATTCTCGTATCATTCAGAACTAAATATATGACTTCTTTTACCTAAGATGAGAAATAATTTGGTGCTTTGACTGTTGATTTTAAGAAAATGTATGCTGTTTCCTTTATGTGTTTTCTCCCTTTTTACATGTAAACAGCCATGTTTGTTTTTGACGCAAACGGATCATGAGTCTCTCTGATTGGTTAATCCGTCTGTTAATCATGCCCTCTAAACTCAGGAAGATAGGTTACAGTTCCAGATCCACTCATCTTTGTAAAGTTTTATCAAAGCGTAAAGTTCCAATTAGCCCAATACCAAAGGCTAATTGATTGAAGAACAGGCCCACTAGCTCTAGGTCTAAAACTAACCAATAATTCCAAAGGCCAACCTGAATAAGATTAACGTTTTTGCATAGATTTAAATCAACCACACGACAACCATTTAAATACTCTTAGAAAACACCCATACAAGAACTAATGAAGCAATCAGCGCCACTACTTCACATGTTAATTACCAAAGCTAGCCTGTACAGGTCACAACGCCTACTACTTGTTAGCTTTCTAGAGAACATACATAAGTGTAGAATGGCCTATAAAGACAGGTTTAATTACAGGACAATAGAGGGCGAGGGTTTGCATGAGTGATCAGTCATAGATGAATAAATGAATAGTAAATAGTGGGACCAACGTATGGACTCAGGAGCTTATGGAGGAAGAGGTGGGCGAGGAGAGCTTCACGGGCTGGGCGACGCTTTGGTAATGATGGATGGGTGTTTTTTGGTGGAATAGGCAACAATATGTCAGTGATGGCTTTACCAACAGTGTAATAAATCATATGGCGAGGCATAGAATGATTGTACAATGAACGTGTCACTTTGGAGTCAGTTGCCGTGATCCACGTCCACGAGTCCAGTGTTTTTAAAGGGCCTATATTACCGTATTTTCTGATCTGTATGAATGTGTGAATGTTGTTTTCTAATCAAATACATCCCTGGAGTTTTGTTTTGTTTCATTACAAACCTTGCATATTTAGAGTTGTTACCTCAGCCCTGCAATGGTCAATCTCGATTAAACAAAAGGCAAAAGATAGTTGTGAACTTGAAAATAACTGTTTCATGACATAATAAGGTGGAATAGCATTTTGAACTTTGGAGATGTAAACAGACTAATACTAAAGGATTATTCAAACACAGCTGAATGAAGCAAAACACAACTCCGGGTATATTTTTGAGGAGGTAAAAACATTATAACATAACTAAAAACTCACAGTGTGTACATTTTTCCGTAACATAGGACCTCTAAATCTAAATCAAGGTATCAAGGTATGATAATACATTTGCAGGCATTCTATTGCAAATTGTTAAATAACAGTGAAGACACAACACGTCTAAAATGGAAATACACTGGGACAGGACCAACACCAAACACAAAACCAATATTGGTGCAATTCAAGAAAATCTCTATATCATTCGTCTCCTGGTGAGTTTAATTTGAGCATCTGTCCAAACTCCATTGGGTATTGTCATTGAGCGGGTGGAGAACACAATAGTAGCCTAATTGGTTCAATAGGTAGCGACTCAATAAGGCCTCCATGCCTACAGCTCGTGTGTTGTGCATCTGTTCTAAAGAAATTTGCATATTGCATAAGCTATGATAAAGTCATAGTAAGTAGCCATGTTTAAATGTATTAAAGAAGACCTCTATCTGCTATATCTGCTATCTATTTATAATCTGTGACACCCCTGAATCACTATGCTATAATTTGCATATTTTAAATAGCAATATTTATCTAAAACAATTAGTTAAAGGCGCTATTTTGCATAATAGGTCTGATTTAAAGGAAGCATTTAAAGGAAAGTCTACATCCTAAAAACATTTCAACTTATAACATTCAAATGAGTCTGTCTGCAAAAGAAATTCTGAAAATATGCCTCATCAATTGTATGAAAATATAAAAAGACACAGGCAACCAATTTAAAAACAACACTTTATTTATTATAGACGTCTGATCAGCCCATCATTCTTAGCGGGTAGCATAAGCACCATCAAACAATCTTCTGTGAGCACTGGCGGACAGAGGTGTTTTCTATAGTGGATTTAAAAGCCCCACAAACGCACAGAGCGGTCGACCAAACGAAGGCCCATGACATTCCACAGAGCTGTTTACGGCGATGGTGCTTAAATGTCAAGAGCTCGTCTGGCGGCCGGAGAGTAGAGAGGAGAGGAGGAGCAGACGCAGGTGGATCTGTCTAGACATTACGATGAAACGAGTGGTGCAAGAATGCTGAGACCACAGACCAAACCCCGATGCTATTACTGCAGCCCTGATATGTTTATGGCCCATACACATGAATTATACACCGCAGGACAGACAATAGATGTGGTTCTATGGTCCAATTTACAGCTGCATTTTTGTGGTCAGACACATTATAGCAATACTATTTCAGATGCATTTGTTTTTTATCTTAGAACAATACTAAGGGGAATCAAGGTTTGAGCAAATTAAATGAAAAATCCAGTGTAAATTAAAGGTAAAGGTTAAAGGTTTCTGGTGAAGAGTCCGTCACCTGTTTGTTTCCATGGAGAAGTTATTTGTTTGCCTAGAATGTTCCATAGTAAAACAGTATAACAGTGACAAGCAGCTGAAGCCCAGCACCAAAAAAGTTCCTTTAAACAAAGTAAAACAGCAAATATTAGTATTCTCACAAGATTGTCAAAAGCATTACATTATGGTTACTCAATGAACAAGCTAGATGAGTTTATTTTTCTTGAATAAAAATAAATTGGAGTAGCCCATAAGAGATAAAACATAAAAGATAATGCCGAGGTCAACCAGACATGATCCTAAAAGTTTTGATTACAATTACAGTTAAACTTGCCAGTGCTTTAAAGAGTTTTTCACATGATCAGTAGGCTATATGTACAAGCCATACATCATGTGAAGCTCAGAACCTCCAGAATTCCCCCACTGAGCTGCAGAGGTTGCACTAGCACTCGTCAAGGATTGGCTGCAAGTGTTGGGGTTAAGGTAGTGACCAATCAGATCAGAGAGAAGCATTTTAGGTTTAAATCAACTGGATTTCAGCAGTGAAACCGGTAACCCAAATGACTCATGTTTTGTGACTCATTTTTTTTTATAAATTACCAGTGAGAGCTATATATGAACAGAACACGTCTACTTTGTATATACACGAAAACACAATTTCAAATCTAAATCTCTAAATCTCTAAATCTAAAGCTACATTTCCTTGAACATGTCATTTACTCTAATGGGCTGACAACTCATAAAGTGTAAAAAAAAAAAGTGTGTGAAAGTGTGGAAACAGGTGTTGTTTCCAAATCCTCAAAGAGAATACAGTTGACTTGAGACTTGCTTGGCTGAATGAATCGAGTCTCTTGCTAATAGGAGCAGGTGCTGGTTTGTGTTGCGAGCAAAACTAAATATGAGCCCTCTGAATAGAACAGCTTATTTATAACAACTCTGTGCACTGGTGTTCTCGCTCATTAGAAGACGGCCATGTAGCATTCATTTGGTTACACAGTTTCTTCTACAGTCACACAGAGGGCAAGATGGAGGAAGTGTCTTGCTCAAGGACACACCAGCAAATAATTATTTTTGCAATCTCCGTCTGCCCAATCTATTCTTATTATTACAAGTTTGCCATGGTTAAATAGCAGTTAGCGGTGACTAATAAAAATCTTGTTTGTTTCTGAAAGCCGTAAAATAAGTCTGACTCACTAGTCCCGCTGTTACGAAGAAAGACAAATAATCAAGTGAAATAAACTGGTGCCTGTGAATATGGACAAAAGATTGCAATTATTTTAACAACCCCCTGGCCCAAAGTCTCATTACACAAAGCACAGAGGAGGCACGTGAAACAAAAGAAGTCATTACTGTCACAGAGCCATGTTGGACACTGTGTTTTTACGGCACAAACAGCCTGCACAGCAACTAGTGCACACACCCCATTTACTCTACAGCCACTGACAAATGTAAAAAACGTCAAGTCATCTCTTCTCCAGCAGAGGGCAGACATCGGGGAGAGGTAGGGTCCGGCACTAAGCTTCAAGTAAGCAGTTTCATTCTGCTGTGATAATAACAAGATGGTGCCACAATATAGTCTATAAAGTGCTTGAGAACTTACTGTGAGGAGAGAGGGGGAAGGTTAAAAGGCCCTGTGTTCGACTTTTCACATGCATCTGAGCAAAATGTGTCTTGCTCCAGTACAGATATATTGTATAAGTAGCTCTTGAGATCAAAATAAACTTCTAATTATAAAGTATTTCAATGAGCATCAGAAAGTGCACTGTTAGTATACTAGCTGTTTTTTAGCGTTACCCTGATGCCATATCTCTTCTCTGATCTGTGAAAGTTGTGAATAAAGCTTATAAACTCATGATGATGGATAATTTTTTCACACTTTTAAGACTATAAACAGCAAGTACACAACGCTTTTAAGTAGAGTTCCAGTGGTCTCAAAATGTGCTGACAGTCTAGGGCAGATCAAACACATAAGGCGCTATAGGAGCGTGTTGGGTCAAAGGGAGATGATGTATGAGCATGCAAATACCGCAAATACTCTGTTGTGCATGCAAATTGCTAAAAGCTGGAACTTACAGAGAGACTAAGTTTTCTGATGTAGGGTTCATCACATACTTGTCCTCATGGAGATGTTATTGCTTTGCGGAGTGTTTCACAGTATGGCATTAAACTTATCTAGTGCCATGTAGACAACCAGGTAATGAAGAGGTGATGCCACGCACAGTAAGATGTGTATTTTATTTTATTTCAATAAATATTAAAATAAATCAGTCTAATGTCATACTATGGAACAGAGCTATCAAATGTATTGAAAATCAGATACTAATCAATATTAATACTAGTACTGAAACTACACACTCATTTCAGAGAGTATCAATACTAAAAAGTCACATTCACAGGACAGAAATGAACCTTAGTCCAGTTAGGTTAATTTTTGTCTTCCAGTAATTGGTCTTTGGTCATCTGAGTGGTCACACTGAGGAAGACCGCTAGTGAGCAGTCGAAACTGTCAGGTATGAAAACAAACTGTTGGTCTGAAAAAAGAACCTAATAACATAAAAATGAACCTTTCCTGAATACTTTTTAAATGATCTTGAGCTGTATCAGAACAAGTATAAGACCACATAGACTAGTATACACCCATGGACCATTATGAAACATGAGATATAAGGCGACAGAAAAGAAAGTAGTACGATATTATATATATTGTCTAAATAAAATTATGAGCACTGAGTATCGAGCATATTCCTTAATATTAAGTATCAAGTTTGACATTTTTTTATCCTGACAACACTACAATGGAATATTCTAGGCAAAACAATTACATCTCCATGGTATTTAAGATCTTTGTGGAAGATTTACCCCTAAAATTGTAACCAAAAATGTCCAAGATCAAATGTAGACTACAATGGTGTAGATAAATAGTTTCTTATTTCTTTCTATTTAATGAACTCTCTATGACTAATTTACCACTTATTTCCAACAATCCTCTTCAGATACAAAGAATGGCCTAATAGTACGCTCTTCAGACACAAGCTCGTGTTTTCCAAATGACTCCCTCTTAAAATCTGTTTTCTGCTTTTCCACATCTTTGTCCCCTCCTCCATAACTGTCTCCATGGTGATCGCTGCCACCAAAACCACACAGCACCAAACACAGCAATCCAAGTCTCCATCGGCATTCATTAACCACCTCATGTGTATGGAAATGAACTCGCTATAGCACTTATAATACACAACTCACGCCTAATAGGAAAGAGGTCCCATGGGTGCCATTTGCTACAAAAACAGACAGGAAGCAAAGATTGTCATTTAGAGCAATAAGGTGTTTTTCGACATTGTTGAGCAGTAAAATGTCAGCCACCACTACGCCTTGGGGTCCAGGGCGGGATGCCAGGGCACCTGCTGAGAAAGCCTACACGCATCTTCCATCTTTTTGTTATTTTTATTTCACTTGTTGACTTTTTTATATAACATCAAATCTGAAGGCAAAAAATATGAGTTGTTATTGATTGTCTAGTAGATTTTTGTGTTTAATTATGTTGGACTTGGATAGAGGTGTAAGATTCCCTGGGGGTGTGATGCTAACTAAAAGCTCTGCTTTGTCTGAAGATCTGAAGTTAGACTTGAATCTGTGCTTTATTTTAACACAGTCTGGCCATAAGGAACTGACTTCGCTAGAACAGGTGAGCTGATCTATGCTGTTAATAAACAAGTCCCTCGCAAATAACATTATAGTTACAGGCTCGCATTAGTTTTCAGTTACTCTCAGCTTTTTGTTGAAACACCTAAACATGACCATGAACATTCGTATTAATCACGGGCTCCTGAAAATGTGATGTTTCAATCCATTCTGTATTTTTTCTTGAGGTTCGAGGTCAGATACAAGTTTGGAAGACATGCAAATACAGCTTTCAGACTATTTAAAACATTTTAAACAGTGTTTGCTAATGTGTGCAATGTGTCCCCATGGTAACTGCCGAACATTTCACCTTAGGCATACATGTAAATCACCCCCAGCATGATATCACCACAATGTATCAATACCTAGATACTAATTTATTCTCAAACCAGTATCAAAGCTATATGAAAAAGGCACATAACTAAATCTGTATTGAGTATAGATATTCCACAAAAGTACCAACAATACCTCCAGCTCAGGCCTCAGGCTCCGGTTATTTGGCCTGCATTATCAGAGATTATAATACTTCCTACAATAGAAGTATATCCAGGTTTGAATGAGGGTAAAAATTATATGATTGAGCCTGGTGAAGGTGGATGAACTTTGAAAACATGAAGCAACAGTTCTGGATTAACCCAAGAAGTGGAACAGTGATGTGTCTTGAGTAAAAAAAAAACAAACAAAACAAAAAAACAAAACAAAATACAGCAATGTTACTGATTTGGATAATAAACACATAATTAGACAACTCAATGTCAGCACTAGCAGCTTGATATAGAAGTTTGGCCTTATATCAAAGAAAGCAATACAGAACTCCATGTATCATTTAGCTGCACACTTCCTGTTTTGTTTTTGATATGACTCTATAACCAACATCTACAAATGACAGGGAAATTAGTTTATCTAGGTCTGAAGTTGCCTTGCATTTATTTCCCCCTTGCCAAGTCTAAATTTTACTGTTACTTAAAAAGCCAGTACCTGATTTTTCCCCATATATTTTAAATATAATAATAATAATATTGTAAATTTGTCTTGCTCTTGTCCACATGTCTTGAATAAACAGGTCTTGAAGTCAAAACAAGTCCACTGTGTACCTTCTGCATCTAATTACAAGAGGTTTATTATCTGAATATCAGGAAATGTGTGTTTAGCATGCTAGTTGTTGTTATCTTAGCCATCGTGGTGAATAATTAGGATGCTCTGAATTCTTAAAGTAAGTGAGGAATAACTTTGAACCACTACAAGATGTTTAAAATTAACTAGTTTTGTTTTGTCAAATTTTTAAGACAGTAAAATTCAGGAACAGCACCTTTGATGGCATCTATAATCATAATAATAATGTGCATGTGGGTAGTTTTAACTCCAAAATTATTCTATATCTTAAAAGAACAATTCTCACATTTTGACTACCCCACACTGGTAAAAATAAATCTTTAAATTCACCTTTCCTTATCATGGCCATTTTGGCTCTGAGCCCCTTGTCGCAGCCTGACGGTCCCTCCTCTTCCATCTCTCATATAAATCTACTTCCTGTTACCTCGGGCGACCTCTGGCTAAACCTCAAGTCCACTGGCTCCTATAGTCTTCAGTCATCCATCAGTTCCACCTGCAGCCTTCAAATGAGCCATATGCTGCTCGACTATAGAAACAATAGGAATGCTTGGAGAGAGTTTTGGAAAGAGGGGTGACGGAGCTTTTAAGAGATAGGAGACATGTTCCCCCAGACACTTAAATCCGCTGGAACAATTAGTCTGACAGTGACGAAGCAGTGCAATAATAGGCCCAAAGAACATATGGTCCACTCTAATCTGCGATCACAAGTCTGCTTTAAGGCAATGTTTGACTTCCAGGGACAAAACTAGGTCAGATAAAAGTTAGAAATACAGACAAATAAGGTTAACAGTTGCGAAATAGTTATTGGTTGAAGATCTTATATTACATAAAATTGACTCTTGTGAGCTTTAAGTCATCTTATAATGTTGTTACCTCACTAAAAACAAACCTGGAGTCATATTTTTTTTCATTCACATGTTTGAGTAACTTTTTATTATTAGTTTGTCTACATCTCAGCAGTAGTTTTCAAGTTAATGGATTTTATCTTCTTAATCTTTAATATTTTATCTTTATCTTTAACTTTTATCTTTCATTCAGTAGAGGGCTGAAATTATCTAAGTGATTCTAGTAAAGGTGTGTCAAGTTTAAAAACACAGTTGAGCACTTCCTGTATCACCACATGACATGACAAGGTGGAACAAAGTGTTTCCTGTTTGAGAGAAGAACTCAGCCTAAATATGGAGTGTTTATGAAACAAAACATGTGAATGAAACAAAACACAACTACAGGTTCTGTTTGTGAGTAGGAAACATTATAACATAGATCAAAAAATGGCATAATATGGGCCCTTTAAGATTTTAAAGATGCATTATGTAACCTTTCTGATGTTATTGCTTTACCATAGTATTGCATTGCACGTATCTATCTCCATGGAGACAAGCAGATGACGCCACCGAGCCAAGCTACAGCAGAGAGGTGACCCCACTCAAAGTAAGACTGCATTTTGAACAGTAAAAATGGCGGTTACAAATTAAATGCAAGGTAATGTCACACTGTGGAACATTGCAAGTAAAGAATTTAAATCATGGAGACAAGCAGGTGCCGTTCCCTCTATAAGAAAAGTTAAAGGTGTATTGTACAACTTTTCCGGTGGAGGGTACGTCAAATGCTTTTTCTCCATGGAGATGTTAATCCTTGGTCTGGAATGTTTCACAGTAGGGTATTAAACCTTTCTATCGTCATGGAGACCAAGGGAAGTTACAGATCTGCGGAGAGGCAACCACCTGTAATTGAATAAATGTAAAGTGGAGCAATTTAATGTCATACTCCGGAACATTCGAGGCAGAGCAATAACATTTCCATAGAAACAAGCATGTGATGGTTGGTTGTTGTTTGCTCACCCTCCAAATCCACATTGATAAAGTTGCCATGGTAACTACGCCCCCAGGGAGTGCAAATTTTTCAAGGTACCCCAAGTCGACTAGCATTTGGGACTAATCCCTATGGGTCAAACTAACGTGAGTGTGTGTTATCGCCATGCCAACACCTGCTCGTACCCTCACCCCCTTACCCCCACCAACCACCCTTCCTCTGTCACATGACCCAGAGGAGCAGACCGCACGGGGGTGAGGGCCAAAGCAGTGCGCCCCTCTTTATGGATTTAGAGCATAATCCTATTAGGGCCAGTCATCTGCACTGCATTACAAATGTGCTGAATTACTCTAAAACAGGACCCCTGCCATGTCCCGGGCAAAAGTAAGGACGCTGCTTATTTATGGTACAACATGAGAGCATTAACATGGCTCTTTGGCTCCTATAAGACCGTATTCTCTGTAACATAAGTCAGCTTTTGCACTAATTTTGTAGTTAACTCTTAAAAATTTTGAACACAGAACTAGTTCATTTGAAAGGATTTGTGTTTTGTTTCATTCATACATGTTTAATACACAAATCCTGCATTTTTAAGTTGAGTTCTTCTCTCAAACAGAAAACACCTTGTGCACTCAATTGTGTTTTTATACTAGCATGCACCTTCATTAGAATCATGTGGATAATTTCAGCCCTGGAATTGCCAATCTCTACTGAACTAAAGATAAAAGGTATCCATTAACATGAAAACTACTGCTTCATTGCTTCATGACATCACAAGTTGGAACAGAGCATTTTGAACTTTTAGAGACAGACTAATAATAAAAAGTTACTTAAACACATGTGAATGAAACAAAACACAACTCCAGGTATGATTTTAGTGAGGTAACAACATTATAAAATGACTTAAAGCTCACAAGAGTCAATTTTATGTAATAGTAAAAGATCTTCAACCAATGACAGTTTTGCAACTGTTACCCATATTTGCCTCTACTGAACTAAAACTATTAACATGAAAACTACCAATACATGACATCACTTAAAGCTTAAAGCTCACAACAGTAAATTTTGCGTAATATAGGACCTTCAAAGGAACTCATTTCCTAGTTAGCCAGAGTTTTGGAGGCATGTGGAGACACTTTTAAAAATATTTCATCCAGTCCTCCTATTTGCAGAGGTCGCTGGTGCTAGGCTAGCGCATGTCAATGGCCATAGTTAGCCTGCCACTAAAAACATTCTTATTATATTTTAAAAAGTATCTTCACATGTCTCCAACAATCCTGCTCACTAGGAAATGAGGTCCTAGGTCAAAAATTCCGAAGTGTCCCTTTAATGCTACCAACAACTAGCATGCTTAATGTGCACTTCCTGAATCTAGAACAGTAACTGCTTTATGATAGATGCAGACAGAAGACAGTGGACTTATTTTGACCTCAAGAGCTGCTTATACAATATATCTGACTGTTTTGCTGAAATACATGGAAAAAAATTGTGTACAGGCTCTTCATCAATTATTAAATATAAGTTTGTCATTGTTGCATTCCTGTTGGGTTATTTTGTGTAAATCTAGTAAACAGAACATTTTTTTGTCTTAAAATTTAAATCTAAAATTCTAGTGTATGCACATGCAGCACCATCATCAGACAACCACTGAAGCTTTGTGAAATCCTGTGGGACTTAGTGGGGTACTAAGCAGGTTCAATATCCACTCACACAAAACAGTATTTTGTTCATTTTAAGTGCACAAGCACAACGGTTTGATTCTAAAATGTCAACAATATGCAACAAACTGCCCTAGAATCAGACCTAATGAACAAAGTTTAAAGTTACTGCTATGTACAATTGCAATAATGATTTGTCATAGCTCTTTTAAAGGGCCCAGAATACACTATTGGAGTCATTCACATGTTTAACACACAAATCCTGCATATTTAGGATGAGTTACTCTCTCTACAGGAAGTGCTCCACTGTGTTTTTAAACTCCACACACCTTCACTAGAATCATTTAGATGATTTAAGCCTTGGAATCACCAACCTCTACTGAACAAAATGTAAAAGGTAAGTGTGAATTTGAAATCTGCCACTACATCACATGGTGGAACAGAGCATTTTGAGCTTTTGATGTAGACAGACATAGTTTTGATGCGGTAACAACATTAAAACAGACAGATAGACAAGAGACAGATGTAGCTTCAAAACATTAGAAGAGACTGGTAATTTCCTCTTTGCAAACCAATGTTTTTAACAGCCAACGCTATTGGAATAAAAATATTAAAACATTCCTTCCTGAATCGATTTTTTCAACACTGAACCGCTTCAATACTTTGTTCTTTTTCATCAAAATAGAGTTTACAAATTAACTATTCATTTGAAAATTGAAATGAATTCTTACACATTTCTAGTAGAGGGCCTGCCAAATGATGTGTCCATGGAAATGTTATTTCTTTGTCTAGAATGTTCCACAGTATAGATCAAACCTTTCTATTTCATTGACAACAAGGAGGTTACAGCTCTGCACTACATTACAGTTCAGATCTGTGGAGAGTTGCCCCTTATTCACAGAAGGTATTATTGTATTTTGAAGTAATAGAAACACCTGTAATGAATAAATGCTAGATGTATATTTAATGTCATACTATGGAACATTCCAGGCAAACCAATCACATCTCCATGGAGAGGTAGCAGACCCTCCACCAGAAAAGTTACACAGAACATCTTTAACCCCTTAATGATTACAAAAATAAAAACACATTTCAGACCATAAGATAGGGTTAGACAAAACATTTAGTCTACAATTAAGTCCATTTAAACCATTTGCGCATTTGAAGAAGCCACCCAAATCACCCATTTCCTGCTCTCCAATCTCATCCTTAAACTGTTATTGCGTGATACAGCAGCACCCATAATTGGAGTTACGTAACAGCTCATATCTGGGTGGCCCCTCTCCTGGCATCAGAGGGCGGAGGGGCCGATCGGAGTGGCATGGCTGCAGAGGAGGAATGCTGGGAATTTTCCCTGTAAACACTTTGTGCTCATGCTTGGATGCTCACACACTCTTATCTCAGCGCTGTGATCGCTTTGATGGGTGCCTGGTTATCTGGCTAAAGCTAAGGGCTCTAGGGTGACACTGGAGGGAGCATGGGTGGGATGGGTGGGTGTGGTTTGGTTTTCGTCACACAAAGGGGTATGTATGTATTACAAATCATATTATATAATCGTTGAGACAATCTAACATAAATTTGCATAAATGTAATTAGCATACCAAGATTTGGGGGCATCATATTTTCTAGATTTTTGTAGTATCAATTTGAGTACTGATACTGCAATAAATCACACACTGGTCTGAAACCGTTTTAGTATGCAATAGAGCTTCATTATAATGGATAAAAGATCTAATGCTAATATAAATTATTTTGTGTTGAAATAACATTCTATTACTTAAAGGTGTTCTATGTAAGTTCTAAGGGTCCGCTACTTGCTTGTCTCCATGGAGATGTTATTTCTTTGCTTGGAATATTCCACAGTACTGCATTAAACATATCTCCCTTGCATTTGTTCAGTTACAGAAGTTTTATATTTATTTATTTGAGACAGGACACAATTTTTACACTACCCTTTTTTACAGGAGAGATGCATTGTACATCAGGATGTAGCATCAGTGCTAATTTCCACCTGTAGTCCCTGGGCAGATTCATCGATTGATTGTATTTAACTGACCACTTGGAGACCTGTAGCATGTTTTGGGTTGATGGGGGAAACTGGAGCACCCAAAGGAAACCCATCCAGACACAGGGAGAAACATGCAAACTCTACACAGGGACAGGGGATCAGGGGACAGGGATCAAACCCGGAACCTTCTTGCTATGAGGCATGAGTGCTAACCACTCAGCCACCGTGCTGCCGTAGCTCAAAATGCCTTTGAAAAAATGAAATCTTACCATGTGCTGGTTTGTTTCTCCATAGACCTAACTATTAACCTGACTCCATTGTGATTACCAAATTTATTTCTATACTGTGGATTAGGGGTGTAACGATATGCAAGTCTGATGATACGATATTGTCACGGTATGAACCTCACAGTATGATATTTATTGCGATATTGTGGGAAAGCTCAGAATATGGTGGGAAGGCTCATTAACAATAACCAAATCTCTTGTATGATATTTTCACGATACACATCTCACGATACGATATTTATTGTGATATCTTGTGGAGCTAAAACTAAAACTGTTAATAAATGCCTTAACAAGATTTAATCCAAAGAACTAAAAAGTGCTTAGAATTGTTATTTCTTCTTGTAGTCTACACTGAAATGGAGCAAAGGATCATGGTCTATGCAGCTCCGTCTTTTTTTAGCTATTGCTGCACCTAAACTCTTAATTTAAGCAAAGAGACTTGTAATTCGATATATTGTGATGGTCCACGATATTATTGTGAGAACTTTGACAATACGATATCACAATATTTTGGTTATTGTTACATCCTGACTGTGGAATAATCAAGGCAAAACAGTAATATCTCCATGGAGACAAGCAGGTGGTCTCCATTAGAAAAGTTACACTTTAGATTTTTCGTCTTCATTCTGGTATTGAAATCGGTATAGCATATCGAGTCAATTTCTTAATATTGAAATGGAGTTTGAAATTTTAGTATCATGACAACACAAATTTGAGCTGCTCCCATCTGCATTAAATCATTCTGGCCAATAGAATGTTGTGATCGCATCTGAAACGCAGCTATATGCAAAATTTCACTCAGCTCAACAGTGTTTCAGTCATTTTCTGTTTATACTGTAACCCATCCTATGTAATCCTAAATTGCTGGATGTAATTCTCGTCTTGGTTCAGTAGCTTGCTCTTGCTTATGCTCACCTCCCACTGCGAGCCCTGCATACGCGCCCTATAGTAAATGAAATGTTCAAAGTGCCTTGCTTAACACACCGTGGCATTTAAAACAACACAGGAAGACGAGTATAGCTGTAGACTTCCTTTAGTCTGAACCCAAATCCTGGGGCTGTTTAGTCAGGCTGTTTTCAGGGGCAAAGTCTGTTCCACGCGGATGCATTTGGGGCACAGAGCAAAAAGCTACGAGCAAATACAGAGGTGAATCAATGGACTGAACCAAAATACATGAAAAAGTATTACAGTTTTCTAACACCAAGATCATGATTTTGACAAGGTGACTACAGCTGTTTTCTTCTGGGAGGTCACTTCACTGTCATTGGTTAAATCCACTTGTCATTCACTCTTAAGATGAAGGATGTTGACCAATAAGGAAAGAAAGTGGTGGGAAAAACAGAAACATGGAGCTGCATTAAAGGTGCAAAAGGTAAACTATTCTCCATGGAGATGTTATTGATTTGTCTGGAATGTTTCACAGTATGATACTAAACATTTATCTTCATGGAGACCAAACCAAATCAAGTTACAGGTCAAATCTGTGGAGAGGCGACATGTTCGTAGTCAGAATATCTGGTTTTCTATGTATTTTTGAAATATAAAACCACCTGTAATTTAATAAACATTTGGCTGAGCTGTGTAATGTCATATTGTGGAACATTCCAGACAAAGCAGTGACATATCCACAGAAACAAGCAGGTAACGGACCCCCAACCAAAACGTCATGTTGTGCACCTTTAAACAGGAAAATACTGACTCACAATTTGACAATAGCACCATATCATGCAACCTCATAAGAAAATGTTCTTTTTGAGTGGATATACCTATCCATTGGTTTACATTATGAGAAATTAGGACTGTTGCAAAAGCAATTATTAAAAAGTAAATATTAAATATTATTATAGGCTATCTTTTCAAAGGGGAAAAAGTCATGAAAATGTTGCATATAACAGGAAGCTGAAACCTTTATCATAAAACTCTTGCAAAGGTAAACAGATAGTGCTCACTGCCCAAACCAGTAACTGAAATGTGAAAATCTATGTCTTTTCTGGACAATCCAAATCATTAACTTAAATTTAAAGAATATATAAATAAACTTAAAATTTTAAATTACAATTCTATATTCAGCAAAGCTCTCATTGACATTTGCAAGCCAACAGGGAGACGAAGGGGCTACATTCCATCATGTACCAGTCTGCACCAGTCATGGGGACATTTCATTGTGGGGTCACTGTCCAGTCCACTGTGTCTACAATATCTGTCACTTTGCCTTTTCCCTGGAAAAAACACAGCGCTGCAAAAGCTGAGATTTTCCGAACAGTTTTCAATGTTCCATGTGGACTTTTCCTAACAGTGATAAGGGACGTGTCTGGAGCACAGAACTGGTGGAGCATTGTTAAAAAAAAAAGAAAAGAAAAAGAAATGGTGTTTTGTTGACATAAGATAGTATAGAGGTGCTCTAAAGGTTAGCACAAGTGGAAATTGAAACTCTGGCAGGAAACCGATGAGAAAGAGAGTAAAATCCCATTGTACCAATAAAAAATATACATATAATTAACTCACTTGTTATGAATGTATTCATATATCATGTATGTGATATTCTGATATGAAACTGCAACACAAAACATCACACATGCCTAAAAAAACATGACAGCTTTTTAGTCTATACAGCTATAAATTAAAAAATGCACTACGGACTTGCTTGGCTCCATGCCAGTGTAATTGCTTTGCTGCGAATGTTCAATAGTATGGCATTAACTTATCCCTATCTCCATGGAGACAAGCTAATGGCAGCACCAGGCCAAGTTACAGGTCAGAGATGCTATCCCTTTTACTGTAAGAATGTGTGTTTTACAAGGTAATGTTTAAGATAAAGATAAGCCTTTATTTGGCAATCAAACGCCTGTAATTGAATAGATAAGTTTAATGCCATTCTGTGTAACATTTTAGAGAATGCAATGACATCTTTATTGAGACGAGCAGTTTTTCTTCATTACAAACAGACATGGAGTTGTGTTTTGTTTCATTCACAAACTCTTCGTATTTAGGCTGAGTTCTTCTTGTAAACAAAAGACACTGTGTTCCACCTTGTGATGTCATGTGGCAATGCAACTCGTGCTCTTCTGTGTTTTTAAACTCCATATACAATCACTAGAATCATTTGGATTATTTCAACTCTGAAAATGCAAATCTCTACTGAGCTTTGGAGATGTAGAAAACCAGGATTATTCAAGTGTGAATGAAAAAAACACAACTCCAGGTAAGTTTCTGATGAGGTAATAACATTATAACAGGGTCTCAAACTTGTGGCCCATGAGCCATATGAGGCCCCCGAGATCATTTCTACTGGCCATCAGGACGATTTTTCGCCAATAAAACGCATACGAATTTGAACTACAGTTCTCATAATGTAACGGTGCCTGTAGTGTCAATTCGGCCCTTGCTGCCACAGAGTGAGAGGGGCAAACAGAGTGAGAGGGGCATACAGCTCTTCTACACGGACTTTCAAACTTACTCCAACCAAGAAACAGACATTAAACAAATGAACTGTGAGAACAGAAGCTTCAGAAACAGGCAGGAGTGACTGTCAAACCAGAGGAGCAGCTTCATGAGCCAAGGCTACAGTAGATGGGGAGAGAAGTCATTTTTAGCATGTACAGTACTTAATATCTACTCAAAGGTTGATGGTTTGTTTTGTCTTTGCAGAAGAGAAGATTGACCCTGGTGCTCTGGTTGAAAACACAGAGACAATTTATGATTTAAAATACTGCTTAAAAGCCTGTAATAAATCATTAATATTATTTTTATTAACTAGCATATTATTTTCTTAACCTCATGAGGGCCTCTGTCTTGCATTATATAAACAATAATATAGTATCCTAGTATATTATGATTATAACATATTATACCAACACCAACACTTTTATTTTATAACTTGATTTTATAACTTCTGCCTCTGCTCCAATTGAGTTTGAGACCCCTGGACTAGCGGATAACTTTCTACTTAAATTTCTAAATATTCTTACGTGCATGGGGATATATGGAAATACAAAACACACACAATCCTTTAGCATTAATCACCGATGATATCAAAATGAAGTACCATCAGTCACCAAAATGTAGTTATTTTAAAACCAATGATAGGATGAGCAACTGACAAATCACTAATAAAATAAAAAAAAAATATGTATGCTTAGTAATATGTACACTGTATGCACATACCACACAAATATTTTCCTCACACATGAATGTAGACAATCATAAATGCTGACCTAACCCTAATAGATAGTAATAATAGATAGAAACTAATAATAAGAATAATATAATAGTAATAATAATATAATAGATAGTAATAATAGATAGTGATGCATTTTTTGTGTTAAATCAATATTATAATCGTATTGTTTTATTAGCAGTTAGTTGGATAGTTCCTTTCTAACAGTGCTAATCATTTTGCAAACCCTTGATCACCATGGAGACGATAAGGTTCTATAAATTTCCCTTGACACTTCTGATTGGCTGTTACCAGGCCACAGCATGTGACCCCCTACTAATACTGATTTTTATAACTTTAGCCCCTGCTCCAATTGAGTTTGAGACCCCTGCATTATAACATGGCTTGAAGCTCACAAGAATCCAACTTTGTGTAATATAGGACTAAAAAAGGACCTTAGTCTTTCATCCATAGCCAGTCCCGTGCTATCGCTACCCTCTGAACTGTTGCATGTTCGACCACTGCTCCCAAGGGCCCAAGAGTATATGTCCTTATTAGCGTTAAGTGCTCTCCTCATATGTCCTTAGTACCCATTCATGCCATCACAATGTGTCAGTTTGGCTCCGAGGAGGTTGTCAGCTCCACATGTCCCTGCCCCTCCTGACCCCTAGACCCTCCCCCTGCCCCCCTTTGCCCCCTGCCCCACCAACAAGCACCTCAGTGCACCTCCCAAACAAAAGAGAGAGGGGTTTGTGGGAGAGCTTTGCAACCAAACATTCCTATCACAATGGCAAGGTTCAATTAGTGCCTGCTTTACTGTGAGCACCATACCATTCCACTGTTCTGCTAGACAAAGCCAAGGCTCTCTGCTGCAATGGGAACCCAATGGGACTCCAGCAGTGTCCCTGGTTTATAAGAGCTTCTTCCACTATCTGCTTTGTCCATGCAATGTTGCCAATGGAGTAGACCACTTGAAGGGCATGCAGGGCAAAGCTGGTTGAGATTTATGTCTGTACCTGCGGGTTGATTGTCCGCAAAGGCGACATAAAAGTGGGTTTTGGAGAAGCAAACTGGCCTTCAAACAAGATTACATCCGAGCAATTTATGTCCACCATTCATCATCAAAGTGCCAGGCATGTCAGCAGGCTGTCAATAGTTTTAGGGCAATTCTCAGTCTAGCAGCCATATTAAGGAGGCGAGATGTCTAATGGTTTAGGAGCGAGGCAGTGCAATGTCATGGGTTTATGGGGCTGTAGGGGACTGGGTTGATATTAAAGTGGTATGTTATTCATTACATCGTTATAGCATACATGATTTTATGCTTTGTTAATGGGTAGTAGCAGACAGTTTAGACATTTACGCATGGATAACATTTTTTTCCAATAGCAAAAGCACGTTTAGTTTTAGAGGCTACTTAAAAAGCCATACCCTATCCAGCCTAAATGATTGCAAAAAAGCCAGTAGATCGCAGACCAGTGCTTCAGGACATGCCTAGTAACAGGACACCGTTGTACTATGTGACAATTGCAGTAACGCGTGTTTTTATGGTAGCAATTCATTGGCAAATAACAGTGAACCACTCCAGCCGCTGACTGTGCCGTTAACTCACAAAACGCATTGAAACAGCACGGGAGCTGTCCAATCTAAAGTAGTCATAAACTACGGGACTTACCTAGTAGACACGGTGCGTCGTAACGTCGGGTACTTGCCGTATCCGAGTTTAATTCAACCCCAGCGCCTCCGTGTACCTCCTCAACCTGTCCTGGAGCACATGTTGGGATAATATGTCACAGCCACAGCAGCCAGAGTCTCTTGGAGAAGGAAGCCCCGGGAAGATGCGAGGACTGCGGGGAGCGGACAGTGCAAAGCGGCACGGTGCGTCCAAGCGGTGGGCAAATGAGATGCACAGGACGAGACTCCCCCCTCCGCGGGACCACTGGGGACCTTTCGCTTCACACACCTTCCCCGCTCCTTCCAGACGGTGTAAATGAGTGGAACATGAAGCGAGGTGGCGACGGTGAGCGATGGAACCTTTCTTTAATGCGTGGTGCGTAATAATTAAGACGCGCGCACGGAGGCAGGACGCACGGTGCCACCCACTATAACATAACGGAGCAGTACGGACAGGGAATTCTAATGAGGGCTCTGCGGAGTTTCCCCTGCGATAAGATGTTGTCCCGAGTGAGGCCAGTAAAGTTAGTCTCGATTCTCAAACTAACACGAGATGCTAGCGGTGTCATCTGAAACTCGACGCTGCTTGGCCGTGTGCCAGACTGCTAGCGATACCTTGAGACACCTGTTGATTAAAACACCTAAACCACACAATATCCAGAAACAGACAATTATTAGAGAACTGTACAGTCTTCTTTAATTATAATAAACGTATATCGTATTCACCTGACCTGGTAGAAGGCCTAGCAGTTTCTCTCCACCTCTTTAAATTATTCTTATTTGCATTTGGACATCCTTCGACATTGAATTATACAACTACTAAAAAGTTAATTTGGTATCTTTAAAGGCAATTCTGGTTAAATGGCTTGGTTCTCATATCTGGTAGATAAGGAATCATTTAATTTAAAGTTAGACTTTGTGCCTCTCGATTTAAAAAAAAAAAAAAAAAAAAAAAAGAGCTATACGTGGAAATATACTGCCCTCAACAGGCTTCTTATCAAATTGCAATCCATCACAAAACATGACTCAACAATTTCTGAACTCATCACTCACATGTTCACAGCACCCCATTAAAAAGGAAGATGACGACATACAAATGGTCAAAAACATTTATTTACATTTCACTTTTTCCTAAATCCTTTAAAAATATTAAATATTATATGTATGGTAAATTAGGATTAAAGGAATGCGTATCATTCACATTCAGTTCAAACGGCTCTTTTTCAGCTTAGAGTGCTCTGCTGCATTTTTGCGTTTGCGAGAAGGAGTGCTCGGGGTTTCCTCAGCGGGAGCATCGGTCAGGAGATACAATGCAATAGGTGGGACAGGATCCTATAGAAAAGATAAAATATTTACAACATGTTTGGGGCACATTAATTTCATAATATAATAACAAAAAAGACTGACTGACCTGCATGAGATAATCTGCAATGTACTCTGGCTTCAGACATGTCAGTCCATGAGCAGAGGCCTCAGATATGTCCACTCTGAAGTCTCCAGGTTTTAGGCGACTGAAGTCGGCAAACAGATGGGTGGCCTCCTTGTACAAAGATGGAGATGGACTGGGTAGTACCTGGAAGAGAAATAGGTAGATTCAAGTCAATATAAAAGTGGACAAAGTGAATAAAGGTAGGATTGATATCCAAAGTAAATATGAGCAAGCACTCACTTTAGCCCCTCCTGACTGCAGTAACCGTCTAAAGCCAGTGTCTCTACTCTGGTCGATGTTCAGCATGACTGTCCATCCACTGAAGGATCCCTGAAACATGAGTGTACAGTATTAAGTATTAAGTCAGCACACAGACAGTTTATTAGTATGTCAGGGAGTAGTCAGTACCTCCTGATCAGAGCGCCCCTGCAGAGCCTTTCTCCAGCGCATAGCAGCGAGCGCCAACCTCTTCTGCTGGGATGTGATGGAGGGCAAAGCGTTGAGAATGGAACTACTGCCCCATTCATAATTCTCCTCCTGAAACAGATACTACAGTGCTTCTGAGACTGTCACAAGCAATAAAAAGATTAGCCAAATTCAAGAATCACACCTCTATAAAGTGTCCCACAGAGCGACAGGCCTCCATATAGGAGCGGTGCAGAATCCACTTCCCAGAGGCCATTGCTGCCAGATACTTTTCATTCCTAAGAGGGGTGCCTACGATAATATGGGTGCAGCTGGGGTCGAATGACTGCTTGTCCAAAACGACACCACCTGGAAAAAAGTTACTGGTTATGTTTACAGGCATACCAAACATCTGATCATTATCTGATTTCTGGAGTTATCAGATTATTGAAATGTCTAACAGTTATACCTGATATCAGTAATCTGATTTCTGATTCACAATGCACAAGTTGTACAAGTTTTGACAAGGAAAATTATGCAAAAAAGGCAAACTAATCATAAAATCAGATCTAATTATTGAGTTACCTGGTGATTCTAGGCATCAGATTTTTACTATTGTAAAATGTACCATACATACAGTACAATGCCACTAAAGCTACACAGTTCTGCGGTAAATAAATAAAGGGTAAAAATATTAACAAATAATCATAAAAGGTCCGGAATTTTGTCTTACCTAGCTCTTCTATGAGATGACTGTAATCTATGCGCTCTTGAGGACTGAGGGAAGACATCTGAAAACATGGTGGTGGCTTTTCCTCCTCCTAGCAACAAACGATATTATTAATTTGACAAACTGACTGCGATGCCACCATATGACCTCAAAGCTAGCCCTATTTGATTTACCTGTGGCTCTGGTGCTACCGCAGGATTGGCAAGGGGGAAGGCGATGCTGGGGGCTTCTGGAGTGAGGAGCTCATTCTGTGGCTGCTGATCTGGCTCTTTGACCCTTTGGCCCAGTTCTTTATCAATAACATCAATGGCAGCTATGAATAAGACAAAAAAATGTACAAAATTCCAATAATAAATACATTTAAATCGTAAGTAGTGTTCAATTTAACTTACCCATTTCCACCAGCTCAGAGTCAGTCATAGAGTCCTTAAACTGTGGCTCTTCTGTAATAGTGCGACAAGCGGCGGCTAAGGGCTCTGAATACTGTGAAGGACTCCCAGGCCACTGGAGGTTATCAGCCAGCTTGGCCCTCTCCTCACGGGCTGTGGGGTCATCCCAAACAATCTGCTCACTCTGGGAGGGCTCTGTGTTTATATCCATGGCTGCTTCTCTGGAAAATCTGAAATGTTAAATGTTATATTAGACAGATTTTAGTCTATGTTTATATTTAACTTTATAATTTATATAAACCAATCAAAAGCTTTGGATGTATTTGTTTATGTAAATAGTTTAGGAGTCTGAAATATATTGGGAAAACAATAGCAAAAGTTTTGACCAATATTGTGATGGCAACGAGAATTTGTTTTTTAGGTTCATGTCCAGAAGTAACTAAAGGTCCTATATTACGCAAAATTGCCTCCTTTTAGCCATGTTAGAACGCTGTTACATCCTCAGAAACATATGAAAAGTTGTGTTTTGTTTCCTTCACCCGTTTGAGGAATCCTTTAATATTAGTCTGTCAACATCTCCAAAACTCAAAATGCTCTATTCCACCTTGCGATGTCATGAACCAGTAGTTTTCATGTTAACAGCTACCTTTTACTTCTTGTTTAGTAGAGATTGACAATTCCAGGTCTGAATTATCCAAATTATTGTAGTGAAAATACATGGAGTTTAAAAACACAGTGGAATACTTCATGTATTTCCACATGACATCACAAAAGACAGCTCCAGGTACGTTTGTGATGAGGAAACATTATAATAGGTCAGAGAAAAGTGCAATATGGGCCCTTTAGCTTGTCATAGTTGCTTCTTCTCTGTTCAACCAAAACAATAATAACACACAGGATATCACTGTGACTAATCTTGCAAAATACCTGAGAGCCTCCAAAGTGCGTCTGCTGCTGTTTCGCCCTGGAGTCTGTGGTCCTGAATCACTCCCAAAAGAGCCTTTCCTGGTCAGTCTTACTGAGGAGCGTCTGACTGTTGTTAGCTTGGTGGCTGACATTATCTCTTGCAGCTGCTTTTGCAAACTCTCCCTCATCTCCACCGTTTCACCATTATCTAAGGAAACAAAGAAGCCCAAGTTTATTCAAGGCATTAACAGAATGTCAAGCAGGAGAATATTGCAAAGGTTTCGCACCACTTCTGGTAGAATCATGGTCCTCCTGTTCCACACTGCCATCACTGACCCGCCGAACTGTAGTGTCCTCTGTAGTGCTGTGTTCCACCTAAACAAACAAATGGAGTTACTGATTTGAAATTTACTCAGTAGGTTAATAATTTTATAATTGTAATTGGTCAGTTCCACTCCTTGTACCTTGCTGTGTGATTGTTGGTGGTTGGTTTTGACTGGTGACCGCTGTGTGCTGCTGGGGACCTGGCTTAGGTTCAGGCTCATCTTGGGGTTGAAGGTGAAAGGGTAAAGAGACTCTGGGACATGCCTCTGTTCCTCTGCACACTGAATATACAAAAAAAGCATATTTTTTTTCCTTAAATAAAATCTACAGCATACGTGCTATAAAGAAATAAAAAGATGCTTGCATGTAAACCTACAGCATGGAGCCAATGGTGGGAGACGACATGTAGTCCCCTCTCCTTCACAGCTCTGTATTCTCGAGTGTTGTCCCCGACCCGACCCTGGTAAATGTAGTGTGTCACTGTGTCGTCACAAGCCCATCTGGAAAAATGATATAATGAAAAAAAAATAAATAGTGTGGATCAAACAATACTTTGAACTTATGGTTCTTGTAACTAGGGGTATATATACCTGAAGTCAGCTCCAAGAGAGGCAGCCATGGCATTTAGTTCACTCTGCATTTTGCTCAACTTTTTGCCCACACAGATAACAACACCAGCAAGGGGACTGGCTTCCTTTTCCTGTATCTAGGATATAAACAGAAAAATTAAACTTTGCTAAGGCTAATATAATGTGATATGACTATAATATTTCTAAGCATTATAAATAAGATATGTACCTCCGCATCATATTTTAGCTGGGGGCTAGCAGACAGTTCCTGTTCTGTGCGAGAACTGTTGGCTAGAGCCACTTTGAGGTTCCTGTTGATGACATCAGTGAGGGGAGTCTCTCCCTTCTCAGGGACAGGCTTTCCACCAGGTGTGTCCAGAGCTCCTAACCCATCCTGAGCACAGAAATATTATAAATTAAATACTGTAATTTAACAAATGGAGAGATTATTTTGGTTCTGACCTTAACATTGAAGGATGGCTTTGTTGTGACTCTGTTGAGGAAGCGAGATGGGGTGTCAAGCTGCAGAGATGGCTCCTTTGTAAGTTGGTTTCTCCTGCTCGTCTCCTGGGCCTTGACAGGGTTCTTTTCATTTTCATTTTGTTTGGAGTCCTCTAAACCGGAGCGGAATATTCGGCTCTGGAAACGTCCCAAGTCCAGAGGTGTTACTGCTTTCCCTGTCTGTGGGCCGAGTAAGGGGATCTCAGGAGAACTGCTGCGTACAGGAGGGGCCATGTCTGTCCTCTGAGAACCAATGACGTAGCTCTCCTCTTCCCTCTCTGTGGTGGAACAAATAGGTATGTTATTTGTTATAGTTTTGTTTAAAGCCACACTATGTAACTTTTCTTATGGGGGGGTCTGCTACATTCTTGTTGCTTTGGGGATGTTATTACTTTGCTTAGAATGATTCACAGTATGACATTAAACTTAGATATGGTCATGGAGATAAGCAAATATTGTCACCAAGAAAAGTTACAGGTCAGATATGTGGAGAAGTGACACCACTCATAGTAAGAATTAAGTTTCTCAAGATATTTGGGGGGAGAAAAAAATCTCTGTACTTGAATGAATGCAAGATTGATAGGTTTAATGCCATACTGTGGAACATCTCAGGCACAGGAAGAACACCACCATGGAGACAAGAAGCTGGCATTACCACAAAGCAGCAAAGTTACATAGAGTAAGCAAACAAGCAAACAAGAACCTATAGCCATTTTTTATTTAAACCTGGAGAAGGAGGGCGGTCCACAAAGTATCGTTCCTCCTTTGCCTTCTGTCCTGTCCGAGCAGACTCCAGAATCCAGTGCATGGTAACCGCAGGGAGACCCCACTTCTGTGCAGCCTGGTACTTGGTGCCTTCTGGGGTTTGCAGCACCAGGTGAGTGCTGGCCTGCATGCCCTTCTTCAGGTTAGCTAGGCGCACAAAGTAATCTTGGACACTAGAAGAAGAAATCACAGGTCAGTGCTAGAATATTTAAAGAAAATATTTTAATGATATTATAACAGTGTTCCCTCCTTTGTAAGATTACCACTTGTATTTCAACTGATTCATAAATGTTTGAGCAATCCTGTGTTATCCTGCATCTAGATTTCAGACTGCTAAGAAAATGTTTGTTTTCACCTACCCCCATCTCCACCCATTTCCATATAGTATTCATTTAACTTAAAAAAAAAAATACAATAAATATACAATAAAAATACAATTATGTATGTATTGTATAGTTTTTTACTAAGGACTAAAAATTAATTCTCATAATGGTAATTCCATAACAACATCCTGAATCTCTAGGAGTCTTACGTTGCTCCGAGATGCTTAGCTAGTTCCACCAAGGACTCGCGTTCTGCTCCTGTGAACTGACTGACTGAAAGAACACAGTTTTTCAGAGGCAGACGTCCCTCCATCACAGACACAGGAGTAAACAGGGGGTTTAAGTAAATATCCAAGAGACACTCCTTTTCCACACACATGGCCTGAACAAAAATAAAAGTACATTGTTATAAATAAATGAATTATGAATTTTGATCAAAGTATAAAATGCATCTCACCAGCCATGTGTCAGTGACCACCTCATCCACAGTGGCCTCCACAGAGCACCCCAACAGAGGCACCACGGCGTACGCTGCCACCCCTCGTGTTCGCCCTGTCAGCACTTTGCCTCCATTTTCTGTGATGAGTTGAGAGAGCTGCCCCTCCGCCTCTGCGCCAAAGCCCACCAGGAGGAACAGAGCCCCCCCAAACAGCCCCACCTCTGCAGCCTCTGTGGCAACATGCATGGTGGAGTTTGCCCCTTTACTCATGCTGTGGTTTTGGACCCAAGGCTCTCTCTGCAGGCCAGGTGTGCTCAGAGACCTCCTGCTGATCTCTGGCTCTGGGGGAGGCAGGTCAACTGCACACAAATTGGAAAGTTCAATATGGTATTAAACTCATCTATTTTGCATTTATTCAATTGCAGGTAAGTGTATTACCACAAACATACATTCTTATTATAAGATAGGTCACATGTACAGAGATTTGGCCTGTAACTTGTCACCTGCTCATGTCCATGGAGATAGTTATGTGTAGTTTCATACTATGGAACACTCCAGACAAAACAATAACATAGATACAAGCAAGTGGCAGACCCTCTACCACAAAAGTTAGCGCATTGTTTTGGGGTTTATGGAATCATATGGTCTACTCTTCACAAATGTGTCTCTCACATTGCATTCAACAGTAGTTTGCTATTCTTAACTCATACAAAGACTAGAGCCAATATACAGTCCCTGACAAAAGTCTTGTCGCTTATCCATTTTGTAGAAACAAAAGCTTATAACCTGACTTTAAATTAATCGAATGGTTTTAGAAATGTCTCATATGAAAGCTAAAACCCTCCCAAATTATGCTCAATATACTAAAATAAAGAAGAAAGATTGATCATTTAATGAACACAGAAAGGTCAGATTTTGGCAAGACAAAAGTCTTGTCACCTTGTCATATGATGCACCCAATCCTAGATTACAGCCTCACCTGTGATCAGTTACTGATCAATCAGTTAGTGGGTGTGTATAAAAAGAACCCCAGCACACCAGACCTTCACATCAACTGCAATTTGACCTCTGACAACATGCCTAAGATCCACCCTGAGACCAAAGCGTTAATTAATAAGACCAGATCCAATGCTGAGGTGGCTTTAATGTGTCTCAGCGTCAAGTACAAAGAATAAGAAAAAGATCTGAAATGACTGCAGATGTTTTTGACAAGCCCAGGCCCGGCAGACCCCGCAAGACAACTGCTCGGGAGGACTGTTTGTTGATTCGAAAATCCAAGGTCAGCCGCTTTTCCACTGCAGCAGAGCTCCACCAGGCCTGGTCACCTCAAGTCCCTGTGTCAACCAGAACAGTTTGTTGAATTCTGTCTCGAAATGGCCTCCATGGTCGAATCAGTGCACAGAAACCAGCACTAAACAAAAGGCAATAAAAAAACAGTGTGGCATTTGCCAAGGCCCACAGCCTGCTAAAAGGATGGACACTGGAAAAGTGGCAGAAGGTGGATTTCTCAGATGAATCCTCGGTTGAATTACATCACAGCCGCCGCAAATATTGCAGGAGACCCACTGAAGCCTGCATGGATCCAAGATTCACCCAGAAAACAGTTAAGTTTGGTGGCAGAAAAATCATGGTCTGGGTTTACATCCAGTATGGGGGTGTGCGGGACATTTGCAGGGTGGAAGGCAATAGCCTAAAATATCAAGAAGTATTAGCTACCTCTTACATTCCCAACCATAAAAGGGAACAAATTTTGCAGCAGGATGGTGCTCCATCACATACTTCTATCTCTACATCAAAGTTTCTCAAGGCGAAGAAGATCAAGGTGCTCCAGGACTGGCCAGCCCAGTCACCAGACATGAACATCACTGAGCATGTCTGGGGTAGAATGAAAGAGGAAGCATGGAAGGCAAAACCAAAGAATCTTGATGAACTCTGGGAGGCATGTAAGACTGCTTTCTTTGCTATACCTGATGACTTCATCAACAAATTGTATGAATCATTGTCGAACCACATGGATGCAGTCCTTCAAGCTCATGGAAGTCATACAAGATATTAAATATGGATCTCACAGCACCACTACTTAATTCACTGACGTTATGCAACATATTTTTGTATTTGAAGTAAATTATTTGTTCAATTTTCTGTAGGCGACAAAACTTTTGTCTTGCCAAAATCTGACCTTTCTGTGTTCATTAAATGATCAATCTTTCTTCTTTATTTTAGTATATTGAGCATAATTTGGGAGGGTTTTAGCTTTCATATGAGACATTTCTAAAACCAATCGATTAATTTAAAGTCAGGTTATAAGCTTTTGTTTCTACAAAATGGATAAGCAACAAGACTTTTGTCAGGGACTGTACTGTTATGGTGGTCAATCAGGCTATGAGACGTACCTACAGTAGGATCATCATCCATATACTGTGACAACAGGTCCTCTTCTGCCCTCTTCTGTTGGGGAGTGGCAGGACTGGTCATAGGTGGTGCTAGAGAGAGTCGCCGTGATGGAGGGGTGAGGTGTTTGACAGCAGGAGGAGCAGGGGGGAGGCATTCAGGGTGCATGTAGTCTGTCTCTGGGAGCAGACTACCTTTAGTTAAACTATCCAGCAACCATTCCACTGTTACAACATGGGGCCTGTGAAGAAGCAATCATGTTTACATCAGTCACACATTATATACCCCGGTGATCTCCCTAAAGCTAACCCCAGACCTGTGAGAGGTTTTGGAGACAAAACTCTTCAGGTCGATGTCCAGCTCTCCCATGACCACATGTGTGAGCTCCTCGCTGGGCTGGTTGAACCGTAGACCTCCAGCAGAGTTCACAAGACGACGCAGTTTTTCTAGTTTCTTTCCAGGCAGACCACACAGATATAGCTAAAAAAGAAAGAAAAGAAATTAATACACTTAAAAAAAAAGACTGTCTTTCAATTTGAAAATGAGAGTGAAATGTTTATATCCCTTATAAAAGTTTTTTTTTTAACAAGTAAATAGTTTATGGCTTGTGTCATTACTTTAATCTCAATGTCACTATGTAAACGCTGGTAGTGACAACAATTTCATGTAGTATATTAGCATTGATAGCTAACAGCAAATCATTGTTGCTGTGAGAGAGTTACCAAAGACAGAATGCTGCTGATAATTAAGTGTGTGTTGTCACAGTAATACCTGGTATAGTGTGTCCGTCTAAGATATTGGGCTTAATTGAAAAGAAAAGTCATTTTGAATCAATTCAAAATTCATCTACCTTACAGCCATCCAGTATATCATCAGTCCGACACACACTGATGTCAAAGCTGTCGATAGGGTCTGGAGCATCCACACGACTCATGGTCCCGTTTGTCACATTTGTGAGGGCAGTGTCATTTATGGTCACGCTCGCGTTGACTGAGATATGACTCAGCCCGAGCAGCGACGGACCGTCTGGATAAGAAAAACAGTCCTTTTGACCAAAAACATTTTTTAAAGGCCCTATATTACGCAAAATAACTCCTAAAAGCTTTAAGCCATGATAGAATGTTGTTACCTTATCAAAAACATATGCAGAGTTGTATTTGGTTTGAGTTGGTAATTGGTTTGAGTAACTCTTTCTGTCTGTCTACATCTCCAATGCTCAAAATTCTCTTTTCCACCTCATGTCATGATGTCATGAAGCAGTAGGTTTAAAGTTAACAGCTACCTTTTACCTTTCTTCCAATAGAGATGGGTTGAAATTATACAAATGATTCTAATGAAGGTGTATGGAGTGGAGACATAGTAGAGTACTTCCTATATTACCAAATTACATCACAATGTGGAACAGTGTTTTCTGTCTGAGAGAAGAACTCAGTCCTAATATGTAAGTTTCTGTGTTAAATATATGTGAACAAAACACAACTCCAGGTATATTTTTGATGAAGAAACATTATAACAGCGTAAAATAGCCTAATATGGGCCCTTTAATAGTTACATTAGTGAATATGTGGAGACTGGCTAACCTGATTTCTTGTTGCTGCCTGTAGGAGTTGAAGTGTGTGGGCGCGTGCTCTTTGCTGCGTTGCGTTCCACCGTGTATCGGCTCTCATCTTGACAAAAGCCTTTCTCTATGCTGTCAAATAACCAGTGGAGGGATACGCAATACACATTCCATTTCCTCGCACACTCATATTTCTGACCTAAAAACACAGAAAGTTCAGTTGAGAAAAATATTGGAGGAAAAGTAATGCCTCATTGTAATGGATCCTACCTGATGGTTCGCTGACGATGAGGTGGGTGCACTCATTCATCTTGAGCTGGCCCGTGTAGGTGGCCCCGTGCTGCTCACACAGACGCTGTACTTCTTTACGCTCGGTGCTGGAGAGGCCTGTGACACACACAGTACAGCCCTGCAGTACTGGGCACAAGTACTCCTCTGTGGGCAGGTCTGTGTACCTGAAGAGACTGAACACATTAAGTTAGTCAGAAAGCACGGACAGAACAAGAACACATGTAGTGAATGTAGAGACCTGTCCTGTGACTTCTCCCAGCAGGCTTTAACCCACTTGGGCAAAAGGATGGGTTTTCCGAGGCTTGCAGCTACCAGGTACTTTTTAGACCCCACTTCTCCTGCGATGAGATGTGTCACAGAGACATTCAAGTCAAGGTACACGCGTCCACCCATGAGCTGTACTAATTCCATAACCTCTTTCTGTTGAGCAAAAGAAGAAGCCTGAACAGTTAAGCATGTATAAAAAAAGAATCTGAAATAAACCATTTGTCATTTGCCATATAGTGATGTAAAATGAACAATACATCAATCAATCATCAACCTACCCGTGTTGCCTTTTCCAGGCTGGTGCATGAAATAGTGACATCTGCCATGGCCATGTTGTAGACAGGCATCTCTGCTTTTGGGACACAGCGCTGCTGCTGCAGGCAGTACAGCACCACCAACGGACTCACTACTCGGCAACCCAACTACATAATGACAGACAGTGCTGAGGCTTGTCAATGAAGGCATTACACTGGGTTAAAGATGGAAGACATACATACCCTTTTGCAGTGTAGAAATGCAGGAGAGGAGAAACTGCTGAAGACAAATAAAGACTTGTCCTTCTGGTCCATCTGAAAAACTTCATTTTCATCAATGATTTTCAAGTGCTTCTCAGACTGTAGTTCTAAAATGGCCTGAAACATAAAATAATCCAAACATCAGTGGCTGACGCTTCACGATCTGTCTGGTTCCTGTCATAGATGCTCTTACCTCATAGGCCTTAGCAGCAAACTCAGTCTTTACTCCATTACTCTCCACAAATTTCACGATGAAGGATTCACCGTTTGACTTGGACATGGCTCTCCTAATACATCACACGACGCAAAATTAATCATCAGTGGCTCGCAGATTTCTATTGTCTGAAATAAGAAAATACCATACCTTCTTTATATGACATTCATAAGCTAAAAGTAAAACTTATTGGACCACCTTTGGGGCTATATGCCTGTAAAGAATCTGTGCCTGTCCAGTCATTCTATTAGTCCAGCTCTCACTCCTTCATCAGCACTTTAGCAGCCGGGTCAACAAATTGGCCAAGAAAAGTTACATTTACATCACGTTTTAAATATTGTAAAGGAGTCCAAGTGTAGCGAAATGTCTATTCTAATAGTTTACATGACTCTAAAAAGTTAAAACGTTGAATAAACATGTTGAAATGGTGTAAAAACCTAACAAATGTAGCGACAGATTGTTATTGTTATTCGCGCCAACACCAACTTCCGGTGTATCGGGGAAATGTGGTCGTGTAGAAAACGCGGCCATCCACTTTACTCATGAGCGCATTTTTTCCGGTTCAAATAGAAATGTGATTATTTTTCTCTCTCTAATGGCATCAATATTTGAACATATTAGACCAAACAGTACACCATTGTATTTCTATCTGACATTATTTTACTTATAAATCAACATAGCTGACATTGTTATCTAGACAATGCCAGTAGACTCAGAAGTTTGAAAACAGTGGCTGTTGGAGGATCAAACATGTCACCATGTGTAACGACAATTTATTATTGAAGGCTTTAACTTGTAATTTCAAATGACCTGTTCTAATGATGCATGTATTGTGAGTGTGCTGTGTGATTGTTGCTCTTCTTTCCCTGTCCTGCAGACTGACATTAACTTGCAGAGGGACTGAAAATGGAAATTAGCCACGTGAGTAAAAATCTTTACGTATTAAGTGTTCATTAATACTTGCTGTCCCTTTACTTGGGCTCAAATAGTGAACTACACTCTTTACACTATGATGAATAATCATGCAGATACAAAAAATCCAAATAACAACACTGTGAGTTCCCTTTTATTCTTAAAATTTTATGTACAGGTGTGTTTGATTTATTTTTAATGTACATTCATATAGAAAGTATATATAAGCAATATTACATTGAACACAAATTGCACTAGTCTTTCACATGGATTCAACATCATTTGTCCTGTATCAGCAGAAGCATTTCCGTTGATAAATTGTTATTATTAATCACTTAAATATTCTAGTGCTTTCTGCATTCGGGAGAGGAAAGTTATTTTAAAATTGAGGCAGGTAGATAGCCTTTAAAGAGAGCAGAGAATGGTTTAATTAAAAAAGCTATTTGGTGGACTGACCCTACACATGAGCCACACAACCAAGGGTTCAAAGTCCTTAGAAGAGCAGGGCACATTTTATTCTTCACCTTCCATTCAATTTTCTAGACTATTTATACTGTTGGCAAATAGGTCCGATACACAGATGTGAGGCCAAGTTCACACAGTTAGGAGAGTGATTGGCCAATGATCATTTACTCTCCCAAAATGTGTTTTAATGGAAAAAGAATCTAGAGTAAAAAATATATTGATACAAAAAAGTAAACTCTTTTGTGTGTCATTGGGATAAACAAGAAAATCAAATTAAACAAGAACAACTGTTAAAAGGATTTGTTTTGAAGACATGAGTGCCATTTGGAAAGGCTGAGAGGAGTGGGACAGCAGAGGAGGTTGTCACAGTAGTCCAAGTCCTGCTCTCCTCTGGTTCTGTCTCCACCTCCTCATGGTGGGGTCCTCGGTCCCTGGAGCTTTGGCGGGGAGGCAGTCCGGTGCCTGAGTGTGTTCCACTGGGACGTGTCCATCAGCCTTGGTCTGCTATGTCGTGGTCCACAGGGGGAGGAACGCTGGACATAACTGTAGAGCCAGTGCCAGCTGTGAGATAGCCTGCTACTCCAGGACCTGAGGGATGCGAAAGATACGTAAGCGGCTTCACAGACATTGAAACAAAACACGTATGGACATGGATGACGGGATGATGTAGGAATGATATAGTTGAATGGGGAAACATACTATAGATGAAATTTAGTATAGTATCAATTGTACTAAAAATAGACCATTTTAAAGTTAAATGTTACTGTTATCTATATGATAAAAAATAAATATAGAGAAATACATAAATGATGATTACACTGACAGATGAGAAGCAACTGGAATATGGAAATGAATGGCAGTTAGATTGTGGTTGATGTCTACCTGCATTAAAGCAAGACAGAGGTGGGCAATGAGCCCAGTGGAGGAGTCTAGAGACCACCCCGCAGTGGGCTGCTGGCAGCCAGGAGAGAAGGAGTAGACACCCCTGAGGAGGAGGAGAGGTGGAGGACAAGGAGGAGGAGACAGCAGAGTCAGGAGGTTACAGAACAAGTTGAGAACTAAGATTAAGCACAAGTGAGGTGTGGGCCACAAGGTGATTTAAGGAAAAGGCAAAGGTAAGGCTTTAGTAAAGGCTTAGATAGGTAAACCTGCTGGGACTTACCTTTACCTTAATATTTTACAGTAATCCAAGTATCACACAATAACAGAAATGTTATTATACCTGTCAGGTATCCAGCAGTTTGAGAATCTGAGATGAAGAGATCGTGTTTCTGGTCTTTGAAAGCACTCCAGACCGAGGACTTTGCAAGAATTTCGTTAACCTGTAAAAGTTTGTATGAATTATTTGTCAGAACAGAAATCCTACACTTACTCATGTTGGAGATAGTTTTTCTACCTGCTCTCCATACTGCAGACTACGGGTCATGGACTTAAGCGCCTTTACAATCTGTGCCTTAGTCGCTGAAGGGTTATCTAATGTCTCCAGACCAATTCCTTCCAACAATTTCAAAAGGTATGGCACCAAGTCTACTCGTAGAGCCTAAGTCACAACACTCATCAATAATCCAGAAATGCTTAAATCTTTAACAGCCAAATCTTTTTTTACCTGTGCCACAAGTTCAGTTTGTTCTTTCTGAAACATGCGATTGAGAGCTTCACATGCCAACCCAGCCATATCGGCTCTGGACTTCATACCAGCCATTAAGGGTCCAATAGTCTCCAGGGCTGACATAGAACGTACACAGAGCTGCAGAAACAATTGAGAAAGTTGTCATGTGTGCCACTCCAAAAAGACTTATCAAGACAGCTCTTTCATTCTCACCTCATTGTCTGATAACACATGAATAAGGCGGATGGAGCTTTTGGGCACCGCATTGTTCTTGTGCTTCAGTGCAGCCAGGATGCGAGGGAGGTGGCCCAGTGGAGGCACCTGATCCGCCAACTGGGTCTGAGTACTAAAAAGGCAAACTGCTGCTGTGGTGACGGTCTCCAATGCTTCACCCTATGAAATAAAATGAAATGTGAAGTCAAGTAAACAAATGTCAGTTATGATAAATAGTGCTATTATGAGAAACTTACATTTGGGTTATTTTTCTCCAGCAGCTCTGTCAGAGTCTCCAAGAGGGACACCAGGAACTCGCGAGGCTTACGTAAGACCCAGCCCGGCTGAGCTATAAAGATACGCAGGAACACTCCACCAACCTCAAGTTCTCCCTGTCCTGCCCCATATGCAACAGTGAAATCCTCTGGCAACTACAGAAAATAAAAGAAAAGAGATTAGGATTACAGTTGTTAAAACAACTTATTGTGTGGTAAGTATAATAATGGCTTTCACTTACTCTCCAGTTCACATCAGGGTTGTCCTTTTGCTGTTTAAAGTGTCTGTAAAAAAAGGAAAAATATGCTTGTTTGCTTGTTTTTTTTCTTGTATTTTTGAAGGACTCATGCCAGATGCACACGTAACACAGATTAGGTGCGGTAGGGGACTCGTATTATTGAATAAGAACTATGTAAATGTTGGTGTAAATACTTAGTAGAGAATGAATGCCGTCTTACTCAAGCATCATTTCTCTGACAGTGGTGGACACAGTCTCCCTGGAGCTGTCATTCCAGATGAGCTCAGGGTTCTCATGTGTCCCCTCAAATATGTGCACCGCAGCCTCTGCATTGTCCCGCATAGCATCCATGAAGACGCCAGGGAGGAAGCGCATCAGGGTTAGACGAACCTGCATGTGAAACAATATTTAGAGAAGATATTTGGTAAAATAAATGTATGCATTTCTAGATTTTTTTTTCACGCACTTTAGGCCCGACAAGCTTGTCTGAGGTCATCTTGGAGAATAATTCCGCTGTTTGTGTGCGGACCTGGGGGTGAGTGCAGTTACAGAAGAGATCTAACAGGTAGATCAAAGCACCTGGCATATAAACATAATAGACACAATAAGCATACAATGCAAGTGCACATCATTGTCATGTTAAAAAGTAGAGCAAACTATACTCACCTTTGGCCATAGCCTCTTTGACAATCTTTGTGTTTGAAGTAAGTGCATAAAGAGTTTCCAGCACCATTTGCCTGCCTATAAGTTAGAGAGAAATGGACATTATATGTCGTACTGTTTCATTAACTGTAATTTTACAGAGTTTGAAATCTCACTGGAAGGTAATGAGTGTAGCAGCAATAGAAGATTGGACAATACGAGAGACTCAGCAATGTTGGTCACACATTCTTGATTTGAAGTTACTGTATTTACAACCTAGACAAGAAAGAACCAGTTCCATTTGCCAAGTGTTATAAGTTCAACAATGACATTAAGAATAAATCAAAAACATACCTCCAAAACAAGCTGCTGGACCCTGCCAGCTCCATGAACTCGCAGCAGAGAGAAGAGCAGTTTGAAATGCCCAATGCATTCGGTTTCTGATCCTACGGTGAGGGAAAAAAATTACATTGTTAAATAAGAGCCAACAAATATGTGCCCCCTTTTTCTGTCTCACCTGGGTTGTTCTTGATGACATTGCGGAGAGCCTCTAAGGCCATTTCAGCAAAGCGTAGCCTCTCAGCGTGCTGCTGGGACTCAACTTTGTTGCTCTGGCTCATGGCTAATAGAGTGTGCAGATACTGGGCTTGAGAGCCCACATAGTCCAAGAGACTGGCTGCAAAGGCTTTAGGGTACTAGAAGACAAGAATTGAAAAGTTTCAAAATAAACAATGATGATTGTGTTGAGTTTTGGTTTCCTCTACTCACTTCAAGAGGGAATGTTGGTTGTTCATTGTAAACCCGCACAAAAATCTCCCCCACTATCAGCTCTTTACTGTGGTCACCAAAGACAAAGTCTGCACCAAAGTGTTTATCATTTTCTCCCTTTAAAAACATCAAGGACAAAGTTATCAATACAACAGTAGAAATGTAGTACTAGACAGGTTTCTGAAGCATGAGTATTATTACCCTCTTGATGTTCCCCTCCTGCTGAGACTCCAGAAACTCCATCAGTTCAGCTCGTGTGCAATTGTTCCAAATCAGGTAGGGGTTTTCTGAGTTACTATTAAGTAGTTTTAAGACCTAAAAAAACAGCGTAATACAAAAAGTTTCATTAATGCATTGTAAATTGCTTAATTACAAAAGTTGCTTTCTTCTCTCCACCACTCACCTCAGCGGCAGTGCCTGTCCCCAGCTTCCGGGAGATATACGGTGTGAGCATAGCAGCTAAACTCTTGCGTATGGTTGGGTTTTCTGGTGGTGTGCCCTCTATGCCATTGGTCTCTGGGACAGGGCTGTTCCCGTCTGGGCTGTGGGCTGCGGGGTTATAGCCTCCCAGGCGGCTCAGTGCGATCAGGCTGAGCTTGGCCAGGCTGTTGGCTACTTCCTGTTGGTTTGTGTCCTGACTGGCCTGTACTCCGCTCTCCTCCAGAGTGTAGTCATAGTTGAAGAGATTAACCAACAGATGCCAAAGCACACCTGCATGGTACAGATGCGTCTGTAGGAAGAAGTCCACTGCAAAAGAGCTGACACACTGGACTGCCAAGGTGGCTGTTTTGGGAAGACCCTAAAAGGAGGGAAAAAACAAGTATTTTATATCGGTGTGTATGGAAAGGGAAGTTTGGGCCTCTCTGCTCAGACTGTTGCCTCCGTGGACCGGCCCCGGATAAAGCGGAAGAAACTGATAGATAATCATCATAAAAGCCAAATGTAAAAATGGACCACTTGCCTTCCCATGGTAGAGGATGTGGCAGATGTCTCTGATGATGTTGGGTTGTTCAATGATCTTTTCCCTGCACTCTTCAAACTGAGCTGCTACACTGTAGCACTTACAGATGTGCCCGCACACCTAAACAACAGAATTTTGTTTAGTACTGCACATGTGCACCGATTAAAGGCTGAACAAAATCAAAGTACCTGCACAGCCATGTCATCAGGTTTGCTTGACGCTGTCAGTACAGCAACACAACGGGACAAAGCTTCTAATAAAATCTGTTTCATGGTGATAATAATAGGTCAAATTATTTACACCAAATGCATAATGAAAAACAATGTTTTAACATACCTCAATGCCGTTCTCACGCCTTAGCTCCTCTGCATTCAGTGCTGAACAGTTGACCGTGTGAAAGGCCAGTTCAGCTGCGGCCGGGAGCAGAGGTGAGGTCTTAGAGAAGAGCTGATCATCATCAGTCTCCATTTTGATGGTTTTAATAAGCATGGGGTAACCTGCATATTTATAAGGCTCCAGTTCTGTTGGCATAAGATATGGTTATTATATTAATGTATGTTTAGTTTTAATTTCAAGATGAAAAATAAAATAAAAAATTGTAGAAACAGAGTAAGAGAAAAACCTTGTTTGTGGTGATTGAAAAGGATGCTCTGCGTTTTCAGGATGAGAATGATGTTTTCTGGGTCCGGTCCATCAATCACTCGTGCAGATTTTGTACAAAGGAACTCATAAGCTTTGTTAACTTTCTCGAACATGTCCTGAAATAACAATTTCACAGGGCTCAAATAAGTTTGCCTTTGTTTACCAGAAGACTTCTGGTCAAATCTTGACATACCCTTCCCTCTGGGTTCTTATCTGGATGGTATTTCTGTGCCAATCTGAAGTAGGCTTTCCTGATTTTACTCTCCTCATGCCTACAGATGGAAAATGTCATTGTTCAAATGTAATGTATGCATTAAGATGTATTCTGTGGAAGCACTAGACACAGAGAGACACTTACTGTCCCTGTCCTTTGGGGAGATTGAGGACCTCATATGCATCATCTACAGACATGGAGGGAGGTTTTTTCTCCACTTCTTTCTTCCAGGCTTCAAGTGTATCTTTAAGCAGTTTCACCTGAATATTTAAGACAACAACACTTATGAATGGGTTCAAGCACATTCATATTGTTTTATGAAACTAAACATACAGCATCACGAATAGGCCAGTTGGGGAAGCGGGTTGTGTCACACAGATGTCTGAGGTAGTAGATGTTACAGAACAGCTCATTGTCCAGCTGAGGGAAGCTGATGACTGGAATAGGACAATACTGGTACAGGGCCCGAGTGTTGCTCTGCAGCCTGGGACTGAAGTCAGCCACGTGAGCAGCAATCTTCTCTATCATCATACGCCTGAAAAAAAGAACAACATTTACCATGTAACACATTCAATAACATTACATACAGTAACATTCAAATACAATAGCTCTTATGTGAATTATGGAATCTATTTTACTATACCTCATCTCACTGCTCCAAATGGCCTCAGGAGTATCAAACTCTCCAAGAAAGATCTCAGAGAAGCGCTCAGCCTCATAATTTTCCAGGTAGCAAACCATGGCTTCGGGAAGGATGGAGCCCAGCACACTGCGCTGAACTATATCCTGACCTTTAGCCTAAGAAAATATTTACCATAGTAATTTTATGCAAATAAACATTTATGCAACACACTGGTCAAATCAGTCTCTACCTCCTCTGATCTGAAGGCTTGCTTCAGGTGGGTATATTTCAGGAATCTATAAAAGTAAGAAAACATTATACGCTATTGCAATTCTGTTTACAGATTTGTTAGCAAACTTTGAAACTTTAAGGTCATTTCTATATTATTATGGTAGTACCTTGCAACTGGCAGAACATTTGAGCCTGTATACATCATAATAAAGAAGAAAATTCCAGTCAAATAGAGACGCTGCAGATTGGGATTGTCCTGCATCACCAGATACAGGACATTGGCAACTTTCTCCACCAAAATTGGGTCAAAGGTCAACAAAAGCTAGAGAATAAAGGGCAAAGAGGTCAGCGTAAGTGTGCACGTGTTGGTGAAGGTTATTTGTATTACATTAATGTAACAAAAAATACCTGCACAATGTGGGGTAAACAGGCATTGTCACTAATCAACCTCTTAATTTTTGGCAAGGGCCGAATAATTGCATTATCTTGGTCTCTGTGGAACAAACACACAGTAAGATAAAAACAAACAAAAAAACCCAAACATTATAAGCAAAGTCCTCTATATAGATTTCGCCATAGTACTGATCCTAGTTTGACCTGCTGGGGTAGTAGGAGCACATGGTTATGAGCATGTTCAGGATGAGTGTGGCCAGATCAGACTCATTCATCACAGCCTGTCCGCTGGCCAGCAAACACCACTTCAGCTGTGGGATGGCCTGCAGAGGGCGCCACCCATCCATCCCCTGGGCCCAGCAGCGAGTTTTTGCAGTCAGGACACCTGTGTTCCAAAACTCATGCATCTGAATAGTGAAGAGTGGAATGAGCTTAGTTTATAACAAAACAGTAAACAAGAACCATCTTTTTTGATTTACCTCTTCAAAACCAAAAGGTCCTCTTCGTTCTTTGTCAGCATTACCAAAGTACCACTCTTTTTCACTGTCCCTTCTCATGTCGGGTGAAGCTTCCAGAACATTACTCTGCAATAATTCACAGTGATCACTTAATAATGAGGCAAAACAAGGATCATAATTTCCCCAACAATATTATTGATATTGTAGAGTAAAAAAAATGATATCTCATACCTGCAGGGGGACGGTTGCTCGACTGGTGTGGAGATGGGCCAGAGTCAGCAGATCCACCAAAATGCGCACTCCATTTGAGTCCATTACCTCTTTCACATTTTTCTAAAAAAATACATGATTTACATTTTTACACCAAAAAACTATTTGACCCAGTGTTAACTGTGATGTTTGACAGACCTACCTTGTTCAGAATAAGCTTGTTGAGAAAGAGGATGAGTCTATCTCTTTCCAGTTTGTCAGTACACTGCACAACACAAGTGAATAAATATTGATGTCCAGAGCTGCACTTCTATTAGGCTGTAATACTCACTCGATCCAGCATCCCCACAATATATTTAGTGTCAGTGAATGGACCAATCTCTTCATAGCATTTTCCATAGACTATTGCAAGAGCCTGCAGGCATAGGCACTTCATGGTGACTTTGGGCGTGAGCAGAAAGCGATGGTAAAGCTCATTGAAGAACTCATATCTACAAAAGAGGAAGAATCTTGTTAGAATATAAAGATACACTGAAACACTGATACAACTTTAGCTACACTTACGATCTCTTGATGGCACTCGTCTCCTCATTTTCATCTTCCTCCAAAAGCAGTCGCAGGTAGTAATCACCGATCTTGATCTCGTCCGAAAGGCAGTCATATTTTACCTAAACATATAATACAAGAACTTTGTTTATTATCGTTCTGTCTGGTTATTTCAAGACTATAATCTGACTCATAGTAGCAGCACCTCAAACTCCTGGTGGTTCCAGGAAATGACAGTGGCACTGCCAAGCTCCCGGTCCACGCCAAACGCTCGCATCTCCCCCTCCAGAGCCTCCCGCAGCTCCTCCCGGGTCTTAAGGTTCCAGATGAGGTTAGAGCGTGCATGGTCAAGTTGAAATCTAAACAGACATTAGAAATAAGGCCAAGTGAAAGTCAAAATTTATCATTGTTAGACGATTAAATAAAAAACAACTATTTTTGGATTACATTACGTCAAGTATGTATGTATATCAAACAAAAGCAGTACCTGTAGTAAAACAGCTCCCAGTTTGATTCGATTTTTATCCGCTGTCTTCTCTTCCTTAAGATCACTGGTTTCTGGTTGGGATTCTGTAATAAAAATATAGAATTAAATAAAGTAAAATTTTACAACCTACACAAAAATATTGTTCATATGCAGTCACGTTTTTAACGGAAGGAAGTTGAAATGGTAAGAACATAAAAAGCTTATGCAGACCAGAGGTGAAACATGTGAAAATGCCATTTGAAAGGTTAAAAGTGAAGAAAAGACAAACATACATTTAAATATTGTCATCTTTGAACCAAAAAAGAAACAGAATGGGATCCCAAAAATGTGTACATTCTGTTTTTGTCGTTATGGAAACACAATCCTTCTGCAGCTGAAAAATAGCCATTTTTAACAGCACAATTGACTGCATAATTGGTATTTGTCATTGCCCGATTTGACATTTTATGGAAAAATTATGACTATTCACGACCACTTCTGGACTTACGATCTGTAAATAAAAATAACTAGTATGTAGTAACTTGGCTAATATAAACTAGGAAGTCCTTGTGGGTAGAAAAACTATTGCCAGCATTACTGTCACTTTAAAGGTTAGACAGATTTAAACTGTGGTTTCCATAATGCAAACTCAAAACACACCCACTTCAGCACAAACAGATGGAGAATGCCTGATGGACAGAAGAATGCTTTAAACACTAGATCCCATTGGCCGCTCCTACTTACCAAGTTATTTCTGTCCTGCTGCATATTTTGACAAGAGAAAAACACAATGAGGGGATGAGGCAGAGACAACACAGAGATTATCGTTTCTTTGATAAAACAGATGAATTGCAACAAAACACAGCTGGTACAAAGGTGGGTGTACATTACTGATTGTCTTTACAATTTATAGCTTGTTAAAATACAGCGGTAAGCCAGCAATGAGCATGAAGGCAATGGGCACAATCAGGGGGGCTTTGTTGCAAATGATCTCAAATATTAATTATAAGCGTAGCCAAGCATGGAAAGCATTAAGGATGTCTAGTAATGTCCAATAGTAACTAAGTATAGTTAGTTCAATGACTACTTTGGTAAGGCAGAAATAGCAGAAAGAACAGAAACAGTTCCCAACATTTGGTTAAGAACATTATACAAACATTAAATACAGCCGTAAAATAACGTAACAAAAAGCTTTTTTTTAATCAAGCATGCAACAGTTCAATAATTTTATGATTTTGAGCAGTTCAGCACCTGATGCAGAAGCAGCAATATAAAACACATATGCCTCACCTCCTTCTGAGCGATGCCCATCTTATCTCTCCAGTGCATCAGCACTAGATCTGCCTTCTCCTTGGCAAACTTTTCTACCTCTTTGGCTGCTTTTCCTGCTATCCGCTGCCATTCAGGCACCTTGTTACGATTTAGCTGGTCCTACGATAAAAAAGAATATATTTTTCTGTAAAGTAAAAGTTAACAAAGTTAACCATTGAATAACTTATAGTAGAATACCGTGGCAAGTTTCAAGTTGTCTCGAATGTGCATTCTATCAACATCTTTTTCTGGAACAGTGTCGGCACTGTCAAGATAAGCCAGTAACCCTGTTGGCTGGAAGAAAGAAAGCAAAAGAGAAGCTCAAATAAAAATAAGACTAGCTCATGTCCAGTAGTGTGGCCTCATTTATATGAAAAGGTTTTAGATCATTAGTCACTACTGAAATTTGTGAACAAAATCGTTTATATAACATAAAGGCAGTGGTATTAACATTGATAAGACTTACAAGTATTCTTTTCAACAGGTTCATTGCAACAGGGTTTTCCGCTGTCCACAAACCAACTAAATGACGACTCAGCTGCCTGAAGGGAAAAACACAGTCATTTGTTGGAAAGGACGAAAAAGGAAACTAATAAGTCACAGCAGAACATGTTTGGCTGTTTACTCAAAACTAAATTTCTTACAGTTATTCTACTTCTCAGGGACTACTACAAGACATTTGACCTGTTTGTAAGCATTCTCTGGTCAGTGCTGACAGTAAACAGTGACGTGTGCAAATGTCTGGGCAGAGCTCCTTCACTTAGGGCCAGCTCCTGCATCTTTGTAGCAATTTCTTTGTCCCCCTCCTGCATCATAAAAACAAAGACACGTGTGTAACATGGATGTACCAGGTCTATCTGAGGGTCTATTATAGGCAGACCTACCTCAATAATGGCCTTCATCACCAGGCCTGCTCCTTTCACTATGGCCATAGAGGGGTGCTAGAGATGACAAGTACACATCAGTATACACAACAAGTAATACTAAATGACATTAGGACATGTTTCAAACTTTGCACCTGAAAAAGTTTAAATAAAGTGCGTCCATTGGAGGCGACCATCTCAAGCAGCATGTCAAATTGCTGTCCTTCAGTGGTTTCACTGTACGGTGCGCAGAGGGCAAAGGTCAGGAAGTCAAGTAAAGAGCTGATGACCAAAGCTCCTGTTCCATGGTCCTAGAAAACAAGACACATCAGCCTATGTCTAACTGTATACAGCATATTGCACAAGATGAGCAACTGAAATTCAAAAGCATTATAAGATAATTCATATTTAGTTTCAGATGTACCACATTAGTGATGAATTTTTCCAGAAGATTTTCCAGGAACTTCTTTGAGGACAGGAGGGAAGCTTTGTTTAACTGTTCTTGCCTCAGATCATAGTCGTCATGCATTGGCTGAAGTGATAAGTGACAGAGTCATCACACCGTGTAGGGTTAATCAGCTCTATATACCATTTGTGCACTCATTAAATCATACTTACACACATAAGTGCACAGAGCATGTCAATAGCAGCATGGGTCACACCATTGTTGTTCCTTTTTAAAGCTTTTACTGTCTTCACTCCCAGTTTTTCCCTAAATCTGAAAACATGCATACATTTAAAAGGCTGCTATACATACAGTACCACTTCAACAACACATAACTGGGAAATTGTCTTCAGAGGCCTGGGACTTAATGCAGTGACTTATTGCTACTGAAGGGACTTTTGTTTCTTTTGCTCACCAACAACAGCAACATTAAACTACAGAAAACTAAAGGTAACATTTGGCTCTAGCAGCAAAATGATTTAAACCATCTTAAGCTATGGGCATTTTGTGGTAGTTAAGAGAAACAGCCAAATGCCCAGCAATAAATCTTAGGAATCCTAACTAGGGTTCAGGAGTAAAGAATCAACAGTAAATACAGTTCCTCTCATACATCTCAGTGACCCGATGAAGGACAATGTTTATGCTTGTTTACTAAATAGCACAAATAGAAGTAATATAATATGTCGAACTAAGAAAGTGAAAACTGAATCATGATATAGTGGATCAAGGCCATACAGATTACATGCCTCTGAGAAAACCAGGGTGAAAGAAAAACACAGCAGAAGGTAATAGTCCTTTTCACAACAGCCAGGCTACTAGTGGTGGGGGATTCAGTTCTGTTTTGAGAAAAAAAAAGGTCCCTCTAATAGAGGGAGAAGAGCATTCTACTCAACTATATTTGGCATAAGAATTGATGCTCAAGCCTTATAATTAGTGCATGCAATTTGACATGATTAAATAAGAAAATTGTTTAGCTACAACAAAAGGGCTTAGCATGTTCATAAAGGTATATCTGCAATAGATTCCATTCAATTTCTTAACATTTATCCCATTAAATGACCAAGAACTGCCATGGGAAATAACTGAATCATTTGAACCCAAGTATTTTCTATGACAATCTTGACTGACTTGTAGTTGGATTTGAACAAACATTACAGAGCCTGGTTGATGTAAAAGGAATAGAACAATCCAAATAAGCAAACAGAGGGTGCACTGAGTTGCATGGATTCATATTTACGTTCCATCTGAGAGTCCAGACCCATGACCAGACCTTGGAATGACAGAGCATGCCGGTTAACAGCAGCTCACATTCATTTGCATTCAATGTATAAGCTATGAGAGGTGGTGGTGAATAAGTTGCATTCATACTTAGGGAGCTGTGTGAAGGCCTGGAACCCAGCTTTAGAGGCCACTAGGCGTCGGATGGCCTGGAAGTGGCTCTCCAGCTCACTGTTGACAGCAGGTAACTCCGCCTCTTGGGACAGAAGGGCTAGGATGGCATTGTTTATGAGCTTCTCTTTGTTCTCAGAGAACAGGCCCTGAGGGAGAACATCCAACATACGTTAGAACATATTTGGGTAGAGGAACAATCAAATCGAATCTTACATCTTGTGTCACAGCGTGTAAAACTCCACTGTATGATATGTTGGCGTTGAAGCGAAACACAGCATCAGCAAAGTTGCCATCTGAAAAAACAAACAAACATATTTTTGTTAGATGCAGATGACACTCTTCACATAATAGTTATTGAGACCATGGGCCCTGACTCACTGGGTGGTGCTGCCAGGAACCTAAGATGTAAGCTCTCCACCTCCTCGTCCACAGGCATGCTCAGGAGCCCCCATCTCTGTCCCCGCTGGGTGGGGGCCATCTTGACACACACATCCCTGTTGCCTGATGCACGTACTCCGTCAAGCAGGCTAGCTAATAAGGAGTCCCTGAAGAACAATGAGAATTCTCATTAGAAACCACATACATTTGTATTGAATATATTTTTATTAAGTGCATACCTTTCTGTGGAGGAGAACCTCCTAATCTGTCCTCTGATAAATTCAACCGTAAAAACCTGAGGGTTGTCAACATCGCAAATAAGTGCAAATACCTGAGGACAGAAGAAACCGTCATAAATACACAGGAGGGCAGTATTCAAGGTAACCTTTACTGAAGACTTATGTTTGCTATAACATAGTGTGCATAACACAGTATGAGCAGATTCTGTTTGTGTTCAAATCTAAAATAAAAGTCTAACTAAGATCTTCAGACCATAATCACAAGAAACAAGAGCAGATTTCTAAGATTCAATAATCAACTCTCAATGAGACCTGTAAACTTGCACAACAGCAGAAATCCATCTGAGTACCTTAACTGATAAAAGAGCATAGTGTAAGTAACTGAGTGTAAAGAGTGTATGGAGCATACCTCTCCAAATGGTTTAACTGTAACAATGTTATAAGACGCTGGGTCTCTCTCCACTAAACATGTTTCTGTTAGGGCCAAGATACGTTTCACAGGCTCCTGAGGAAACAAAACAATTCAAAATCATACATCTAACTTTTTTGTAATTTAAGTTTAACATAAGTAGACATGTTACTGACTGGATGGCGCGGGGTGATCTTCTGAACTACAAACTCTGCCAGAGACGTAATGCTCTCGTCTGAGCTGTACTTCCCCAGTCTGTCAGTCAGAAAGTCTTCAAAGGTCAGGGACTCCTTTCTCAGACGGAGCGTGATGCCAATAAAATTCCCTGCATGTTCTATGGCGCTGCGGATGATGTCATCTCTGTGCTCTGAGGCAAACAGATGCTACCAGAGCGGACAACCAATATATAACCAAGGTTAACAGCACTTATCAATGAACAACTGATTATATATGACATATGAGTCCTTACAAGCCTGCTGAAGCCTCCATGAAGGATGCAGAACCCTCCTTGGTAATCGGACACCTCCACAAAGCCCTCAATATTCCGGTAATCATAAGAGCAGACCACTCTGTTGGTCTGAGGATCAATCTGGTCAATTCCGCCTGGTGTTACTTCTAAATTCACAGACTTTCGCGTGTCACTCCAATGATGTTTGTAGCAGTTGTATCGCTGTTGGGATTTAAGGCAAAGAACATTACACAAGTTACAAGATACATCATTAGACTGTTAATACAATTTTATAAATCCCTTACCCTGCCAGTTATTTTTCCTTCTGAAAATTCTGTTCTGAATCTCTGAAAAAGACAATTTTATTTAAGTTATTCATATGCCATTAAAACTTGAACCATTTTGCAGCTATTAGTCATCTAATTGTAAAAGGTTTTTATTGTCAGCGAACCAGGAGTAATACTGCGCTGTTAGCATGGTAGTTGTTATTAGCATTAACGGGACTCCACAAACTCCACTATGACCTCTGAAAGTGTGAAAAGCACTTATAAACTCGATTAATAATTGCTATGATTGCATTAGAAAAGTAAGGAATAACTGTAGACCTGTATACGACAAATGTTCTTTTTTTTTTGTTTGATGAGATAGTACTGGCATAAGTATAACAAATATTGATATCAGTTAAGTGTCAGTTTGTAGGGAAAAAAATGTGAAAAGAAAGCACAAAAACACAGGAAGTAGCAGAGTTCTAAAAGAGAATTCCTCTACTAATGTCACCAACAGAGCAGGGCCTTGCGTATTTGTGCGTAAAAAGCATTTTTCTGGCAGATTAAGCATTGGTTAACAAAAATGAAGGCACTGTCTTCTATTTTTATTTGCCTAATCTACTAGATCTATTAGTTTTGGCATTTGTTAACATTGTGGTTGCTAGGTAACAGAACTGGAATTACTTCTATGTATGTCAACAAGAAATTAAATAAAAAATAGACAAAAGTAGGCCAAAAACTTAGTAAAATCTTAAATATAATTATGTTAACTATATTTAATGAAAAGGTAATCAGAACTTGTGACAGGCACAGCACCAAATAACCCAATTACATATCAATAATTAGCTTGTCATTATATAAAATAGACTGTATAGTATGCTCCAAAACACTGTATGAATGTCGCCCTGCACAGCATTGGCTAATGTGTGCTGTTAGCTCGGCTCACCAGTGCTTCTGTGAGCAGCTCTGTGCGGTGCTCTGTGGAGAACTTGAGTGTTTCAGACTTCTTGCTTGTGCCTTTTCGGAATGTGAGGTTGAACTCTGTCCCCTGTCCCTTCCCCACGGGACAGATGCCGCAGATGTCCCCATAAGGCCACTGAAAAAAAGACATCAAACACAAAGACGGTAAGTGGAAAACTACATAGCTGTTAAATCTAATACATTACAACAGGCTAACCTGATTTGTTACTTCTAATGTTGTAGGATTGTAAGTTGTAATGCCATGGGTGCCCACGGAGAATACTCGCTTGTACCTTGAATACAAAAGGCAGGATTAGTCATAATACCACAAGCAAATAACAATGAGTGTGGGAGAATATAGAGAGTAGTGTCATGACTGAAAGTACAATTCAAACATTTATTTTCACTAAACAATGAGATTATTTCAATTCCAAAACAAGTCCACGCATGACAGCATTTACAGTCCGTATCTCGATGATGTCATCTCATATCCAGCTTTATTGTGTCTGAGTCAGTGCACATATTTTTTCTGCTTTATTGTTATAACATTTGAAGGTATAGGAATGATCACATTGTTGAAGGGGGTGGTCTGTCTCTATTCAGCTTTCAGGTTCCTGTTTATAGGCAACATTTTGAGTTTTTTTGACAATTCAAAAGATGAAATAGTTTGTTTGGTATTGTTAAATTACTATGGCAACAGTGCAAATTTTTCATCACTCTGAAACCCATGGATAATAAACAGCTACTAATTGTATTGCTGCCAAGTGTCCAGAGATATGACTGGTGTTACTCAGCAACTACCAACTGCATTTTTTATTTGATTTACGGTTTAGCAATTTTCATTAGATTACCATAAATGTGGATCTGATCTGTAACTTGGCCTGTTGACATCACCGGCCTGTCTCCATATATATATAGTTTAGTCTAATGCCATGCTAGGGAACATTCCAGACAAAGCTATAATATCTCAAGCAGATGATAGACCCTCCACCAGAAAAGTGTGCATAGTTCACCTTTAACATCTCATATTTAGCTTGGCACATTCACTTAGCCCACTATAAACCTCTGATATATTTGCATTAGTTATAGTAATAAACCAATTAGTCCAATACTATACTTTTGAATTTGATTTCGACACCAATACTCAATAGTGATTTTGAATGGGAATTAAAAATAAATAAATAAATCATAGCACTTTCTATTATATCACCATGTGGTTTTATATCTGTGTAATCACTCAGTGGTCCAGGTAGGTTCCATAGTGGTTTATGGGAGTATACTAGTCTATGGTCTGGTCTTATACTTGTGCTGATACAACACAAAATCATTCTAAAGCTATTCAGGAAAGGTTCATTTCTGTCCTGTGAAAGTGACTTTTTTGGTATCAATTCCTGCTCAAATCTAATTTCAATACTAGTTCTAGAATAGATTAGAATCTGTTTTTCGATATTTTTGACAACCTTATATAACCAATACAGTATACCTGAGAAGGCACAACCTCTTCACAAACTACATGTAAGAACGATGTAATCAGAATTCACATGTATGTCATCTTGTGTCTGGTCTATACCTGGTCCTATTCTTCACGTCTCAGCCTTGGTGCTCAGAGCAGGAGGCATTACAGAGTCAGCACAACGCTTGTTAATTATTCATGGTCTGTGGGCTGCCTTTTTCCTCTCCATTCTATCTTAGTACATTGCCCAGTGACTATCCCACCTGCAGCAACTCAATCATATTCTTATACAATCAAGCTAATTAGTCGTAATGTAAATCCTTTCTAATGTTTGCATTAGATAATTAAAATAAAGTACAATATATATATATATATGTGAAATTCAATAGGTTAGATGTGAAAAACACGGTCTAGAGAACAAGGGTAAATAAATCTATGGGAGATTTACAGATTCTAATCCACAAATGTTGAACCTTATCTTTATTTGACAGAGATTGGCTTCACAAATTTATATTAATCAAAGGGCTTTAACTGTTTTCAACTCTGGCATTAATCAAGTCTTTGCGGTTGAATAATGACACCACTTTCTGAGGCTACTGTGACAAAAAGATTTCACTTTCGTTTTCTTAATACTGACAAAGAAAACATTCAACTTTATGCCATTTTTTTTTGTTAGTGTGGATAAGCCCAGTAAATACAGATACAGATATTCAGCATAAACCTGGCAGCAAACTGACAGTTAAACAGCTCATTCTACCACAGCATTCTGACCTGTCCTCGAGCTGAATTTTAAAACTGTGAGTGTTTTGAAGTCACATGAATGCAACCTATTAGCTTAATTGTCTGTGCACATAATAGAAACAGAACTCATGTAAATCCTTTTTTATGTTCACAATAGATTATTTTCATTCTAGATTATATGTAAAATTAAATTACTTAGATGTGAAAAACACTTTAACAGGTCTAAGTCATCTTCTAGAATTTGATGACTGAATCAAAATTTCAGATGCTGGGCAGCTTCTGATATAACTATGGGAGATTTACTGTTTTTCGAAAGAAATGCACAAATTTACTATATTAATCTATGGCTTTAACTCCTTTTAACTGACATCAGTCACAGCTTTGTGGTTGAATAATGACAACAATTTTTAAAGCTATTGAGAACAAATAATTGCACTTTTGTTCACTTATGCCAATACAGAAGGCATTGAACTTTGTACCAATTTTGTTTCATGAAGATATGTCCAGTAATTACATAAACCATTAAGCAAAAAACTGGTAAAAACCAGGTCTAAAGCATTAGACAAAGCAAATTGGACAATACTATTCTGACCTGTCTTCCAGCTTGTACAATAGCCTCCTCTTCTGCAGAATATTTCATAATACATTGCACATCATTTGGCAACTTCCTGACTAAATCTCTTAACCACTGCATCTCCATCTTAAACAGACTTTCACATCAGAGAGTGCTTTCTCCAACCAAATGTTTAGACTATAAAGCCAAACTGTATTGAGCAAATTCAAGTTATACTATAATCAATATATTAAGTCTGATATTAAAAACTAAAAGAAAATCTAAATATAATATTTAGCCAAAATGTGCACTCTTGCCATTGAGAGGCAAAAATACTATGGTATGCAAAGGAGATTCAAAAAAGTCTTGTATTTGCATCTGTGAAAGTGGAGAAGTAATGCAGATATATGATCAATTACATAGACAGCCGAGTGCCTTTCATTTAGAAGACACACTCAGACTAATCTAATACTCCACACTAGTCACAAGGCTTTAATTAAACAGGAATGAGATAAGAGCAGAGGATAGTAAAAAGGTGACTCTTATACCATCCTGCTACAAACTATTGCAGTAAAATCCTCACATCTACACACTGTATCACATAGTACGTCCAACTATCATTATCCACATGATGCTCTGTTGAGGGCTAGAGCTAGATGGCAGCCCTGCTTGAGTTACATGGATCCAGGCTTGAGCTAATGGGACAGTACATTTAGAAAGCAGGTATTGGTAATATGATCTGCCTGCCTCCCTTGGACTGGTTCATTCTTCTCAGCAGAGCATCATGTCACAGCTAATTTTAGGTCAAATGCACAATTAGAACTACACAAGTATATTTATTAGTCTACATTATTATCCAATACTTAAGCAAAATTTTAGTTACATAATATTTTAAATAGATCAACTTGAATTGTAAGTTAATTTAAGATAGACTGCTAAATCGTAAAAGGTTACATCATATATTTAAACATGAAGGGATCTGTGCTTATTTTGCTGTTGGGTTTATTGTGCACTGGAGCTAAACAACTTATCTCATGGATCAAAATATTTTAATAAAGTGAAATCTAGTGGTGAAATCATTAAATTTTTCTAATTAGTTCCACTGATCCAAACGTGTTAAAAGGAAGTTCAATTTGTTTTAGTTTTGTGTAGTACAAACCACTTAAATAACAACTTGTGTGACTTTTACGCTACAAATTATCTTCATAGTTATTTATGGTTTGCCATCCATTCATAAAATGTATCCTCTCTTCATATTCAGTTCAAAATAACGCTCCACTCATCTCACTGCTGCCATTGTCTGACAAAGCATTCACTACACATCTTTTCCTTGCAAAGATAAGGAAGTCAGTGTAATGGAACCGCCTCCCTTATGGTAAAACAAAAAATAGCTAACGTAGCTCTGAAAGCTGACACAGATTATTTGAAATAGGCAGTAAAACTAGACCTGAAATCATATCTGGATATTTATTGTGAGATAGTAGTGTCTCTTACTTCCCCCTCCAGGAGTGTTTGGTGGTGTAGAAACAGGCCAGATCTTTGTTGTCCTTGACGACGTTCATCTTTTCACAGGACCTAGAAGACAAAAGTGTTGATCAAAATTAGCATATAAATATCCCTGTGCCCTGTGGTTGATTTTTGATAGTTAGAAGGGCTATAAAAACACAGATTTACAGCCAAGCTTCAGCCAAAACCCCATTATTGTTAAAAATGGTTATGTGATATTTTTAACAATATATCTATGACCCAGATTTTTTTTTGTTATTACAAGTAAATATAAAGCATTGGGGGGAGATAAGGGGTAGATGAAAATGGCAATTTTCTGATCACGCAAGCCTTGGACTGGAATTCTCAGAAACATAAGATAAAAGTTAATTGTTAACATGAAAACTCACAATTCATGACATCGAAAGATGAAACAGAGCATTTTGAGCTTTGGAGATGTAGATAGACTAATAATAAAAAGTTATTCAGACATGAGAGAACTGAGTAAAACTGTGGGTATGTTTTTGAGGAGGTACCTAAATTAAAGGCTTAAAGTTCACAAGAGTCACTTTTGCATAATATAGGACCTATAATACAACAAAAATTATCTTGGTTAATTCCTGAGCACCAGAAGTGTCTCTTCTTTGCACCCTGGCCCTCACACGCATAGTCAGACTCAGGTTTATGTAACACACCTTTTAATGTACCACCACACACTTCACACACTCACTCTACATACTGCGTCTGGAAGGTAAAGTCTCACAGCAGCCTCTCAACAACCCGTGACTGAGCGATTCTACAGCACATGTTTAATATAAGCCATAGAATATCCTGACAGACTAAAACGCATGATCAATCCTCCTCACATGAACTGTATCTTCACACATATATTAAACAGACATGCCTGCCAGGAGAGGAAAAACAACCTGCTGTTCAGAGCCTGAGGGAAGGAGTCATCAAAACAGCTGATGACTGGTCGATACACTGCTGCAGAGCCTGTGTGCGTGTGTGTGTGCGTGTGTGGGTGGCCTATTGATCACTTTGATAGCAACAGACAGAGCTGTATCAAAAAGACCACATGAGAAGACATTGTTGAAGTTATAATAGAACTGGGGGAAAATGACAGATTTTTATTTTGGTTTCTCAAATTTTTAAAGATTAAATTTCTCTTTTTCAAACTGTCTTTTTTGTAATTTTTTTGCTTGCAGATTAGAAGATATTCCACTGACAACCAAAACAACAAACTAACTAATAATATTATTATATCATATTAGGGATACCAGATATAAGAATACAATATGATATTACAAAGGTTAATTTTCTGTTAATGGCACCAACCACTACAACTCAAATTTATCAGTCACACAAAATCTGCAATATAGAAAACACTTTGTAACAGGCTTTTACAAAATATATTCTTCAATTCAAACCCTGTAATTGGTTCTATGTCAACTAATCGATTCCAATTTAAGCGTGCTTTGGTAATTGACTTTTGGGTGATCAAACAAGCAAGACAGTTAGATTCACATTTCAGCAAGAATGGGGGGGGGGGTAAGATATGTAGACCACTTTAGTGTGCAGAATCAAGAAGCCATCACCAGACACTGTAGGCATTAACAGAGACTGGGCTATTCTGCTGTGAAGTGAAAAACAAAACCTGTTCCTATACAAGCAAATTAACATTGTATTTATATAAAAATCAACAATGACAAGCTATTAAACTAATGTGTGAATAAATGCTCAGGTCTAGCCCTCAGTGCAGTTATTGCTAACAGCTGCACTGATGAGAACCTGTGTCAGCATTCTGCCAGGATCCGGGAAAACTCACACTCCACTTTTCCTTCCTCTCCATCGTAGAAAGCAAATAAGCAAGATACAGGAGACACAAATCCAACCATAATGAGCTCTCTGTGAACTCTAGACACAAAATGAACATATGGCTCTGCTTATGTCTCAACGGTTTGACAGTAATCCTCTGCAGTTGCACACGATGACTCCTCTTTTCTTGGTTGAATCAGGAGGCTGAGTAAAGCAAAGGACAGGGGGTTGACACAATGTACAACAGGAGATGTTAACAGCCAGCAGAGCAGAGCTAGCCCCATGCTGCTGCCGGAGAGGCCACTTTGATTATATTACTGTGTGGGGAGTGTAAAAAGGACTGAGGCAGACTTCTGTGGAGTCATGTGACCAGCCCTCCTTGTACTTCCTGCCTTTATGCAGATCAATAGAAAGTAGGGCTCTGAGGTGAATACAAAAGAAAAACAGTGAAATGCATTATAAGAAAGCATTCACAAATATATGACATAAAAAACCCAAGAGTATTTATAACAGTTGTTTTAATATCACCTCTTTAGTAGGGCTGCATTTTAGAATAACAGTGTAAAAAAAGACAAAGACAGCAGTAATATTAAAACACAATTGCAAAAAATAATAATTAGTTGTTTTAATCAATAATAAACTTCAAACATAATCTCAAAGCGCCATAGAAATTATTGTTTGTCAACTACTAAAATAATCATTAGTTGCAGCCCTACTGTTTTGTATAGCCTAACAACATTTAATCTAGAAGACAACTATCATAACAACAAGTCGTATTTATTGTAAAATAGAAAATAGTCAAAGCCTCTCTAAGTGCAAAGGTTGAACTGTCATGTGCTGTGACATCACTTGGCAGCGGTAATGATGCATTTTAATTGGCACTAGTTGGTTAACCAATATCTGAAATAAACTACATAGCATGTGACAGAGGAAGAGAAGGCTACCACAACTGGACCTTAATACTATTAATATATTTCTATGTACTTCATTGTAAACTGAAGCCAATGCATTTACTTCTTCTAAATGCAAAGAAACGTGCAGGAAGTTACTGTACGTGAGTAAATTTAGGAAGTAAACCAGTAGCCCTCCACACAACGTATTGTAATAATGCACAACGCTAACGTGTTGATTGAAAATTCATGGATGGCTTTAAAATTATTCACCAATCGGACTGTGGCTGAATGTTCCCTGGCTCGCCTTGTTGATCTGTCAAGTAAATCCATGATCAGGAGGAGTATTAACGCTCCTTTCCTCTCAAACTCTGCTTCATTACAACAGGCCTACGCGATCCAATTGTATTCAAAATACACGGCGACATTCGTGTCTTTACGCTGTTGTTTACTCCGGTGCAGGATGTATTTGACAACTGCTTACGACCGTTTGTTTGCTAAATGCAGATAAGGGGCTGTGGCAGAGGCAGGCGATTGCTACTTACTTAGGCTAAGCTATCCAAAGCTAGCCCCCATATCCAGGTTTCCAGGCAGAAGAGCTAGTTAGCATTAGCAACAGCAGCGGCAGCAGCAGCAGCAGCGTCCAGTCAGTCAAGCAAACATTGAGAAGATAGCTAAAGGCGCAAGTGGCAAGTAGCGGAAGATGTGTTTACCTGCAAAATAGCTAAGGGGTGTCTAGCGTAGCGGTCCCTCAGCCCCCCACCCTCCTCTCTGGGTGTAGCTGGTGCTTTTCAGTTTTCCCAGTCTGATGCTTGCTGTCTGAAGGTGTTCAATTACGCCGTATTCCCCCCACAACGCTCAGGACGCTGCCATGTTCCTGATAGCGCAGGAGCCCGGAGTGCGCATGCGCCGCGGCTGGCTGTCATGCGGCGGTCAGCTGATTGGTTTGTCTCCGCACTGACTGGCTGAGAAGACCCTGGATCTGATCGGTTTTCCTGCTGTTTATGTATGGCGCGTTTAATGCAATCACCTAAACAGACGCATGGGTAGAGCTTTCTGAACTAATGCTAACCCTACTGCTATCTCATTAAAACGGCAAACTCACACTGTTTTGCAGTCAGAGGTAAAAAAAAAGTAAGCTGATTGTGCCCTCTAGGGTCATTACTCTGCAATAGCATGTTATAGGTTTACGTTATCATTTCAAACCTAGCCCTATAGGTCACTGATCAGGTTACTTTAAGGCACCTGTAGTGTAGCACTCAAGTTTCTGCTTGTGAAAACTACATTATTGCTCTCAAGTAGACTATAACGCAACATAAGCAGCCACTGAAACCAAATGGTTGAAAATAATAAATACTGTAAACACAATAAAGTAACATTAAAGCAAGGGTATAGATCACGACACTTATTTTTCTTACATGAAAACGTTATTCGCAAATAAGTATATTGTTTATGTCCAAATTAAAGCAAATTTCCAGTGAAACACCAATACAAATGCAGCACAATAAATTAGTCCCTCGTGCGTAGCTATAAATCACATGAGGGTAATGCAAAATGCTGTTTCTGAGTACTCACCGGGATTGAAGGTAAAGGGGAAACATTTTGTCTGTTGTCACGTCCGGCTCTTGTACAGTGAATTGGAGCAAGACTGCACAGAGTGGTCACGTTATGAGGCATCTGATTAGGGGACTAACCATGCGCTGCCCGTTAGTCTAATTCAATTAGGGCTTGAGAGACATAAGAAAAATGCTTCTCTTTTTAAGTTGGCATTCATAAGAATGTTGGTGTACAGTATGACAATATGACATGAGCATGCAATGGAATGTTTTGTCATGCTTATTTAAGTAGCTTTCTTATAAACCACTGCATGAAAATCAGACTAGATTCAGAGTTTGAATTCTGTGAATACCACAAAAGTTCAAAGAGGTCAATTAATGTCAGATGGAAGGCGCATACACATGTATGAATCGTTGCCTTACTGAAGGCCTAACTGTGACATAAACATAAAGGGTGAAGTCAGGATAGATTTGAACCAATGTGGTTACAGAAAAAAAAAAAAATCTTATTGGCATTCTTGTGGTGTTGTATTTTTTCATCAAGTAGTTTTGTGGATGCCATTACTGACATAACAGCTGAGATCCCCCCACCAATATCTTCATCTTTGTGGTAAACAGACTTTGACGGTGTTAGTTGTCCTGTTAACACGCAGGTTTTAAGCAAGAAACTTATGGGTGCTGTTCTTGTCTACTATACAGCAGTCAAGCACCACAAGGTGTCATGCTTGTCTTAAGTTCTGCTGTACTGCTGCTGCAGCCTCAGACAAGTCAATGTGAAGAAAAGCACATGAGCACATTTAAATTTATTTTATGAAAATATTAATAATTAGAGTTTATTAAAATACTGCAATTTTTACAGTAGAATGTTAAAACTGCAGCCTTTTAACCAAGTCCTTTCAACCAAGTTTGTGTAACATAGTTGAAAGGACTTCTGTTTTCTGACTCTACATAGAGTACATGTTTGTGGTTATCATAAAGATTAACACACTGGGCCTATCTGACTTACAGAACCTGCATTTTTAAACATTTGGCAAAATATTTTCATATAACAGTAGCAGCCTTCTGAAGCCTGAAAACAGTACAAGCAGCAAGTCAATACAGGCTTATATTGGACAGTGCTTCTGTAGGAGTCATCTTGATGTAATTGTGCAAATGGTTGTACTAACTGAATGCTTCTGTAGTTTGGTGTTTTTCATTTTTATTTTGGTAGATTATCTGTGGTATGTCATGGGTATGATAACTTTGTATTACATAATACTTACCAGAAAAGCTTTAAGTTAAGTGACTACAGTAGGTTATAGGCCCACATAAAATTACAATTCGAAAACTTTACTCCTCCAGTGACCATGATACTAATAAAAAACTAGCCAACATCTTACTGGTATTTTCCAATTCTAACATGAACACTGAAAATTGTATTTGCTGGATTTTTTTTATTGTCCGTTTGTTTTACCAGTGTTCTCCAGGAACATTAGCCTATCTATCCCTACTTCAACTAACTGTTTCTACTAGAGTAGAGTATCTTTGTACCTAGAGTATCTGCGAGTATCTCTCGAGTAGATCACGTCCATGCCCTGTTACTTCCACTGCAGACACACAGTCATCATGGAGACCAGGGAGGGCAGTCTGTACAGGCCCCTCCATACAGCACTGCTCCTTTAGGCACATTGACATCAGAGGAACCAGAAGGAGCACTGTCGTGGTTCATGCCTAAGAGGTAGGCTGTGCATATTCATGCATTTGTTCACTGACATTGGCAATACAACTTTCTTCCTTTTATTTTGACTTCTGCTGTGGCTGGTCTTGTCATTCACAAATCTAAACACAAATGTCTGCTATGGGACTAAGGCTGTGAAACACTAAGATCTGGGCAGAACAACATTTAAACCAGTCTCCAATATTTAGTTTAATAAAACAATAGCATTCATACAGGGCACCTTTAACAGCAATTGTTAGTCTCCACGGAGACGTGTAGTATTGCAGTAAACCAAAGTACCTCTATAGAGACAAACTGTTAATGCCCCCTGGTCAAGGTATAAGTCAGATCTGTGGAGTGACATTAATCATGTCTTGCATGCACTTAAAACAGTTATAACTTATAATATGTTACATAGATACATTTAGATATATTGTATAAATTTTGATATACTGTATTACTTCTCAGTTAAAGGAATAGCATCTCCATGGAGACAATCAGGTAGCGGACTCCCATCAGAAAAGCTACATAATGCCCCTTTAAGTAAATTGAAATAAAAAAATACAGTGGACATGCACTATTAAAGTACCAGTCCTCAAGTTCCTCCGTGGGCCAATTTGCATGCCCAGAGGCAACACAGGTCTTCTAGTCAGCTTCATCAAATCACTGCTGATCTGCTCTTGTCCTTCATCTTCTGAAGAGATGGTTCTTTTGGTTAGCTTCATCACATCAATTTTGATCTGCTCTTGTTCGTCATCTTCTGGAGACATGGTTCTTCTCGTCAGCTTCATCAGATCTCAGGACCACAGGGCTCAGTTGGCCCCTCCAAGCCAGTCACCATGGGAACAGAAACAAACAGAAACAGTGTTAAGGCGTGTGCACATTCAAAATAAGGCTCCCCCTAAAGGTAGTACATTCTGACAGCCTAAGCCATCAAATAATGCTCCCATTGTAGAATCACCATTATTTACTCATTTATATGAATTTGGGTAGAGGTAGCTCATTTCAACAGGCCCATATCTTCTCCCAGATAATGCATCCACTAGAGGTGACATTAGGGACATTGAAGATGGGACAATTCCATACAGTTCAATTGTATTTATATAGTGCCAATAACAGTGGGCTTGTCTTTTAGTCATGATGGATGAGGACCCAAAAAGGACAATAGTATAATCCTTTGGAGTGAATTTATTCAAAAGGGTCCTGCGTTGACGTAAAGCGCAGTGACTTGGGAGTGGCATATAGCCTGCTCCTCAGTCGTGTCTTGTAGATTTTTAATTTCATATTTGTACTCTTATGGATGGTACAATTTCGGTCAAAAATATCCCAAACCATATTTTTTTCTTTTTATGTATTCACAAATTTATTTTAGGCAAAAATTATAGGCCTAAGGCTTGGTTCCAAATTGTCAATAAAACACCATAAATTTACTTTACAACTATACCCACTGGTCTAGGTGTACAATAGCCTAATCTTATAACTTCCATTTGCCTAATCTAACCTATTTGTTATAGGCCTGCCATTAAAACTGTCACTATAAGCCTACTAAAGTACCCTATGTGTGAGGTGGGGAACGTGGAGAATTATTTGATGTATATTTTATTTCGAGCAGCACAAGAAATGTTCAATTAGCGTTAGTCTGCCAACACCAGTACAGAGAACTGCTAGACTGAGCATAGTCATCAACATTTATTTTCCATGATCAGGGTTCAATATGGTTTATGGGAGTTACCCGGAACCTTCTACTCCAAACCCCCGTCTCTACAGATATATTACACACAGATACATCTAATGCAAAGTGATACAGACTGAAACCTGCCCTGCCCTAACTTCAGTGCGTCCCAAAGTTAAATGGTTAACCTGCTTCAGACGAACGTACGTCGTGACGTCAGACGCGCAGTCTTCTCTGGCCGTCGCTTGGACAGTTTGGCCAAAGTCGCCTTCCTATCTCACAGCACCAGCACAGTCCCTACAAGACAAATTATTCTTAAAATGGGCAACTGTCAAGTGAGTACTATTTTTGATATTTTGTGACCTAAACTAGCACGGTTGTCCACAAATCTGATCAAATTACGCACATTTTTCTCACCGCTTTACTACACGACACGCTCAGATTTATTTCAGTCTAGCACGTCCAACACAACCCGAGTAGGAGCCATATCAAAGTTGACTTAAGTAATGCCCTTTCCTTTTTTTCTCTGCATTTCAATTCTACTTCTACATGTGTGGCGCATTTGTCCAGCGTGTCCCTTTAAAAATGGACCATAGCATACGCGAATTAGATTTTCTCTCACCAAATGCTCTTTAATACATGACACCGTTCAAACAGCACACTTATATGACGCGTTCAACGCACGCATACAATTTCTGCGCGATTCATTGAATATCATGAAAAGCTCAGTGTTACTTTACGCAGAGGAAAACAGCCGCTCCCCTGCGGAATTCTCCACAGCTCCGTTAGATGTGAATGAGTAGCCTTTGCTTGGACAAGAGTGGATTCAGCGGTGCACAATGGGGGAGGGTTTCAAAACGTTTCACTTTCATTGACCTTACTTCTGACCGATGACAAAAATGCACGTGGGTAGTTAAGAAATGTGTAAATAACTTACTCTTACATAAGCTTCTGTGAAATAAATGTATCTTGACATAGTGCTGACAAATGTAAACTGCCATATGATCTAATATGTTGTTATTTAAGTCAGGCTATAGGCCCAACTGTATGGCTCTCACTTAGGGTATACGTTCACTAGCCTGTAGCCTATATATGGCCCCATCAAGTTTGTTTAAAGATTCTAGCCCTGAATTCCACAGTGCATTGTGTCAAGTACCCCTCCCCCTCTGTCAGCTGCTGTTGGATTACCATCATCACTATCCCACCAAGATTACTTTACCCACTCAATTATCAGTTTCACTCACAATATAATCAAAACATTCATCTTCTGTCTTCAGCCTACCATTGTGCCCTATGAGGACTTTGATGTCGTGGCAGACATCAAGGCTATCCGGAAAGCTTGCAAAGGGCTGGGTAAGTTGGACGTAGCAATTTAAGGTAATTAGTTGTGGAAATAAGATGACTGGATTACTTTTATTTGTCATTTTTAGGCACGGATGAGCAGGCTATCATTGACATCCTGGCCTACCGCAGCTCAGCCCAGAGGCAGCAAATTAAACAGGCCTACTTTGACAAATATGATGATGTAAGTTATTGTATAAATACAGACAGTAATTATTGTTTATTTAGCAATCTCATATTTCCCATTGACAAAACAGGCAATCTAGTAATATCAAAGTATCACCAAATATACAGTGAATTTACCCATTGTCAAATGCCATACTCTTTGCTTTATAAAGTATTGTTCCATGGTGCTGGAATAAAAAAGCAAAAGATTCTACGTATGACATGATCCTCTGTTCATTTCAAGGACAGCCTTCATTAAATATTTACTACTAGGCTTTTAAACAGAATGATAATGATTCCTCGAAATTTTTGACAAGGCTTCTTAACGAGAGCTTTGCATTTGCTGGCAAGTGTCCGACCAAACTATCACAATGAAAAGTTCACAGTATTGTTTTATAAATACCATATTGTACGATGTAGATATTGTTACAGTCATATTAATTAATTATTGGAGTTTTCAATTATAACTGAACAAATGAATAAAATATTAGACGATTCTATCTACATATATTGGCATGACATACAAGATATTCAAAATAGTTATTGCATGTTGCTTGTTTGTCATAGGAGCTGGTGGATGTGTTGAAGAGCGAGCTGTCTGGAAACTTTGAAAAGGCTATCTTGGCAATGCTGGATCCACCTGTCATCTATGCTGTGAAGGAGCTTCGCAAGGCCATGAAGGGAGCCGGCACAGATGAGGATGTCCTGGTGGAGATCCTCTGTACTGCCACCAATGATGTAAGTCTCTAATGTTCCTAAAATTAACTCTTAAAATGAGTCTGTGAAATAGTGTCAATAATCAGCTGTGGTGATGTGTCTAAATAATTTATTTGTTTTGTTCTCATAGGACATTGCCATGTTCAAGGAATGCTACTTCCAAGGTAGGTATAGGTCTGCCTGCCTACAAATACAAGCCACCACCATCACCATCTCCACATGTAATATGCAATACATTTTGATACAAATACAGAATGCAGAATTCCAAGTGCAGCATTTTAATAACACAGTATTTAATTATTTACCTGTATATTAATTTAGTAATACAACATTGCTATGATATTTGATATTACATTTGAGCCAGACATTCAATGGTTTTAGTTAACAGAGTTTATTTTAAGTCCTCCCAAATTGCAGTTTTCCTGTTAACCTTGATGAGAACGCTGATATGTCGATTGCAGGCAATAACATCATCGGTTATGATAAGGAAACACTTGGCTTTTGTAGGAAGTTTCTATTGTACTGTTAACATCCTTTTGAAAACACATCTTGGTGGAGTAGCATAACACATAACCAAAAGATGTTCTTCCAGTCTGGTTAAAGATCTATTTTAGCTATCTTAGTAACAGTACATGTTCAAGAATGTTCAGTTCAGTATGATTCATAATCATCCATGACTTCATCAGGTTGTCAGGAGTTCAGCCATTAACACATTATGAGTCCAGAATTCACTATGGCTATAGAATTCATTTTAAAGTCCCAGTTTGTCATTAGATTGGCCGAGGTCAAGATGAGTTCATGTTAACTATAGAATTCATTGTGATCATGAAGATCTTAATTAGTTTGTATTATTCATTAATGAGTTTACTGATGTTAATTTGTGGTGTGTTTATGCATGAATCATTCTTAATCCATGTGAATTCAGAGTGAAGTCACAATGGGTTAATGATTGATTTTATGTTAAAGTAATGAGAAAATCACAATAAAATTATAGCTGAATCACAATGAACACATTACCTCATGTACCATTATTGTCAAATGTTACTATAAGATATAGTGAAGAGAAGTACAGGTAGATTACTAATAATAAATGCACTGTACATTTGAACCTTTTCTCCACCTTTTATTATTTAGTCCATGAACGTGATCTGGAGGCCGACATTGAGGGAGACACCAGCGGCGACGTTCGTAACCTCCTAATGGCACTGCTGCAGGTAAGTTGCCTTGAGTTTCTACAGCAGCTTTGTAACTATATCTCAGCATTTGGCTGTCTGTCTGAAATAGAGCTCTCACTCTCCCTGTGCTCTATATACACATGCACAAGCTGGACACACACCAAACTCTCTCTCTCTCTCATTACCAAATCAGACTCCAGATTGAATTCCCGCACTCAAACAGAAGGCTCTATGTCTCACAGCAAAACACTTCTTTCAGGGAAACAGAGATGAAACATACGAGGTGGATGAGGAACTGGCAGAGCAAGATGCCACTGCACTTTTTGAGGTGCTACTTCATATTTGAATGTTATATTGGGTATTTATAGTTTGATATTAATTGTGCAAAATCTCATCTAGGCTGGTGAGGGGTGTTTTGGGACAGATGAGTCCACTTTCAGCTATGTTCTGGCTATGAGAAACTACCTCCAACTCCAGGCCACATTTAAAATATATGAGCAGGTATGTAGGAGAAGCATTTCAAATATTTATATAGTGTATCGTGATATGCAAGATCTGAATGTAGTTCTCCCGTTAAACTAAGTAGACTCCATTAGTATTTCTTGGATTACATATTAACATTTTGTTTGATTTTTAGCTGTCTGGAACTGAGATTTTGGATGCCATTGAGAATGAAACTTCTGGGACTCTGAAGAAATGTTATAAAGCCCTTGGTTTGTACTAGCTTTCTTTACTATGTATCTCTCTCTTACACCTCTTTATCTAACCACACAAAATATCTGAATATGTTATATTTGTGAGCATTGTTTAAAAGTTTGAAAAGAGATTATTTTTGTTCAGTGGTTTTAGTTTCAAACTTTTCAATGTATCATAATACATTAGCTCAAAACTAATGTAAATGAAATTCTGCATAGGAGGTACATACACATGCTTTGATGATGTGTACTTTTATTCTAGTGAGTTGATACAGTTGGCACATTTTACTTTTCTATGTTTAAAGTATATTAGTGTAAAGTTTTAATTTAGTGTTTTTTGTTCACAGTGAGAGTTGCTAAGAACCCACAGCTGTACTTTGCCAGACGACTGCATGATGCCATGAAAGGAGCAGGCACTGACGAAGACACACTCATCCGTATCATTGTGACTCGCTCTGAGGTAATACACAATAATAGAAAAATTTTGGATTATTAATATGTTTGTGACTATGTAATAAATTATGGTTACATCTTGGTTATTCTTGGTCATAACAGTATGACCTGGAGACCATCAAAGACATGTATCTGGAGAAGTATGATGTGTCGCTGAAGGATGCCCTAAAGGATGAGTGCAGCGGTGACTTCAAACGCCTCCTACTGGCCATCTGTCACTGAACATGTTACACCCTATACAATATGGTCTAACGTGAGAATCAGAATACTTGTTTAACAGTAGCAATGTGTAGGGCTGATTAATGTGTGATAATTGTCTGTTATTTTAACTGTATTGTCTTTTTATTTTATTTGTACTTTTTATGACAAATTCACCTCAATCTGGTTGCCTGCTGCCTTACATGGGGCTCAGATTTTTAACTTTTTTTAACAACTTTGTTATTTTTTTAATGAACAAATTTTAATAATGTCATAGCACTGCTACTGATGCAAGTAAATGTGAACAGGTGATTTAGTTTGGCCACACTGTCAGCAGACAACAACATTTTGCTTATATTGATTCAGTTATTTAGTCACTGCATAGGCTACCATTAATGCTGGAAGCTTATTTATTATATTTGATGTTACAACTGCTACTGTACCTTTGGTCATTTTCTTTTACAACCCAGTGAGTATTGTCTTCTGCTGTACAACTAATGCAATCACTCTGTAAGGCTGTAATACTAAGTGAGATGAAGGCAGATAGTAAGTTATATGAAAAAAGTAAGTTTGGAATAGTGAAAGTAATGAAATGTTATGCAAATTGTTGCCTCACAGTTGCACATGGAAGATTATATATTTAGTTACATGAAGTCTACATCAAAAATGTGTATTTACTTACTATATTTTTCTTATACTTTTACTAGTAAACTACTACATAGCTTATGGTTTACTGCTACTTAATTACAATGGTATTATTGTTAATGAGTCAGAGTCTAACAATCGGTTGTGTGTTAAATGACAATGGCATTTTAAATTAGCTTATGTTTGTGCTGATAAGTCAATCAGCTGAAATATTAGATTTAATACCACTTCTGCAAATACTGTCAATGATTAATGGCATTGAACATTAAAACTTGAACTTTGTTGCCTCTGTAGCCAAAGATATTTAGAGTAGCTGCTAATAAAGTATATTGTAACAGCTGAATCGTACCATTATTTTATTTACCTGACTTGTCTGTTTCATAGGACAATTATTAATGCGTCTAGGCTTTACATGAGAAAATGGTAAATAATAAATTGTTAATTGACGTGCCTTCTTTGTTGCCTTTCCATGCGGTAAGATATTTGATGACTCGAGAATAAAACGAATGAATCCTAACATGACATGTTCGAAAATAAAACATACTTAGCTTCATCAGTACATAGCATCAGCTAATATAAACATCATATAAGCAGATATAGAGATTATTTTAAATTTGTGTATGCAATATATTAGTATATTCTAGTTGTGGTCTTGGTAGCATCTCCGAAATCCGACGGTCCTTAAACAGAGTAGGAGTCTTTGCCCCGCCCATTGCCAGACGTGCGCCTCTTGTGTTCCGCGTTCTGTAATATTTCATATTTTTGAGGACTGTTTTGATTTCTGAACACGCTGACCATTTAAAAACCCAAAGTGGGAGTGGAGCGTCTTTTCAGTCCATCGGATTCCGTGTGAGGTCGGTTAGTTTCCACGTATTCCTCGGTCTTTTCTAGCCGCATTTTCTCCTCTCTGCCTAGTTAATTACAGCTTCCATCTTAGGGGGAGTAATTAAACCGCTGCGGGGAAAAATGGCTGAGCTTCAATACAATAAGATTCTTATAACATAGCGTCATTGAGGTCATAATCATTTCATGGATTATCTACAGTAGGTGAAAATGACTGACCGAATATGACTTGAGATTGATTATTCTGCAACCTTCTGTTGGTTTAAAATTTTGAGGAGACACTTGCTCCATAGACTCGAGAGCTAAAGTTATGTCAGGATATGAGGACTATTTTACAATTGGCTAAGGGTTTGTTTCACAAAGCAGTGATAAAGGTAAGTGTAATTTTAGGGTTGTGCTCAAAACTACAGGCGTCATCATTATTATTTATCATTTAAAAAGTATCCTGCTATCGAAATACATACACTCATAAAATAGCCTACTCCAATTGGCCAATCTTTATCCCAGGAATGTACTTTACATTTCTTTTACAGCGTGGTGTCATGTCGTCAGTGTGGCAGCAGGAGGCGTCAGCGTACTCCCCTTGTTTGGAGATAGACTCCAGCTCTGTGAGGAGCAAAGACAGGCTAAACTCCACAGCATGGATGAAACAGGAGCAGGATGACCTCCGCATCATCAAGTTTGAGAACTTCCAGATGGGACCCTCTGATGTGGTCCAAGACAACACCCCCAGCAGCGCCATGTCCAGTATGAGGCATTGTATCTACCAAGCCATTGCTCAAAACTTTGACACTTATTGTAAAAATTATCTGCTCTGTTTTTTTAGATGTGTCAATGACAGAGGGGCTGCCCCCAAGGGTGCTGCTGACCATCACTAAGCTCCAGTGCATGCTGGAGAGTAAACAAGAGCGCATCGCTGCCCTGGAGATGCAGGTGGAGGACCTAATGCAGGACCGACAGTTTCTCAGGAACCAGATCGAGAACCTCACCAGCAACCGCTCCTTACAGACATTTGCTGCACCTAATCCAATGGCTGAAGGTCTGTGGGCAATTCTTTTGCATTCAAGTTAAAAGCATTAGGTAGGAATGTAAGATGGCAATTTTATCACATTATTAACTATGAAGTAGATTCTTATTCCTTGCCAGGCTACTTGTGAAAAAATTTGATAATACAATATATTAATATACTTTCTTATCTTCATTATCTTATCTTTTTAGTTCCGAGGCCAAGCAAAACCCACAGTTCAGAAATTAAATCTCGCAAAAGAGAGCGAGGGTTTTCCAGTTCCTCGTCCAGCAGCAACAGTGACTGTGAAGGTTCAGACGGCTCAGAGGTGTCTGCTGCCTCCAGTGAACAGAGAAAGAGGAAGCATCACAAAGACAAGAAGAAATCCAAGAAGACAAAGGACTACAGCCGGAAAAGAGGTACCATCAATATACTGTACCTTTCACTCTAAATGAGTGCATGCATTTCATTCTTGTCTATCTTACCTAGCCACTGGAATCCAATATGTCATCCATCGCTACAAACAAGTCCTGTCTGCCTTTAACAAGAAAAAGAACATGAGTGAAGCCTTTCGCCATCATGGAATTGACAGGAACACTATTGCTAACACGGCCTCTATAGCAGAAGTACAGCTAGCGGGCAAAGACTTGACCCGCTTGGTAGGCACGTTCCGCCAAGGAGAGGAGACTCTGGTGTCTTATGCCCAGAAGTGCACAATGGTTATTGACACTGATCCTGAGCTGGCGCGAAAAATCGACCAGATGAAAGCCAATGGGGAGCTGCTGCCCATCTCCGGGAAAAGATCAAGGCTAATGATGCATGGCCATATACCACCACTAGGTGGTGCTCCTGACAGTATTTTAATAGGATGAAGCCTATAGGATTTTAGGCTTATTTCTCTTCGTAGGGATATATCTTATACTTAAACACTAACAGACATTCATCTGAGGTAGGATTCATTTTAAATGTATAATATGCATTGGACTGATTTTACTTTAAATAATTAATTTAAATGGCACATTTTTACTTTTTATCATATTTTGGTATGTTGAAACATTTTGTATTTTATCTGTTTATACTTAGTGAAAAGTTTACTTTGTTGAACTGAAAATATATTGTGTGTAGTTTTAGAAACAGCCACAGGATGGCAGTGCTGTCTTTTGTTGTGATCAGGGTTTTTCACAGTATTTGATTTACACCAAAATGGTGGACGTATAATCAGATTTTTTATGCACTTATTCACTCTGTAGCTTTTCCTACAAACATGTTCCTTCCCCAGTTTTCTTAATATTGCTGCCTTTATACTACCATTGTATGTCTGTAGACTGAGCATTAACACTTTAGTTTCTCATATAGTGTGCACTGTGTTCAGTTTTACAATAAAAAACATGTTGTAAAATGCTACCACACTATGACTCATATCACTCTGAGCCTGTGTGCCATCATGTGGATCATAGCCTTGACTGGTACGAGTCCGCTGACCAGAGCAGTGGGCACCAGTTTTGTGGGCAGATGGGGGCTTGTGCTCAGACACCCTTGGGCAATGGTAAGTGTGAGTGCAGAGTGTTGCTCTAGCTTCTCCTGCTGTTTGCGTTTCACATGAAGTGACAAATCGCACGTGCAAAGCCATTACACAAGCTGCACTGGAGCTGCTGTTTATCTTTGCATGGGGCTCTGTCACTGTCACTATTCTCACTTGGACTATCTGCTTATCTTTCATTCTCCCAAAGCCTGGGCCCCACCCCCACACTCACCCTGCATCCTCATGAACTCATTCAGTCATTTCACATCCATCTCCCCTTTCCCTATTCATTACATTTTAGGACATGTTTAAAAAATGCTCTGGCATACAGCAATAAACTTGACTTATGGAAAAATGCATCTCCAGCCATACTTAATCATTACAGCTTGAAATAAATAGGAATGATCAAGCTATACCAACCAGTGGATCCATTAGATTAAGTTATGAAAAGCAATTACATACCAAGAATACTTCCTTTGTATTCTCAGTAATAGCATAAGGTTGAAATATAACAAGGAATGATGAGATTTAGGCCTTTGGTTGATTTGGAGTCCTAAGTTAGGCATTACTTCACATACCAGTGTATGGAAGTAACATCCAATTGCCTTATCATCTTATTGAACACCATGTAGCTTCAGAGACACCAGTCTTCCTCCTGGCCTGTGCACTTGCATCGGCAGCCAGTCTCCACCTGCTCATACTCCGAGAGGCAGCTGTGAATTCACTGCTAATGACGGAGGGAGATGGAGCTGAGAGCCAGAGGGGAGGCCTAATCGAGCCTGAAGTCTTCTCTCCCTCCTCTCTCCTCTCCTCCTCTTCTTCTTCTAATCTGTTCCCCCTTCTTCTCTCCTATCCTTCGCCTCTCCTTTACATCTTATATCTCTTCTCTTTAGCTGCCTTTTTCTGCCTCTCCTCCTCCTCTGTTGCCCCTTCTCTCCTGTCTTCCTCTACCTCTCCTTTATATCTCCTATTCCTCCTCTGTCATCTCTCCTCATCTCCTCCTCCTCTGCCTCTCCTACTCCTCTGGCCCCCCTTCTCTCCTTTGCCTCTTCTTCATCTCTCCTATTCCTCCTCTCCTCTTCCTCCTCTAGCTCTCTCCTCCTCTGCCTCATTCTCTTCTCTTGGTTTTCTCCCTCCTCTACCTCCCTCCCTTCTTCTTTCCACTACTCTTCCTCTTCTGCCCTTTCTTCCTTCTCTGCACTACCCTGTCACCTCCTCTTCATGTTTCTCTCCTCTTTTCCTTCCCCTTCCCTCCTTCTTTCCTCTCCTCTTCCTCCCTTCCCTCTCCCAGCTGAGACTCCATTTCACGTCAGTAGGTGTCGCATCATTGTGTGGGCTTCACAGATCGCCCCATAGTAGTAGTAGGCCAACGATTCTAACCCCCGTCCCCCACCTCCTTCCCTTCCTTCCCTCTCTTCTCTCTCTCCCCCTGCGCTCACAACTTTGATGGCGACCTTGACAAAAGCAGCAGCTGGACGTTCTCACAGAGGAGCGGGTAATAACCACCAATCAGGCCCTTAATGGCCCAAGTGTAAATGTGTTTGAACTGAGCGCCTGTAATGAAGGCCCGGGTTATGTTTTGTTGTTCCACCGGACCAGTGTTAACCTGCTGTAATAAAACTGCAGTCAGATACATCACATAAGGGACTGAGAGATTTTGGAAGGTGGAAGAAGAAATTTGGACAACTAATATGATGCTTGGTTTATTATATCAACCGACTATAGGCCTGTAATAGGTCTAAGTGTATACTCATTGTAACAGGCTAATACATGTTCATATGAACGCAACTACTCGGAATACAAAGAACAAAAATATAACACATGTATCATTATTACTTTCACTATCATACATTATTTTAGTAAACACTGAAAATAAAATACTACTGGAGAAAAATATTTCTTATGTACAGGACATTTCTACTTTTAGAATATTTGATACATATTAAGTCACTAAGTTAATGGAGGTATACCAGCCATAGGTTTTAGTCAAGACAACTTGGAACCGTTGCCATGGTAATTACAGATACAAAAGAAAAAAAATGTTATGGCGAAAAGTGCTCAAAATGGCAAGAAGTAATAGAATTGTTTGTAAGTGTTTTTCTGTACTATCGTCATCACCATCATTTAAACTTTTCATGTCCTTCTCTTTCATTTTTGAGGTTGAATGTAATTCTTTTGTGTTTTTCTGTACTATCATATTATAAAATCAGGTATTATTTTTGTCATATATAGGCATGATAGCTACTGAGAAAAAAAGTGTCTCTTTATATAAATCAGTAGGCCTATAATGGGGCCCTGAGTGTGCATAGTGCCAGAGTGGCCCTAACAGCTTTTCTTCTCCTGTTCTGCAGTGACACATGACATGACTGCACCCAGCTCTTATTGTGAACAGACCAGTGAAAAGCATGTCCTTCACAGTGACCCATTCAAAGCACAACAATACAGAAAAACACAGCAGCAAGAACTGCATTTGTGAGAAACCAATAGTTGTAATAACAGTAAAGGTAGTAAGAATAGTTGGTGGAGATTACATTAGATTATACAATTGGCCATTTATAATGATAAAAATAAATAAATAAATAAAACATGCTTGCAGACTAATCTTTCAAAAGTGGTGGCTAATGCTGTTATCCATTCACATCTGGACAGTTCTTAAACCTAAACCAAGACATTTTGTCACATTTCTGACAGAGTGCCATAATATTAATATCAAGATAATACAAAAAATACTGAAGTAAAGCTGCATTATGTAACATTTTTTACTGTATGGTTCACCACCAGCTTGTCTCTAATGAGACTGCTTTGTATTGTATTTTTCAAGGTATACTTTAAGCAATAAAAATACCTGGAATTGAATAAATGCAAAATACAATTTGATGCCACACTGCGGGCCATTCCAGACAAAGCAACATGTATAGACTATATAAATAAATGGACATAGCTAGCTGCCACGTTACAAATAGGAATCCTGGTGTTTTTATTTCTCTGTTTTATATGTAAGTAAATTCCTCTTCCTAATATGGACCTGGTTCCAAATTCACTTCTATAACTGCTAGCATCATGAGCTTGATTTGCCTGGAGACGGCACGCTCCCTTAGTCCAATTCTTTATGCAGTCTATGCAAAGCAATAACATTTCCATGGAAAAAAGCAGATGACAGACTAGTCTAGAAAAGTTACATAATGCACCTTTAATTTGTCAGAATCGGCCACAAATATAAATGTGTGTGTGTGTGTGTGTGTGCAAGCATAGAGAAACAATAAAGCTCCTTTCTAGCTAAGTCTTGAATTCATACAGTATAAATGAATCCCCCATCCAATTATGGAACTTCTTTTACATATTTAAAAAAAAGGAAGAGAGAGAGAGAGATGTGAATTTGAGATGCTACCCGCTCCTCAGTGACAGATGTCTGAGAATGCAGCCATGTGCCCTCCATCTGTGTGCTGCTGATAAGAAGTTCCTACGCCCCCCGGCCTGATTGAACACGCGCTGTGCGGGGTGTTGTGGGCAAAATGCGTTTGACTAAATCTGAGCACGTTTAATTTGAGCTCAAATTTGGGAGCGCCGCCGCCGTTGTAAGCCGCTCAAGGTGTGCGCTTTATGTAATTCATGAAGAAACAAGATGGCGACGCTCAGCTGTGTCATGGCATCTTCAGGAAGTCTTTTCCTGTTTAACTCCATACACTGAAAAATGAATGTTAAATGAAATGTTGATCTTAATTATAGTTATTTTATGGCATCCTTTTCCATATAAAGATTGTATGGTAAATTAATGCATACATTTTAAATAGATTATTCTTTTCAATTACATTTATTTGAATTAGATCAAGGTGGAACAGTCTGAACATGTGAGACAGACTCTTCTGTGACGCTGTTTAAATCCAGGCTCAAAAATATTTCTGTTTGACTGTGCATATAACTGAAAGGTTTTCATTCTGCACTCTTCTCTCCAATTTATGTCTCTCTTTTTCAATTTTAATCTTTATGATTATTTATGTTTTGATTTGTTTTTATTTTGATTTTAATGTATTTCTTATTCTGTAAAGCACTTTGAATTACTTTGTGTACGAATTGTGCTATATATGATAAATAAACTTGCCTTAAAAAAAAAAAAAAAAAAAAAAAAAAAAAAAAAGGTAAGGTGTTTTTTGTGCTCAAAATAATGTGATTTTTTAAAAATCAGAGCAATATAATCTTAAAAAATAAATAAATAAAACTTTATAGATGTTAAAATGAAATGTGATATGGCGTAAATAACACTGTATACTGGGGAATAGGAGCACACAATAACTAAACTAAAAATTTGAATTAAATTATTGCTTAAAGCACTGCACAACTTCCTGGTAGAGTCAACTACTTTCTTATCGCCATGGAGATGTGATTACTTTCCCTGGAATGTTCCATGATATGACATTAAACATATTCATCTAAGATTTATTCATGAATCTCCACAGATCTGAACTGTCTCCCTAGTGACAGATAGATTCCATCAAGTATACTGTGGAACATTCTAGACAAAGCTATAGCATTTCCATGGAGTCCACTAGAAATGTTATGCAGTGCACCTTTAACACATATCTTCATAATTCTATCATCAACATAAAGAATACACATTTCTTTTTGGCTGTTTTTAAGTCCTGAGTGTAAAAGTTATGCAAACTCAAAATGGGCAAGGCAAGGCAAGGCAAGTTTATTTGTATAGCACAATTCGTACACAAAGTAATTCAAAGTGCTTTACAGAATTAGAAATACATTAAAATCATAATAAAAACAAATAAAACCATAAATAATCATAAAGATTAAAATTAAAAAAGAGAGACATAAATTAGAGAGAAGAGTGCAGAATGAAAACCTTTCAGTTATATGCACAGTCAAACAGAAATGTTTTGAGCCTGGATTTAAACAGCGTCAAAGAAGAGGTCTGTCTCACATGTTCAGGAAGACTGTTCCAGGTTTTAGCTGGGTGAACCTGAAACGCTGACTCCCCTTATTTAGTCCTGACTCTGGACACCAGCAGGAGGTCAGTCCTCAGAGTGCGAGATGGTTCATATGGCACTAACATGTCACAGATGTACTTTGGTGCTTGGCCATGAAGAGACTTGTACACAAGCAGAGCTGCTTTAAAGTCTATTCTCTGAGCACAGGAAGCCAGTGCAGAGACCTGAGCACAGGACTTATGTGCTCGTACTTCCTAGTTCGAGTAAGGACCCCAGCTGCAGCGTTCTGGATGTACTGCAGCTGTCTCACAACTCGTTTGGAGAGGCCTGTGAGCAATATGCTCACAAGTCTGAGGCAAATGAGAGATCATTTGAATACAGTGCATTTGTATGTATTGGCACAGACATACGGTATGTAAAGTTGAGTTAACCTCTATTTTAAGGGTCAAATGCTTGGATGTTTTGGTGCCCTCAGGCTGACAGGGCCTCTAAGTCTCCTGGGAGATGAGCTGACACAAAAACAATAAATGCGTAGTAGTGAAGGTTGTGTTGTGTACCTATAGAACCGCTCCAAAAACAGCCGTATACACCCACCACTTCTAAATTTGGGCACATTTGGTACAGAGGGCACGATGAGTGACGCACACTGCATACGCACGGTGACAACATGAAGGATCCCCAGCCCCACCCACGAATCCGATTGGCCATCTCTATGGTGACGCTGTGGACCACCGTCGTGGCAGGAAAACATAAGGAGCAGATGAGTTATGCTGGAATTTTTAGTCACACTCAGAGACAGTTTCAAATCCATTAATCATCCATTTTGTTTTATAGTAGACATAGTGTATATTCTAAGTACTTAATACATTGTCCCTAACTCCTGATCTTAAGCTTTTTAGGTATTTACTAAACCTGAATCATTCTTAATAACCTATTTGTTTATTATTTTGTATTATTATTTATTAAGGCTAATTGTAATTCTAAAATATTACCTATATTTGTTCTTTGTAGATTGGGAAACCATTTGAGTTATACTTGTGTAGTGCTGCAATGTGACATGTGTTAAAGGGCACATATTATGCTATTTTCTGATCTATGTTATAATGTTGTTTCCTCATCATAAACATACCTGAAGTTTTGTTTTGTTGTTTAACATAACTCCTGTATATTTAGGCTGCGTTCTTCTCACAAACAGAAAACAGAAAACCCTGTTCCACTTTGTGATGTCATGTGGTAATACAGGAAGTGCTCCAGTGTGTTTTTAACTCCACACACCTTCAGTAGGATCTTTTAGATGATTTCAGCTCTAGAATTACCAGTCTCTACTGAATCAAAAGTAAATGGTAGCTGTTAACTTGAAAACTACCACTTCAAGACATCACAAGGTAGAACAGAGTATTTTGAGTTTCGGAAGAAGACTAATAGACAAACAATAAAGGGTTACTCAAACATGTGCAAATGAAACAAAACACAACTCCAGGTATGTTTTTGATGAGATAACGTGTCTTAAAGCACATAAGGGTCTTTTTTGCATAATATAGCACCTTTAAATGGCACCTTTGTCCATATAGTCACCAACTACCCCCTAGAAAACAATAAAGTGTATGAAATTATTACACAAGATTTACCCCATCATTAGTATTTCACGACCACCATGTTTTCTTGTTAAGTTTGTCATAGAGTTAAAAAGGATTTGACCGTATTAGCTGATACAGGGGCGTGTCTCTCTCCTATTTGACCTCCACTATAGCAGCAGATGCTAATTACACAGTACTGGCTTTCCCATTGACGCTCGGTTAGCTCACAGATTGCAGGCTTTCCCCTGCTGTTTTTACACAATAACCTCAAATGTACAATACACTGCATGCTGTTGGTGCTACCCCTGCTACTTCTGACGTCAGTGGGAGCTTAAAAATAAACTTTCTAAGTATCGACTCCCCAAAAAAGTTATTTACTGGGCATTGTAGTTCTTGAGTGACATAAACTCTGGAAATTAAGTTTGAGGTGTCTAATAATAATAGCTTAATTAAATATGGCCTCAAACACATTGTTCCTTTGGCAGTCATTTCATAAACTACTTCAACATCTGACAATAATTAGATTGTGTCCTGATTATTAATTTGTCAAAACACAATCATACGAAAACAGGGAGGAGGTAGAGGAAGAGGAGTAATTCTAAAAAAGCCCCTAGCATCAACAACGTATAGTGTGAGGGGAAGACCCAAGTTCAAGTAGGCTAAACATTAACTCTTCCTCTGGTAATGTCATTTCATTTTTTACATAACTGTCGGTGCACAGTAGATGGAACTTAGTAGATCTTGAGGGGTACGCACTGGATGATTGTTAAAGGGCTTGCGCTAGATTTTTGTCCTTTATTTGAGCAAAATTTGTCTATATCATTACAAATATACTGTATAAGCAGCTGTGCACGGTCTAACAATAAAGCATTTTACTGTCAGAGAATCAAGAAGTATGTGCTTGGCATGCTAGTTATTTTTAATTTTATTGTGACAGCAAATGCAACTCTGGGCTCTTGTTGCGAAAAGCACTCATAAATTCACTTTGGACCATTGTAAAACTTTTAAATGCACTTGTTCTGTTATTAATATTTGCTAAGACAGTAAAAATCAAGTACAGCACAGCAGTACAGTAATACCATAGTGACTTGAACTTGTACCCCAGCAACCAACCTACATTTATTAAGCTACAAAATCATGAGTGCTACATTTGATCCCCTTTTGTAACTGGTATTAATACATTTCCCTCTATCTTGCAATAATGCTATACTTTAAATGGTTTCACATGCCTGATTTATGTTCAGAAATGCAAATGTTCATTATGAAGATCTAAGAAAGAACGCTTTTTCACATCAAAGGTTACCATAAATAAATATATCACCCGGCTTACATGGTCCCATAACAAATCACTCCTCCACACACTAAAGGCACAGAATGTAATCTATATGGCAGTGGCACATATAGAGTGATTATTTCATTTACATAAACTCTTATGTAAAAACCAACCTTATGGATTTATAAAGCAAATGTTAATGATATACAATCTAACTGTCATCATTATATTTGATACTGGAGAAGCAGAAATGAACAATAGAGGGGTAACTAAGTCAATTTTTACAATGTATTTTACAATGTATATGTAACGGAATTACTATAATGTAGTGTTTTGCAAAACTCCAAAAGGCCTGCACAATTTTAGAAAAATATAAATTTTTTCTTGCAATTAGATTTGTGACATGTTAAACTATGACCTGATGAACAAATAGAAGAATGATATGTCAGAACATGATTGTAGATCTAGACTCCAGGGTTCAGTTCAGTTCAGTTTACCATATTGAGTTATCGTTTAATATATGAAAGCTTGAACAATATATTTTGGAGCTCAGTATTTACTCAGTACTTCTTCTTTGCAATAGTGCAGAGATGTTTGCCATTTTTATTTTAATAAGGTACCTTTTGAGCATTAAAGCAGTAGAACTATGGCTAATTATCAGGTCGTTCTGCTATTTAATTGTTGCAGTTCAGGCTTTTTAATGATACTGTCTCTTTAAGAATCGGTTTACTGGCCTTATCTTGCTTTGTGTCACCAGCAAAAAGTAGTTTCAATATTAACAATTTTCACAATATTTATTTGTAGTAATATATCATGCTTCAAAGATTGTTATCATGGCAAGCCTAAGTTTTATGCAGAATAAAGATATTTTATTATTTGTGGAGGAAATTATGGTACTTAATAAAATTGCAATCTTTGCAATTTGCTAATTGTGACTTCGATTGCAGCCCTAAGATCCAAAATCTCTTGCAATATTATATATTCTATAAATCTCATCTCTATCTGTATGAAACCTGCTTTACAAAACCATGACCTTTCCCTCAGTGGAATCAGGTGTAAAAAATCCACACAACAAAGAGCCAAATGAACCATCACACTACTACATACGCCAACCAATGATATCCTAATGATCTCCCTCTCACGTGCACAATGCTAATAGTGATTTAAACTGCTCATGATGGACTATATGGACCCGCAGCTGGGGAGGACACGGACCGGCGCTTCCTCACAAAGGCAACCATGACAGTCGGACTGGGAGCTCCTTCATGCATTCCCCCCACGTCTGGGCTGCCACCACAATAGCCTCATCAGGGGGTTCATTCAATCACAAGGACAGACTGACCACAGCTCGTCTGCATCGCACCGGCATCAACAATCAGAGAATCCCTCCTTCAGATCTCCTTCAAGGCATCACTGATTAAGAGCAATGCCGTTTCACTGTTCAGAACTAGCAATGGGGGCAAGTAGGGTACATTTTGGGTTACAATGCAAAAATGAATTGTGAAAGAATTTGAGTATGTTTATGTGCAATGGAGAGAGATACTCAAACTAGTGGAAGCAAGTATGACCTCTAATAACACTGTTCTTTCCTAATTCACCTGTATTATAATGCTTACTTGACATGTCCATCCTTTAAAGGGCCCATATTACCCTATTTTCTGAGCTATGTTGTCGATGATGATGTTGTTTTCTCATCAAAAACATACCTGGAGTTGTGTTATGTTCCATTTACCCATGATTAACACACAAACTCTTCATATTTAGGCTGAGTTCTTCTGTCAAACAGATAAAACTCAAATTTGTGATGTGATGTCATAATACAGGAAGTGCTGCACTGTGTTTTTAAACTTCATACACCTTCACTAGAATAATTTGGATCATTTCAACCCTGGAAGTGCCAATCTTTACTGAACTAAAAGAGATGTAGACAGACTAATAATGCAGGATTACTCAAGTGTGAATGTAACAAAACATAAGTCCAGATATGTTTGTGATGAGGTAACAACATTCTAACATGTCTTAAAGCTCACAAGAAACCATTTTGTGTGTATAGGGCCTTTAGAGGCTTATATAGGTTCAGCAATATTAGATCCGAATTTGCTATAATCTCGAGTCGTAGTACCGTATCAACAACTATGGAGAATATCTATGGCTGTATGAACAGAACAAGCCAGTAAACTTAGAATAAAACATTCAGAATTGGTTTGGACATGCAATAAAAGCACAGACTTTATGAGGTGTGAGAAATTACCCTTGTGCGCGGCAGGCTGGTCCAGTGGGCGGGTGGTAGATGGTGATCTGTGGCTCTCATTGATTCCCACTATTCACACATAAAGAGAGAGACAGTGCAGTTAAATCAATGGCCTTATCAATCAGTCAATCAACCTTCATGAATGGATACTTGTCCTTCACACCATTGTATGCTTGGCCTAAGGGACTGTGTATAGGAAGCCCATCTGCAATAGAAACAAGTTTTGAGAAAATACATAAAACAAAGTGAAAATGTAAAAGTCATTCAAACGATCCATTTTGCCAGTTTTTGTATTGACTGAACAGTGATGTAATGGGGTATTGTATTAGGTAACACAATTATCTAAGAGTTTTGGTTTCATAAAGACAAAACACAGTACATTCAATACAAGCACCTTGCCTGGAGCACACAAAACAACCCAAAGTTTTGTTACCCAGGTGGTAAAGTAGCAATGCAAATACAACTCACTTTTGTCACAATATAGCGAGCTGAGTGAGAGGCTGTGATTGGACTGAAACAAATTGGCAGCAACATTTCTGTCAATCAGTCAAGAAATTGTTTTACTGAATGACAGCCAGTGAGTTTTGGTGTTAAGTGTTTGCATTGTAATAATTGGTCATTTTTATGAAACTAAATAAGCTGTGTATTATGTATGTGTGTGTGATATTGACTCAGTTGTAATACTCCCACAGATCTGAAATGATCCCTGAGCGTTTGGAGATTACTGTGATCATAAAGACCTTTCTCAGATCTGTGGTATGTGTCATCAGAGGATTCTCCACGCTGCTGGGGCTTAGCCATGAGCAAGTCTCTATCCAGCAGCATATGTAGCCTATACCTGCCAGGAATGAAATCTTATTTTTTGCTTACGTAACTCATATAGTACGTATTTTTTGGTTTGAAGCATGCACACTACACCCATAAATGAGTGAAAAATTTAGCAATTCCATAAATAGATCCATAGAATAGTTGAGTGTAGTCGCCCCACCCCTCTTTCTGTTCTCTTTTAAGTCAAATTGTCAGATAATGGGAATTTTATGACACAAGATCTCACAAGATCAAAATGCAAATGCCTGATCTTGCTATAGTTTTCTAATGTGCCACCATATAGGACAGGTTTTATTAGACAGATGAATAGTGGAATTATCATAATACAAAATACAAATAATACAAAGATTTTATTTATTTATTTATTTTATATGTTATGATATAGGAAAACAAATAAACTGAAAAATATGAACAAAGTATAAAGTTATTTTAGAGTTATATTAAGAAGTTACATCACTACTATTTGAAAAGAAAAAATTGGCCAGGGAAAGCTCTGGTCACCACTCCATAGTTATACTGAAACACCAAAAATGTACCTTGAGAATAAACTGCCTCATAATGAGGATTTAAATACAAGGGTTAGTGAAAGTGTCTTTCTGTTCAAACAGTGATTTTGGCTGTGAGTTGTGCACTGCTCTGGACCTCTGCCCAGTCTAATCATAAGGCTATTATAACCATCAGCGCATCTCCATCCTCAGAGCAGGGCTGCTTCCAGGACCCATTTGTAAAGCAGCCGAGCAGGAAATGAGGTGAGGCCTTCGCAGACGCTAGGGCCCGTGGGACTGGCTTCAGGGGGGCCACACTGACGTCGTTGATCATTTAGGGGCCCGTCCCATACACAGACACAGTGGGGGGTCAACGGTGGGAGGGGCCACACAATGAGCCTTCAACAAGCGTGTAATAGACAGAGACATCATTGCGACTCACATTTGTAAGTGGCTCTGAGGAGGCTAAAACACAAGGGGTACACTTTAAACCTTTGCATTTAAGGATACATGACAAAACATACGTGGCCAGTAACCCCTGGAGCTTGCCTGGCTAGTTCAGAATGATATCTCTGTATTTGTATACAGCAGGATATCAGTCTGGTCTTTATGCCCTCCATTACATCCAGAGCCAAAGAAGCAAACATGATCGTGCAATCAGATTTGTTTATTTCAACTGGCGCATGTGAAACAAAAAAGATCATTGGTCACCTATCATTTACAAACAAAGATACATTTCCCTCAACCTCACATTAACAGTTTAGTGCTTTGCTCACTGATTCTGTAATCTGCAATGTTTTTCAGTATATTTTTCCTTTCTTTTTTTCTTTGCAGCCATGCTTTTCCCTGATTGGTTACTCCACCTGTCAGTCACAGCCATCTGAAAATGGGGCGATTCACCAGTGACCAGGCCTCACATCTTCTTAAAGTATTAAAGAAGTGTGTGTGTGTGCTGGAACCCAGGCAATCCCAGGGCTGCTGCAGTGTGACAAAATGCACCAAAGGCAGGTCAGAGCTAAATCACATGGAAACCACATGTAGTGCATTTCAACACACACTGCAATAATAAATCATGTTGCCATTTTGGTTTCATGCTGCTATAGAGACTGAATTGCAAATATTTTCTGAAGAAAGTGTACTGACTTGAGCAATACCTCAGAATATGAACCTTCTTCCACTCAGTGTTATCCATCCATCTTATAACACTCGGCAGTGGAGGTAGACATGCCTTTGGATGTTCAGAGGAAACAAACAGAAGCCATCTGTTGGGAGAAATGATGAATTAACAGCTTCACTGCTACAGCAATTAGTTTGTGACAGTTTGGAGCGGTATCAATAATTTGTAATCATAGCTGCATGAAATCTCACTTTTCCACCACATGAAGAGGTTAGTTATGAATGTAATTGAACCAAAATAATACAAATATTCTAATCATGTAAACAAACAAGATGATCCCATGAAAGAATGCTAATGCCATTAACCACAAATTCAAATTTTACAATTCTACATTTCATACATCTTGTAGTTATACCATGTCCAATAATAGTAACAAATATAGATTATATATATATATATATAGATAGATAGATAGATAGATACAGATATTAACCATAAACCTGATATAATATATTTGCCTCTCAACCAGTCACATCTATTGACATAATTTCTCTCTTGTCTCCTTATTTTGTGCACTATTTCTTCAGATCTCCACCAGCATTTGTGTTTAGGAAGATATTTTTCCTAATAAGTCAAGTAATTCACATTGTGTATTCCTATATTTTTAAATAGAGCAGGGCAAGTTCTGCAGTTTAACTGACATATTGCAGATTTGTTGTCCTAGTTTATAGTTAAGACACCTGTGATGACTTGACCTATTCACATGCAACAAAAAGTTTTAATAAAAAAATTCATAAATAAACTAAAGGGACAGTATTTTTTTTTTTTTTTACAGTAGCTTCAAAAAGTAATGCAATTATTCAACTCCAAATACGTGATTATATTTAGTTTAAAGGGCTTTAAAATATATGACACTGGATTATAAATTAGGATATTCATTCAAAAATAGTTAATTGCTCATTAAGTTATAAAGGCCCCTGTCCACCTGAAATCATGACATAATCAGTTTCTAGAAAGGAACCTGTATGCTTTGCACATGTCATTGTTAAAGGACCCATATTTTGCTATTTTCTGATCTACGTTTCCTCACCACAAACATACCTTGGCTTGTGTTTTGTTTCATTCACACACATCTAACAAACAAACCCTGCATATTTAGGCTGAGTTCTGTTGCATCCTCTGATGTCATGTGGTATTACTGTGTTTTTAAACTCCATACACCTTCACTAGAATCATTTGAATAATTTCAGGTATGTTTTTGATGGAGCAATAACATACTGCATGATTTAAAGCTTACAAGAATCAATTATGTGAAATGTACGACCTTCAATTGTCTCCTAGAAATCTATACACCCAATTTTTGTCAGGGCTGATTCCCTGAAGTGAACTCTCCAAGGCAGAGTCTAATGTAGTGTAATGGGACACTCGTGAACCCAGTCTGCAGTCATGCCCCATCACACCTGAGTCGCTCCATGCTCCTCTCAGCGCCACTCTTTGTTATCATTGTTGACATTGGGTGCATGTCTTCTCTCAGCTTGTTTTATGGCGTTTTTGGATCTAGACATCTTTATGGTGGAGGAATATGGCTAATTTTGCCCAACCATGTTTCTTGTAATCGATGTATAATATATAAGAGAGGACTGGGGCAGCAACTGGCATCCACCTGTAACATGTAAACATAAGTAAGTATAAGGCTTTTTGCTATATCCTTTGGTTTTCTTGTAACTGGTGCCCAAAGTAAATAGTTCCTGATGATTTGAATATCTTATTTGCAACTTTAGGAGTGGCTAAGAAGGGAGCTAATGTTTTCTTCTCTCTTGCCAGACATGGTGGTGTACATGCAGAACTTATGGATAAAGGGAATTGTGTACTGTTGCTGTGATATCCTCGCATAGTGCCCGATCAAGATCCATCAAAGGTCAGTGTAATTATTATAGTCTATATGCAATAGAGTTAGATTTTTTTTCAGTTTTCTTTATACTGGAAATAATGCTTTTGAACAAGCTGTCAGGGCCTTGCATTTATTAATGTTAATAGCTGAAGTTGAATTTGCAATGATGAATGTAGGACATATATAATATTTTCACATATAGATACAACTGTATCCTTACCTATATTTAGAGAGTATTGCGTATAGTTGTCAAGTTAACAAAGTTCTTATTTCAGAACTAACATGTAAGTATGTTTTAGGATTAGGTGTATATGCAAAAGTTAAAATTAGAACAACGAATATATAATCTACAGACATCACTACATTCCATAGGCCAATAATATTTAATCCAGACAAACAGAGCAGCTAACATTAATATAGTTAAAATACATATATTTGTTGAACTACAGTGAGCTCTTGGGTTTAGTCAGAGAAATTAAATCAACATTTGTGAATTTAATCTTCTGAATATTTCATGACAAAGTACAATGTAATCAATAGGGAAAACTGTGTGGGAGTATGACATTATCACAGTCTAGAAACTAAAAACCACCAGACCTATATTATTACTTATTAATAACTATTAAGTATAATGTACTATGTAATAAATATTATATAGTATCACACTGTTAAAACCGACTACTATTAATTACTACTAATGTAAAATCTAAACCTTGTTGGATGATGTTTATATAAATTATTTTTAAGTTTTACAAATATTTGCATCTGTACTTGAAGCTGACTTTAGTGCCCACTCTGAACATCCCCTGTAGTGTTTATTATACTTACTTATGGAGTGAAAGTATGATGTGTTTGGTGGTCAGTGTTCCAGATTAAGTTGTCTTGTAAACCAGATGCTCGCTCATGCCAAGGTTAAGCTGAAATTTAACCTACTCATGGGCCACACAGATTACCACAGATCAGTGTCCCCTTTGGCCAAAATGCTCTTCTGTTTCTTCTCCGTGCCTCGTGTAGTCATACCTCTCTGAAAGCAGATCACAATACATTTACACTAAACGTCATTAACCTTCTTTGGGCTGATCACTTTTACATTTTACAGGCCAAGTGTTAACATTAGCAACCCTATAGCCTATACTTAGAGGGTCACTTCATTATTTGTGTACTGTTACTGAGACTGATGCCTTACTAACTAACACTGACAGGATACCAGTGCTTGAGGACAGCTTAGTTAGATAACCCCATGCACAAACACTGTCTCTCTCCATGGCTTCTGCTCCCAGAGAGGTGTCCCCTGGGTGCTTAGGTTTCACCCTCCCCTCTCGAGTATCTCTGTATTGGCACATATAGAGGCTGGATGCATTATTCAACGTGTCTGCTGTTAGTTAGACTCTGTACATTAGTCTTACAAGAGCACAATTAACCGGAAGGAGAAGCATGTACAGGGCGCTAATTGCTCTGCATACACAATGTGACACTAATGATAATGCAGTAGCAGTGGACTTGGTGCTAGAGATTAAGTATTCTGCAGTCACACAGTAGGCTAGTGTTACTAACTTGCTACTAAAAGGCTATTATGTGAAAATTTAAGTTAAAAGGTCCTATATTATGCAAAATTGACTCTTGTAATCATTAAGCCATGTTAGAATGTTGTTACCACATCAAAAACTTACCCAAAGTTATGTTTTGTTTCATTCACACATGTTTGAGTAATCCATCTTTAAATATCTCCAAAGCTCAAAATACTCGGTTCCACCTTGTGACAGTTACCTTTTGTTCACTAGCGACAGGAAATTCTAGGGCTAAAATCAACCAAATAATTCTAGTGAAGGGGTATGGAGTTTAAAAACAGTGGAGCACTTCCTGAATTACTACATGACATCACAAGTTGGAACAGTGTTTTCTGTTTGAGAGAAAAGCTCAGCCTAAATGTGCAGCGTTTGTATGTTAGACATGTGTGAATGAAAAAAAAAAAGGTATGTTTCCAGGTAAGTTTTTTATGAGGAAACAACATTTTTGACACTTTAAAATGAATAAAATATAGGCTTACTCTGCATATAGCCATATAAACACGAAATTGGCAAGTAATAATAACAGCTAATAATAACATCATTATGTTTTAAGGGAAAATTCTTTATAGCATGCAATAGGCCGATTATTTGACTATCAATTCTGGTAGGGAAAAAGGCACAGGCACAGTCGTGTGTTTGCACGATAAGGCTTGCACACACAGTTTGCGCGCCAGTGTAACCATAAGGAAAAGAATGGCCTATTGCCCTGGTCTGCACTCAGGGCCCAAACCTGCCCTCTGCTGTGTGTGAATGGGCGTCTATATGAGGAAAGGCTCACGCTGCCCGGCTAAATCCTGCTAATCCCATCGTTTCCCCGGCCACTCAGAGTCAGTCTCCAATGGTCCCCCCTGCGCTCCGGGCATTGCATCCAAGATTAACTGCGTTAGCTCCTCCTCCCAGGTCTGTGCGCGCCCTCCGCCAGGTTAGCAACAACTGTTTTCTATGCTAACCTTTTGCACAGTAATGGATATAAACATGCCCTTTGCCTTATTAAAACAATGTAAGTAGCTTTTATCTTTTACTAAGGCTCTTAACTCTGTGTTCATTTTAACAGGTGTAAATAATACAGAATGAGGACGCACAGGTGTGTCACCGTGATGGTCACTGCTCTAGTGATGCTTGCAGTAGCCTGCACCGTTAATCTTTAGAGGCTTTTAGTTGCATAGTAAAGTGTAACCTAGATGCTTGTAAAGTTGGAATCAATAAAAACATATTAGGCCTACAGGCTAATGTATAAAAAGCGTAGTCAACCGAAGCTAAGAGGCATAAGGCAAGAAATTGGTAATAACATAGCTCCTTTCTGTTTTAAATGGCTCACATTTGACTACACTATTTTGTATGTTATAATGTTGTCAGAAACATACCTGTAGTTATATTTTCGTTCATTCACACAAACTCAACTCAAACTGAAAACACTCTGTTCCACCTTGTGATGTCATGTGGTAATACTGCGAGTACTCCACACACAGTTTTACTAGAATAATTTAGATAATTTCATACCTAGAATTTTTTTTTATTTCTACTGACCAAGAGGTAAAAGGTAGATGTTAGTTTGAAAACTACTGCTTCATGACATCACAAGTTGGAACAGGGTATTTTGAGCTTTGGAAATGTAGACAGACTCATAATAAAGGATTACTCAAACATGTGTGAATGAAACAAAACACAACTTCAAATATGTTTTTTAGGAGGTAACAACATTATAAATTGGCTTAAAGCTAGAGTAAATTTTGCATAATATAGGACTTTCAAGTTCAAAACTAGTGCTCATTAAAGCTGTCGTAGAAATAGGCAAAATATAGAAATATCATTGGTTAATATGTATTTTCTCTTCTCAGGAGAACACTCCTGAAGATGTTTCCTCGATCAGGGAAATCCATTGTGTTCGACAATTTTCCAGACCCCACAGACACATGGGAAATCATCGAGACCATCGGAAAAGGCACCTATGGAAAAGTCTACAAAGTGCTCAACAAAAAGGACGGAAGCAAAGCAGCTGTCAAAATACTGGACCCCATCCATGTAAATGAGTTTGAGTAAACACACATGACATAAAATGAGATAATATATGTACAAAAACAAAAAAAAAACTGTGAAAAATGCAGTACTATCTTGCTATACCATATGCACTAAATTAGGTTGGGAGCTTGTAGTTGGTGTTGTTTATGCTTCTGGGGTGATGTGAGGTGAATTTGTTCCTGACTTGTAGTGCTAAACCTGCCAAGATTGGAAACAAACAGGGAGATACAATCAGACAAATCCTCCTCCGCTCTGTAATCACACACATTTCTTTTCTTCTGGAATGGTTTCTGTCAGTATTTTACCATTTCTGAGTAAAGCCTTTAACTCACTCCTACATTATAAAGAAACTATTATTTAAAAGTGACTCAGGCGGAGACTCTGCCACCTCCTTGTCTCCATGGAGATGTTGCTTTGCCTGAAATGTTCTGCAATATGGCATTAAATCTCCATGAAGACAAGCAGATGAGGCTACCAGGTCAAGTTGCAAGTGAGATCAGTGGACAGGTAATAATGTAAGTTTTTCAATGTAATTATGACAAAAAACACCCATAGTTGAGTAAATTCAAGATAAAGAAATTTAATGTCTGTGGAACATTCTAGGCACAGCAATAACATTACCATGGAAACAAGCAGGTGCCAGACCCTCCACCAGAAATATTCCATTGTGCACCTTTAATAGTAAAACTGAATATTACCTTTAATAGTGCATTACTCAGACCAATTTTATCTTTTAGGACAGTCTATACAGCTTGTCTGTATGACTTATTTACTAAACCTTTTCCTTTATCAAACCAAGCCTTTAGAGTCATTAGTCTTTTGTGCATTTGTTAGTGTTTTCCATTATTGAAAATGATTATCTGCGGACCACTAGTCTGCGCAGACCATCATTATTATCATCATTTTAATCACTGTCTCATTATTTCGTGTACAGCTGCCAAATCTCGTCCTCTATTAGAAAAGCAGGTCAGACTCTTGTATTTGTCATCTATTCATGTAATCAGTCAAAGTTTACTTACAGAGTACTTTGCAGCAACAGGAGGAAGACCAAAATGCAGTGCATCTCAAACATAAGTAGTCCTGTCACAATATTTTTTAAAGTGAGATATATTGCTTCAGAAAATATGACAATAAAATACTGATTCCAATACCACAATGATAATAAAAATACAATTTAAATTGTAGTCTTTTATCTGTGTAAATGCAGTGTCCAGGTAGGTTCCATAGTGGTCCACGGATGTACTCTGTGTGGTGATACTTTTTCTGATACAGCTCGAGATCATTCTAAAACTATAGGGCTAAAGATTAATTTCTGTCCTGTGAATGTGACTTTTTTAGTATCAGTACTTGCTCAAATGAGTTTCAGTACTTCAGTACATTATTGAAACTACTATACGCCACTGACACAGTAACCCTAAACCAGGTTAATCATAGTAAATCATTTTCTAAAGATACAATATTGTTAAAAACATGAAAAACATGATTTTGATACTTGTTTGGTATCTATAATTAGTCATATAAGTTACCTATTGAAGCCTCTACAATTCAACTCTTATTGTAGCCTACAAAAAGAAAAAAATTGCTCGAAGAAACTGTACATACAACACAGTAAGTATTGAGTCTCAAAAGATATTTTTCCAGTTATTGAACACTAAGTTGATATAGTAATTATGGTGGCAAGCCCAAATTTTATGATCTTTTCATTCAAGTTTGACATTTATTTCTGTTTTGCAGGATATTGATGAGGAAATCGAAGCAGAATACAACATCCTCAAAGCCCTCTCAGACCACTCCAACGTTGTCAAATTTTTTGGCATGTACTACAAGAAGGATGTGAAATGCGGGGACCAGCTATGGCTCGTGTTGGAGGTACTTTCTTATTTGTCAGATGAATGACACTAAGAGTTCACCTCTGCCACGGCCCTTTGCATTTGCCTGAATTAGCATTAGCCTAATGATCCGGTCCTGGCGTGCAGACATCAAGCAAGTCTGGCTGGGTACTGTGTAGGCAAAGGTGGCCAGGGATTATGTAACAGGTTAATCTAGCATGGGTACTCGAGGAGTTTTACCTCTGGATCACCTGGGGGATTTTGTGCACGGCGGTTTGCACCGTGGTGGTGGCGTTAGTGATGGTGCTGGAGGGGGGTTAGCGAGTTCTGGTGCTGACTGAAGCAGAGTGGGGATTTGAACATGCACGGAGCCGTCAGACTGAATTAGTTTACACACCTGGCAGATTGGAGCGCACAGTGAAATGTCCCTCTCCACTGGTGCTCTGCTGCAGTAAATAGAACTGGGTAATCGTGCTGAAGTTGCAGGAAGGAGATGTGTATTTAAATCAGCTGTTACTTCTTGATGTGAAAAGACCAGTGCTGTGCTGCAGGATCTCTATAGGATTAGATCAATAATCATTTATAGAATAGAGACCGCTGTGGTGGAAAGTAACAAAGTACAAAAGTAAACATACAATCATAGTACAGAACATTCAATCATAGTGATTTTTACTTCACAACATTTGAGAGCAGGTATCTGTACTTTTACTCCACTGCATTTTTGAATTGGACTGAAAAGTAGAAGTATTTTTTCTTATTCTGCCATTTATATTTTTTCTTATATACTTAGGTACTTCAGCACTTTTACTTAAGTAGAATTAATGATACCTTTATTAGGGTATTTATTTGTACTTTTACACTGTGTACTTCTTTCACCACTGCCTTTAATCCTTCAGTGTTACACATACCAGGAACTGTATATGTAGTGTGAAAACCCCTAATGTTTCAGAACAAAGGCAGTGTTGTATATGTACTAAATAGGTTCCTGGTCTGACTGAAAAATACCTGCCCAGAGCAGGAGCAGATAAAGTCCTCAGACTGTGTCCCTATAGCCTCTTGTGTTAAAGCATACTTTGTGTTAAAGTGTGCCAAAAGGAAGTGGGGACAAAAAAGTACCAGGAACTGCCAAAGGTTCCTAGAGTGTGAAAACTTTTTTTCTGCATAAGAACAAATATGCTATGTTACAGAATATAATAAGACAAACTAGGCTGTTGGTAATCATTTGTTTATTTGCCTTTTTTATGATAAGAATTAACTCATTGTCATGGATTTTAAAAACAATGTAAAAAGTACTTTGGACTCACAGCAGTGTGTTCATTTTCCAGACCATTTGCCTGTAGCCTCCTCCTCAGCGATACATATTTGTCTCTCTGATACAACAGCTTTCAAATGTCAAACTGCAGACATACATGTAATGGAGGTCAGCCTCAGAGGTGAATCATGTTAGAGGCTGCATGTGGACTTCCTTGTCCTTTGTCATGTTGGGAGCATGTGGTTGTAGTTGTGGCTTTGGTCAGAACTAGACAGGACCTGGAGACAGATCTGGTTAACATGGGCAGCAGTCCTGAAAGACTTTGATAAGACCAGACCCCGAGCAAGTATCAAGAAAGTGATTTAAAGCAGGTCTAGAGAATTGTTGTAAAACCCAGTATCACATTTTTTTTGTTTTAGACATAAAATATAATTGGAAAGCATTGGTTTGAATTATTCATAAGCAAAATATATGGACTTAATTTTCTTCCATATTTATGTTTTTGGAAGATAACTGTAATAAATTCAAAGAATTTAAGGGGACGCATCCAGGGATTGTAAATATTCTTACCCGTAATGATGACAGATATTGAATAAATAATTCTACTGATCAAAATGAAATCTATGTTATGGGCCCACATTATGCTGTTTTCTGAATTTGATCTATGTTACAATGTTCATTAAAAACATACCAGGAGTTTTGTTTTGCTTTATTCATGTAATATACAAACCGTGCATATTTAGGCTGAGTTATTCTCTCCAATGGAAAACACTTATGATGTTATATGGTAATACAGGAAATGCTCCACTGTGTTTTTGAAGTCTGTACAATTCCACTACTTCGTTTGGATAATTTCAGCCATGGAATTGTCATACACTGTGGAAAAAGAGCATTTTGAGCTTTGGAGGTGTAGACAGACTATAAAAAGAATATTCAAATATGTGTGAATTAAACAAAACACAACTTTCAGTATGTTTTTGATGAGGTAGCAAAGCAATTTTGTGTAATACCAGACCTTTAAATAATGCATGCATTTCTTAAGGAATTGTAATAACTTTTGGACAGCAACATGCATTGCTCATACAGTAATTATGCATGAAATCACTGCTTATCTGTGTCCCATTACTGTATCAACATGACTGTATCAGCTCGCCCAGTGTCCATATTTTTGTAATATAAGCTTAGTTTAGTCTCGGCGCTGATATGCTAACCCTGCAGATAGTTTTCACCTGTGCGGTTGTGTTTCTTTCCTTTTCATCACTGTCCTTTCCCCTGACCTCTGGAAGGGACCCTTCAGTTACTTGGGGCTGATATCAAGACACTGTTGGACAGGACCTCACAGCAGAGTACAGTCTGTACCTGCACCTGTCTGGGAGTTTGCTGTTGTTTTAGGTTATCAGGTCTGGTCAGGATAGAGGCTCTCCTTGTTCTTTTTTCCATAATTTACATTTTACAGCTCATTTTCAACTCCAAAAGCAAACACAAACACTTATAACCTCAATTGCTGGGTTTTCCAATAACATCACAACATTATATCTGTATTACTTGAGTAACAGAGCTTCAGACAGATCAATACCTTCACTTAGCATCACACCCCCAGGAAATATTGATGACATTAGCTGCAAAGCATCAATAGCATATCCAAGAGGTAAGTTAGTACGGTACTAGAAGTGATCAGCTTCAGTTAAAAAAAAAAGACACAATCTCATTCAGTATCAGAGGAGAGGCTAAAATAGCATTTATTTCCCTAAAAAACTTTCAGTGTATAACAGAACTGATCCAAATGGGTTGTGTATTTTTATTAATTAATCATCTTTGCATATATAAAAGTTCAAACATTCTGAGGTGTTCAATGTATAGGTCCAGTCAGTAACCTTGAATTGATGTTTAATTCAAGACATTTTTACAGCCAATAGAATACCAGTATCAGTATCGGCGTATCTTAGATGGTGTTCCCCAATTCAACGATAAATGCTTTGTCTATTGAGCCACAAAGTCCTTATGTGACACAGTGTAAAGTAGTTTTTCCTTGCAAAATCTCCATTACCAAATGTCTAAAGTAGCTGCACATGTTTCTATTGACAAGGACAGGAGCTGTTTGTTCACCATGGTTACTGTCCCTCCTCTCTAAGCTGTCATTTCCCTTCCCTCCTCAGCTGAGAGGGCTCTTTCTTTGCCCTTCCCCGTGCGCCGCAGACCACTCGTAATGAACCAGATTCATCCAAATTGCATCCTGTACTTTGTTAGCCTCTCGGAGAAGTGCCTGGGCTCCTCTTTATGATGGCAGATGTGGGCAGAGATGAGCATGCTTTCATGTATGACGTCCCTAATTTTACTGCCAGTACACAGCTTTCAGAATACTTCAAAGATGGGAGTGACTTTTATTCTCTAATTCCAAATAAAAGCCTGGGATGTTCGTTTCATTTGTGGTACTGGTGATGGGAAGGGCAGTGATTTGTCCGGCCTTTATAGCTTGTACTTAAGAGATACACTCCTGCTGCCATTTAGTCAGTGTGGGCTGCAGTTAAATTGATATGGCTTTTTCAGCTCTAATTCAGATACAGCAGCCTTAAAAATAATCCAGGGACAATTTCACTACTATTATTGTTATGACTGTAGCTTTTATAATACAATCCCAAAATCAACGTGAATGTGTTTTGTTTTGCCAATTTGGCAAAACCTAAATTAATCAGTGGTTTGGGAAACAACGTGAAATGGTTACTGCCGTGCCACAACCCAGTATTTTTACAGTATAGCCTTAGTAGAGCACAAGGTCTGATTATCTTAAATTGGCTCTTTCAACTGTGTTATGTATAGTGTTTTCTCCACATCAAAACATACCTGGAGTTGTGTTTTGTTTCACTGTGCATGTTTGACTAATCCTGCATATTATGTTGCTCTCCCTTGTGAGAGCTTAAAATACTAGTCCCACACCTCTTAAATCCAGAAGTGCTCCTCTATGTTGTTAAAGTGAATTTTCCTTTTTAAGTTTTTGTCTTATGCTGCTGTTTTAAAAATCAGGACTATGGATTATTTCATACAGCTCCAACAGTGTGAAATACAGTATGACCTTTTCATTTTAATATTGCCATGTATTCTCATGTATTTTTTTTACAACTTCTGAAAGTCACCACGAATATGACCTTTTACTATGTACAGGATAAAATTGTCCTAGGAATTTGCACATATGATAAAAATAACCTTTGAGTGGTATCTTAACTATGAGTTTACATTTAACTCGGACAAAAAGTGTTAAAGGTTATATGCAAAATTGACTCTTGTGAGCTTAAAGCCATGTTAGAATGTTGTTACGTAAGTTGCGTTATGTTTCATTCACTCCTTTATTTTTAGTCTGTCTTCATCTCCAAATCTCAAAATGCTCTGTTCCACCTTGTGACGTCATGAAGCTGTAGTTTTAAAGTTAACACCTACCTTTTACCTTTTGTTCAGTAATTCAAGGGCTGACATTTTCCAAATTATTCTTGTGAATGTGTATGGAGTTTAAAAACATAGTGGAGCACTTCCTGTATTATCACATGATATCACAAGGTGAAATAGAGTGTTTTCTTTTTGAGAGAAGAGCTCAGCCTAAATATGCAGGGTTTGTGTGTTAAACATGTAAATAAAACAAAACACAACACAACTCCGGGTATGTTTTTTTAATTGTTAATGTATAAATAATATGTGTCCTTTAAATCCTGGTGAGTTAGGTTTTGAAAAATCTTAATGAAAAAAGAAAAAAAAAGAGTTCTAGGATGAAAGTAAAACATTGTGAACTGAACTGCACAACACAGTATATTTATGATAAATTCTCTCTTTTATACATGTACTACTATGGACTTTTCATCAAACTAGGGCAGTAAGTGGACACCCGGGCTTCTGTGTCCCAGGTAAACGATCAGGCCACAAATGAAAGGCTCTCTTGAACTGTTTCCAGCCCATCTCACCTGTGACCAGACTCCATTCAACCCGGACAGTGACAGTGGACTGCAGTACAATATGGATTTACATTGAGGGCACATGAGAGCTAGCTAACGCACTGTAGATTCTCATTGTGGAAGAAAATCTGTTTCATCCATTGATTTGTTTGATCCACTTCTTGTCCTGTTCTTTGATGGACTGCGTTCATTAACACTACTGAACAGGCACCTGAGCTCATTTGTGATGCCAAATATTCAATAGATTCAGTCCATTCTCTGAAAACTGACTTGGAAGCGGATGTACTTCCTTTTCGTGGATCAAAATGCTAATTTTGACTGCCTTATGACTCATGCTGATTGTGAATTTTGTAGTTTTATCCTGATTATATTTAGTCAAAAATGGACTAATGAGGCAGCATGAACTTGTAAGCATTTCTCACAAAACCAAAAGTTTGCAGATCAATTTCAGCTCAACCCGTACAGTCTGTTAATGTTCATGTCCTTAAGCAAGTCACTTCGCCCATATTGCTTGTTGGTGTGTGTGCATGTGTGTGTGTGTGTGTGGGTGGGTGTGTGTGTGCATGTGTGTGTGTGTGTATGTGTGGGGGTGTGTGTGCACGTGTGCGTGGGGGTGTGTGTGCGTGCGTGGGGGTGTGTGCAAATGTGTGTGTGTGTGACTGATTGGTTGTGATCAGAGAGGCAGATGGTGCAGACTGGTAACCACACTTTCTACCCCAGTGCATATGTGGCAACAAAAACAGCTTATAGTGTAACAGAATAAAAGACTTAATTTGTGAAATTTTAAAGTGTCTTGTTTTGACAGGTGCCATAAAGACTGACACAACAAATAAATAAAGAGTAGAAACTGATCTATCATTGCTCTATCATTCATGTTCATGATAATTGCAGGCTATATGCTTATAGGCAATCGTCAACTATAAGGTAGTTACTGATGATTCAAATGTCCAAATTAGTGCTTTATTATATCAGCCAGTGATAATATTTGTAGGATTTTAATGCTTAAATTGCTAATCACTGATTAGCATTTGATATTATTAGCATTTGTGATTAGCATACAGGTCAAATATAATGGACTGTTCTTTGCTTGTATGGTAATTAGTGTGGAATTAAATATTAATTGCATGTTTGATTTTTTTTTTTGTTCTTTTAGTTCTTATATTGACACAGTCTGGTATTGACTGACCTTAGTGAGATATTGTTTAGGGTTAGGGTTATATGATTCCATAGCAAAGATCTAAGTGACTTCTAAAACTGTAGCCTAAATGAAGGGATTCAGAGTTTAGTTCTGTAGATATTGTGACTAAAAGCTATCTGAAGTTACAGTGATCATGTCCACTTTGCCCATGACTAACCATAGTGTCTAATATAATTACAGATGATAATCCATGTACCGGAGGTGGAGAGCTAACTTTGTGCTGTACAAATATGGGAAACCAGCACACCTCTCATGAATATGGATCTGAGCCTGGTCCGCTGTCTGTAATTTAATGATGACAGGTGATATGGGCGCCGTGATATGGAGTGACGTCGGGCACGGCTCATTGTGCCCGAGTCTTCGTGGTGTTCTCCGCTCTAGTGCAGTTCGTCTGATGGCACGGGGGTGATTTAAGCCCCGCGTGGCAGCTACGATACACACCATCCATCCACGCTGCAGCCCCCGGGCCCCTGATGGATGGCCAGATTGATAGGCACACACAACACTCCAAAAGCTTATGCCACCACTTAGTCAAGGTCAAAAACTTTCATATTATACAGACTGTGAATGGAAATCCAGTCTGTCAAGTCAAACTGTAATGACCCAGGCTGTAGCAGGGCCTGTAGTAGTGTCTTTATTATTACAATCTAAATGTGTTGTTTCCCTCTTTATTAGACACAATGAAACACACTCGCTAATGACATCCTGTGGATCACTCAGTTTGCTCCACACACACCTGGCAATCAGCAGTGGAATTAGGATCCATAACAAAATGAGACTGTTTGCAGATCTGTTTTACAATTCTAAAGCCTTATGTTTGTAATAGGTTTATGCTTCATGTCATTAGTGTTGCTGATTGTATTTCTTATAGGATCAGTCCCCTGTTTGACTTTTCTTTTAGAATCAGATGCATAGAGAGGCATATAGAGATGCATAAAGGAAAGTTTGCTTGAAATTGAGTTTTCAGATGAGTCAGACAGAGCGCATATTGTCTATTATTAGTAATAAAATATGATGCTGTTATAAACCAGCAGTCGGACTGACTGAAGAGTATCACAGTGATCAATATTGTATCAAGAACATTTTCTTCTTATCTGAAGCTATAGGTTAATAATATTATCAGTAACAAATTTCATATGGACTTATGAATCACACTGTACATATTATATTCATATATTGTTGAAGTAAGAGTGAAAAGTAGAGAATGCACAATTTGCATTTACTCAAGCTCCCAGCCGAGTGATTGACATCTCAGAGCTTTTTATTTTCCCATACCTCTGGCATCTGACAAAGGAGGGCTCAAATTAAGGGCTATTATTGTTACCAAGGCAACCCACTGGGTAATTTTCTGTAATTTTCCGAAGAGGGATTGCTATTGATGGTAGAGTCCATATCGAGCTGGAGTATAGCACAAGAAAATACACAGAGATGACATGTTTGCAGCCTTGAGAATGGTCGAGGTGCTGTGTCCTGGTAAGATGGCGGAGCACACACAGATGTGCATGTCGTGTATTTGAGGAGCATTTGTTGTGTCTTAAATACGCAGGCTGCTTAGTCATCATTGTCCTGAATAGAGCCAGAATGTACATTTGTCTGTGGGCACACCTCCCACTAAGCTGCTTCCTAAAGATAAGCCTCTGCAGATTGACAGATTTTTTTAGCTGAAATCTCACATTTTTCCTCCACTGTTTCTCTGTGAAATTTCCATTATCTTTGATGCCCCACTTTAGCAGATTGTATAAGGCCCACTGTAGCTGCTGACTCATTGTTCTGTGCTTTTGTGTGTTTTCTGTTGCAGCTTTGCAATGGTGGCTCTGTGACAGATCTGGCCAAAGGCATGCTAAAGAGAGGAGACACAATGGATGAAGCAATTATTGCGTACATCTTGCACGAAGCACTCATGGTAAGTCTGTCATTTCAAATGCGCCCAATGCTCAAATGTGCACAGCTCAATACACTACCTCCTTCACAATAAGTGGCTTCAATGAAAAGAGCCTAAATGGGATAATTTGATGGCAGGTGCTTTTTGGTGAATTCACATTTGCTTTTTTCCTCCAGGGCCTGCAACACTTGCACATCAATAAAACCATCCACCGAGATATCAAAGGCAACAACATCCTGCTGACCACACAGGGAGGCATTAAACTGGTGGACTTTGGTATGTCTCCCCTTCTGACCACATCACACTGTTGTCCACAAAAACACTGGCTGGGGGATATACAAAGAGATAGGATGTCATTGTGAGCAGGTTATTCTGTAATACATTTGCATTGACATGTTCTACTTGCTTAATTTGAAATTGTGTTTCTTTTAGACCTGAAAAGACATCATGTTTCACCAAACAGGAAAGCAGAGAAACATTGATTTGACTCTTGAATGACTGTAATAATATCCCATTATCAGATTGTGCCTTCATTTACATGATCTCTTTTAGAGTCATAGAACTGTGATTAACCAAACTACAGCACATGATTTTTTTTACACATTCTAATCCAAATCTGCAGTTTATAAAGCATCTTATTTATATAGCATTTCATGTAATCTTGGACATATTCTTGTTAAAAAGCATATCCTCCTTTATGCGTCTGTTTAACAGTGCCTGTGTCTTGGGTCAAATTCATTATCTTCAACTGCCTCTAAATAAATTGTGCCAATAATTAGTTTTGCTGAAGACTGTGAAGCAGAGTTAGACTGGCTGACAGGTTGGCAGCACATACCAGCCATCCTCCATTTCAGGATATCTCTTACTCCCTCCAGACAGTAGCGGACATTGTTGCCATTCACTCTGTGCCAGCTCTGATTTGCTCGTAGGTTTTCTTAACCAAATGAGGCTGGAGCTTGAATGCTCTAAATACGCAAAGTGCTTGTGACTACTTCCCAGAGATGACGCATTGGTTTTCTTCAGGGCCCCATAACCAGCTGCCTATTTCATTAGAACTACAAAAGCACACTTAATACAGTATATGTGCAGGGCTAATTGTGCTGTTCTTAAAAGCCCTTTCGATGCATGTAAACAAGAGAAGACTGCTGGATTAATGCAGTCACTTAGGGCTGTTTGGAGGGATATAGTGCTGCCCTCTTCGGCTGCTTTTACCACCACTCTAAAGCACAATCTGAACAGAAATTGTCCTGGTTAATTGGAAAATATGGTGTTTCCTGTGGTTGTGTTGGACATTATGAATGAGCACTTCACACGTGCCAGTGCAGGTAATGTTCCTGTGGAAGTCAATATGAAAAGTGAATGGGTGTCCTTAAGTGCTCGCCTTGCACTTAATTGGGGATTGACACACTTAAAATTAAGGTTTATTAATTAGACATTATTGCCTTTCTAAGTATTTTTTTTCTCTGCAAGTGACTCATTCTTCCACCAGGTTCTCAGAGCAGCCCAGGAACCCCCTTCCAGATCTTGAGTTTGGTTTGGTCAGGAATATCAAGATTTTACTAAATTAGGCTGATGGAAAAAACAGATTGATTGATGAGAAAAAGCAGAATGCTCAACGGGAATTCAATTAGACTTTGCATGTTTGTCCCTGTGCCTGGATGGGTTTCCCCCAGGCACTCCGATTTCTCCCATCAATCCAAAATATGCATCTTAGCTAAAATCATCAATAAAGTGTACCTCATGCTAAACCTAAACCACAGATACTGGCGGAAAATGCAAACCATACCCTCTGTGCTTATCTATTATTTATCTAGATATACCTGCATCTTACATAGCAGGCCGATGCATTGCCCAATCCACTACAGGATTTGACCACTAATAAAGATCAGGAATTCCTTTTGCTTGTGCATATATCGATGATGACATTTAAGTCACTGTACTCAAGTAAAAACATAGTATTTCAGACTAAAAATAACTTTACAGAAGTTACTTACGTCAAACAGTCAAGATTTTAGTCTGAACATCATGATGGGATTCATGTGTTTTCATGAGCAGGCTAACGCTGCACTCAGCAGGAGAGCAGATAAAGCCCCCACACTGACTCATGCCAGCAGAGACAGAGAGAAAGATGGAGGGAGAGGGGGGAGAGAGAAAGTGAGAAAGACAGAGAGAGGGGAAGGAGAAAAATACGAGAGAGGGGGAGACGAGAGAGGGGGGAAAGAGAGAGTCAAAACAGAGAGAGGGGAAGGAGAGAGTGAAAGACAGAGCCCCCCGACCCAAAACAGAAAGAGAGAGAGAGGAGCTGTGGGTTCATGAATATTCTAATTGACGGCGTTATCTGAGCGATGATTATTAAGTGTGCCCCACCAAGCTGCACTCCAGGCTAATGTAGTGGAAAGAGGCTGTGCCAGGGCCGCTCTACTCCTCTTTGTGACGCTCTATTCTGTTACATATGAATGCATCAAATCAGAAGATACGTAATATTACCAGGAATCAGGAAGTGCCTCCCCAACTGGAGGTTTGTTTTACTGTAGGATTTTAGCAATATTGGTAAAATGTAAAATGTATGTTGTGTTTTGTTTTCAAATCAGGCTGAAAAGGAACAGACATGGCAATGTATTCTATTCCCCAATACACCATACGAGTTATAGGTGAAAGGAGGTGTTTGAATTCACTTTGGTATATGGTAGTCTGAAACAACATTAACAAAAAAATCTAGGGTTGTCAAAAGTTTTGAAAATCTGATACTATTCCACTTTAAAAGTATTAAAAAAGTATTTCATTTGAGCAGGTATCTATACTAAAACATTATTGAGTATCAAACCTATTCCTTAGTATTGAAATGGAATTTAAAATGTTTGTATTGTATTGTATTGACAGCAGTAGTTTTAGCTTATTAGCCATCTCTGCCCACTGCCACTCTAACACTGTTTCACACACCTTCACATATTATTTTGTTATTTTTATAAGCTATGTAGTTACACACATACAGCTGGTTGTGTCTGGATTGGGCCCTATGGTTATGAGTTGCCTTTTCCTGCCAGTCTTGTGCTGCTTGTGCTATACATGTCAGCGCGGTTCATTTTTTCATACACTTATGCACATGATTTAAATCCCATTTGATGTTTGACACAGACTAGTTTTTCTCCTCAGCTCTCATTCTGGCTCCCCTCCCCATTTCAGGCTTTAGCCATCATTCAAATCACTCTGGCATTGCGTACATACTCATACCCATACAAATATTACTAAGTGGTAGAAGGGTATGCTATGTAACCTTGTTTGAGGGTCGACCACCTGCTTGTCTCCAGGGAGATGCTAAAGCTGGAATGTTCATCAGTATCTTGTATTTATTCAATAACAGGTGTTTTATTGCTCAAAAATAGCAAACAAACATGCATTCCTACTGTGAGTGGTGTCTCCTCTTCACATATCTGACCTGTAACTTGGCTTGCCAGAGTTTCCTGCCTTCTTACATGAATGTATATGTTAAATGCTGTACTGTGGAACATTACAGACAAAAAAATTACATCTCCATGGTGGCAAGCATGTAGCAGACAGTTCACCTGCCAAGTTACATGATCCATTCATCCTTTCATCCGTGTTTCAGGTGCTTTTGCAAAATACTTTCATCGTTTTTTCTTTGCCTGTATTTAAATTTTTGACTTCATCCTTGCGTTTTCGTCTGCTGGCATGCTATGTTATCTTAGATCCATGTGGTGGCTCCAGAATTAGCATAGCAGTGCTCTTTACGTCACACCATATCGTCTGTAACACTGATTTGGTTGGACTGCGCTGAAGTCACGACAGCAGTGGGTCAGCATGTTCCTTGTCAACCACACAATCAAATCCTCCATATTCCTCTACACAGATGTATTATCGCTCTGACTTTGTACATTATACTGAAAACACTACTCAGAATGAAGATCTGCTGACTGGAGCTGTCACTACACTGTTTCACGCAATATGTATTCAAATGTCCCACAATGCAATTCATAGCAATCTATCATGTGCAGGAAGACATCATCACATAGCTGGATACAGTTTTGCATGTGAGCCTGGCTGTCAGCTCTATCAAAGATCCTTTCAGCACAACTTGAGCTAGACTTTCCCTTTGCATCAATATCTCTGTTATAGAATATGGAGACACTCTTAGACAGGTTTGTTATATTTGGGCTTGTTTTTGGGCTGCGAAATTAATCAAAGTTAACAAATCATAAAGTCTGCAATTTTGATATACCATACTGTTCTCCTCAAAACTAAAAGCATTCAGTGTTATTCTGCAAAAAAACAAAAAAAAACATGCCAGTCCCATAGTATTGACCCGTACAAATCACCTGTACAGATCATCACAATTAGATACCTTTCCCAAATGGTTCAGCCCTAACCTGTTTAATGGTTAAAAGGTTTAAAGGTTTCAAGGGAATATGTGGTGTTTGCAGGGGTCTCAGCACAGCTGACCAACACTCGTCTGAGGAGGAACACCTCTGTGGGGACTCCCTTCTGGATGGCACCAGAGGTAAGAACTACAGTATTATAAAAAAATATCTGTGTTGTAAGTCCTTAAAGGTCATATTACACAAAATTGTCTCTTGTGATCTTTAAGCCATGCCATAAGGCTATTACTCCATTAAAAGCATACAGAGAGTTGGTTTTGTTTCATTCACATATGTTTGAGTAACCCTTTATTATTAGTCAGTCAACATCTCCAAAGCTCAAAATGCTCTGTTCCACCTTGTGATTTGCCTTATCAGACAGAACCTCCTACATCCTGCCATCTTGTTCGAATATGGCTTTGTAAATTATTGTAAAAGCATGTCTGGTCTTGGCTGGTCAGGCAACCTTGTGATGTCATGAAGCGATAGTTTTCAAGTTAACAGCTAGCATTTTGGCAATTCCAGGAAATTATAGAAATGATTCTAGTGAAGGTGTATGGAATGTAAAAACACAGTGGAGCACAAATATTAAAAAATATGTGCCCTTTAATGGTCAAAAGGTGGGTGATAGTTCATTATTTGAGGTACCACATTGGGTTTTTCCATAAAAGGTATAGGTATACACACATTACTAGTGCTAGGCTACTACAGTGACACAAAACCTGTGCAATTACTCCCAAACTGCAATTAGTGAATGACAACAGATTTCTGGATCTCTACACAAAGCATTTGCTTCAGTTGACTTGGTTAACCATAGTATTTTGGTAATGTTAAAATGACCGTATCAGTGGTTCCAATGGCTTTCTCTTGTATTAACTCAAAAGTCTGTTTTGAATATTGCCATTGTAAATACAGATTCAGGCCTTCTTTCCTTTATTACAGATGACAGTTTTTTAATGATTTTTGATCCCCAGATGAAAGATTTTCTACAAACTTGGTCATTGTCATGCTTAGGCGTGCTCTTGGCTTCTCAGTGGCTTCTTTTCTTTACATGAGCTTTGCATGCTGTGCAAATGACGCGGATGCTGTGTCTTGCCTGTTGGTTTAGGTCTTGAGTATTTTAATCTGATTTGAGTAAGACACCATCAACAACTTAGGTTTAGAGAAACAGGTTTTTCTAGATGGACTGACCAGAACTATAACATCTCATTGCATTTTATAGTTATATATCTTGAAAGACTGTAATTTTTTTGTCATTGTGGATCTTTGACAAACTTTGGCTGTGGTAAGTTCCTCATTTGTGTATTGTATCCATTTGATTGCTTTCGTCATATTAAAAACTGCTTTTATTGTCCCAAAGGGGAGCCAGCGTTTTTCCAGCCGCATATGTCATTTTCTTGTCACGTCTCCATACCAGAGTACATGCCATATGTCGAGTGGGAATACAAATTGAACGGAGTGTTTGGATGTTTGATGAAAATGCGTTGTGTCGGAGTTGTGGGCACACATTCCTCCCACTCACAGATGATTCTGAGTGGAGATTGGGTCCATGTTGCCCTCAGGATAGCGCTGATAGACTGAGCGTTAATGTGTGTACAGGGCCACATGAGACAGGGGCTGGGGGCTTTGTCACAGTCTGTACACTGTAGAATCCACTATTACATTTGTGACATTTAGGTGCAGTACAGTCAAGAGTAAAGTCTAGTAATGTACTATTCTAATGTTGAAATAAGAACAATTAAAAATGGAAGATTTGATCATTTTGGGAAGATATTTTGAAGTTGAATTGAAAATTTCTGCACAATTGTTATTTACTAAGATGATGGGGCTGTAGATCAGTAGGTCTTAGCCAAACAATTTTTTTGAATTGACGTTACTCTACCCTCATAAGGAAAGTGTAGGTTTATACTGTCTCTTTACATGTTACTAGTACTTACTATATCTAATTTACTACAGTGTATCTAGTGATCATAGAGATTCTTAATATTTTCCACACCACTCCTCCTTTTTAGAAGGACTAATGTTTTTTGGTGATGAAGAATTTCTCAGCCACAGTCCTATTATCTTCTAAAACTAACATGGACTTAAAGGTATAGCTTTTTAACTTAAACTCAAATAGTTTATTTTACTATTTTTTGAAATAATAATAATCAAATTCTATTATTAATACAAGATCTACTACGATTGCTACATGTACAACTACTGGTACTACTGTAATTACAACCACCAATACTACATATATCACCTACTTCTACTACTACTATTCTTACTACTGCACTTCCCTTTCCACTAGTACGACAACCACTTTAACATGTAGTACTAATATTACTACTCATCAATAACTACAGTATCTACTTTGACAGGGATTGAAAGAATTGCCCTTTGCATATACATCAGTGTAAATAGTGTTTTCCTGTTGTTTTCACTTTCAGGTAATAGCGTGTGAGCAGCAGTTGGACTCGACCTACGATGCCAGGTGTGATGTGTGGTCTTTGGGCATCACAGCCATAGAGCTGGGAGATGGAGACCCACCTCTGTCTGACCTGCACCCTATGAGAGCCCTGTTTAAAATACCCAGGTGAGCTTTCAAACATATGCCATTGTTTTACACCTAGTTAGAGGCATTCCAGGCTGTTCCTAACTACATATCTGACTGCAGACGTTCTGTTCTTAGTTGACTTAATTTTCTGTCATTCCTTCTAAGGGGAAATATTTCATTCCAGTTAGCGATATGATAAAACAGCTCAGTTTTCTCAGAAGTTGTATTATGGTTGATTATAATTTTTCTGCAGACATTATTACATTGTGAATAAGTGTGGTTCTGTTTAATATAGATCTATTCGAAACACTGTCACATGCTGTCTACATTGCCCACCCTGCACTCCTCTCTCGTGCCTCTCTTTGAGTGACAGACAAATATAACCAATCACAGCAAAGTGTTAACTCTACAAATAAACATTCCTTTAGTTTCCACTTAAAGAATGTGTGAAGTTAGTGTCCACATGTATCCTTAATAATTACATTTCTGTCTCAGTAGATATACTCCATTCCAAACTATAGTTTAGTTTATTTGTTTATTTTTCAGTGCACATAAAAACCTTTACTTACACAAATAGCTAAGATGTTTATGCTAGGTTATAGCAAATTGCTCATTTCCACCGATAGTCTATGGACAGGTTGATGTCATCAATGGCGTACATGCCACTAAAATACAATGGATATAATGCAAGATTCATCCTGTCAATCAATAAGTAAATCTAGTTTTATTCAATATCGGTTACCAATCTATATATTATTTACTTGTATAGAATTTATGTTGTTGCATTTATACAAGACTTTCTATTTGATCAGGCATAATTTGGGATTTAAAGTTTGAAACAGGGCCTCACAATTCATCTCAACTGAATTACAATTTCCATTTGAGTTGGAACCATTATCAAAGGTGCATTAATTTATATAACTGAATGTCCTCTGTAAAGAGCGAAATAAAATTATATAAAAGCCTAGGTTTACCTGTAGTTTAGACCTCTACATACATGTTCTGAAAAGCATCGAATTCTTATATCATTGCATATTTCAGTCTTCTCTCAAATGTTAATGCTCCTGGAGTTGTTTACAGTGTACACTCTGAAAGAATCATACAATACCTTGCATCGCAATACTTGTATTATTTTTATGAATAGTGCATCTTGAAAAAGGCTTTACTATTGTGTTAAGTTTTAAGTTTAATTTCCATATTGAATTTGTCCTTAACATGTCTCTGCACCTGTTCGTGATTCAGATGTGCTCCCTGAAGGTTTGATCTGTCCCTCTAGGCGCAAATGCAGAAACGATGTGTAACATGTCTCCTCTCCACTGACAGAACAGAGCAGCGTCCGCCTGCTGCATACTACTTGTATCTAATCCTTGAAAAGCTTGTCTTGCGTTCCCACTGGAGTCATTTACCCCTCTGTAGATTGTCACCAGACCAACCACAGTCGTTTCATTTCAGACGCTGTACTCTGCCCACAGGGCCTAATCCATAAGTCCCACCCCCTCCTGCCTCGCATTCTGCTCATCATCTGTGTGTGTTGTAGACTGAAGGTGAAAAGTAATTGTTTATTTTTAATGTTAGATTGCTTGCGTTCGGGTGGTGAGTAAAATTATTGTCTTTGTTGGATTTTCTTTGTTCGGAATTGGATGGATTCAGAAAAGGTCATTTGGTGCGAAAGAAATTAGTATTGATTCATAAAGAGCAAATTATATACCAAAAGACTGTTAGCGGCTACAGGGGCAAAAGTGCATTCTAGATATTTTACTTAAAGATGGACTATGTGACTTTGTTTCTTGCTTTTACTACTGAGATGTTATTGCATTACCTAGAATGTTCCACACAATGGCATCAGGATAAGTAACAGGTCAGATCTGTGGAGAGGAACTTCGCTCATGTATATGTTTTTCAAGGTGTTTCTAATCAATAAAAACACCTGCAATGGAATAAATGCATAGATAAGTTTAATGCTACATTGTGGCTTATACTGGTTCTGGTTCTGGTTCTGGTTGGTTAATTGGCAACCTTCAAATGTATATCATGCCTTTAAATATTTTCCTGTTCCTGTTTCCACTCAAAGCACTTTATTTTTAGTGCCAAACATTTCCTAGTTATAGATTTTCCTACACAGTTTTCCTGCACAAACACACAGGATGAAAAACTACAGTTACTTGATGTCTTAACCCAGCCAACCTCACACACACCCTTCCTTACCTCTGCACATACACAGTGGTGGTGGCTGTAGTGTGTGTGTCTGTCGCTGCCGCTGGGGTCAGAGCACAGCGGTCCCCATCAGCAGCCTCCTCACAATCTCATGTGACGTCTGTGGTCAGGCCTGCAGGCTGTCTCCTCACACTCTGCTCCTCCTATGCTCTCTGCAGGTCCCCAAAACATGCACTCGGGGCAGGCACTCAGCCACACCCTGTCTCTTCTCATTTAGGCTTTATAAAGTGCAGCAGAAAATGGATATGCTCATTAGTGCTTTGACTGAATTTGAATATGTGCAGCATTTTTACACAATTGTTTGAGATCATCTATTTTTCAAGGGGACATATAAAATCAAGCTTTGAACCATGTGTTCCCTGATTATAAGTCTTCTCTGAATTGTATTACTTGGATGTTTGAGTGATACTGTATAGTTCTCAGAAATGTACAATTTTCAACTACCTCTAACACACCTTGCAATTATTCAAAAAAATTCACACCATGTGTCATACATGTAGGGTTTGAAATGTTCACTCAGCCTTTTCAGTGATAAAAACACATGAATGAAAAACTGCTGTTTGTTTCAGTGAAATGCATTTATGAAGTTATATAGTTTTGAACAAGAAATCAATGTTTCTTTATTAAATAATTTTAGATAAATATTGAGGTTTACAATTAATACAATATAAAAGCCACTATGTTATAGTTTAATGCTAAATATCCACAAAAAACATAACATTACATAATTCATAATTCAAGTGTATTGGCCTCAAATCAAAGTCATCTTTAAACATAGGTCAAAATACATGTTCCCCAGCTGATGTCAAGAGGTGATGCTATTATACCACATATACCAACACAAATATTTTTTGTCTTATTTTAACTAGTTCCATGTTTGTTCTGCTAAAAATTACATTTTGTGTGAACAAAAATTGGGATTCAATGGCTTTAACCTGTTTTTTATATACTGTGTGCTCAAAATTCAATTATAAAACACGAAAGACCAATGCTGAGATGAAGCTTGTTTTGTTTTACTATATGTTTTGTGGCCCACAGTCTTCCTACTGGACTCTGACTATTGCAGTACTGATATCTATTCTGCATTATGGGCCTCTGATACTATCTTCATTCCATGGCAGCTCCATCATACTTAGAGAGCGGCTCCACTCCTTCACATGTGATCACCATCTTCCTTGGACCCTGTTTGTCTTGTGAATGAGACAAACCCTAATGGTCAGCGCATTAGCCCAAACAAACTCTTAATAAATGCCTGGCGCGTTGCTGTCTCTAGGCCCGTTTGCGATAAACAGAAGATGTATACGCTCTCATTACGGCTACTAGTACATTAGCCCGCAGTTACCCCAAATATCTGGCACAAAAGGTACTTAAAGTGGACCAGGGAATTACAGCAAATTAGCTTCACATCTGCAAGGCGTTGTTAAACCTTAGCTGATAAGAATGTTTGTCTAAATAGGAACCAATTTAGGCTTTCATAGTTGCTGTCATATCAACATGATCTAAATGCCCAGGTAGAGACAGACATTTTTCTTGCCGCCTCAGAAAAAATGGTGGAAGATAAATTGCTTAGTGTAAAGACTTCAGTCACTTGTTCCACTGTGAGGCTTTTGTTCAGTGGCCCTCCCCTCCCTCATATACCCCTGTAAACTCCATCTCATCTTATCTTTCCATTTATCTTTTCGATTGCTTTTTTCCCCTGATAGAAACCCGCCGCCCACTCTGCGCCAGCCTGAGCTGTGGTCAGACGACTTTAATGACTTCATCTGCAAGTGAGTGTGGTCCTGCTAGTAAGTATGTGCTAGTGTAAACAAGTATGTAGGAATTCCTAGTAGTGTGGGATATTCCTATACAGTATATTGTAGAGAATACTTTGTTAGATTACTATTTTGGTTAAAATACAATTCTTACAAAAAAAACTGATTTGATTTAATCTTTGGAGTAACTTTCTGGAGGTGGCACATAACCTGAATGATTCCATGGAAACAGAAAGTTAAAACCACAGTAGGCCTTACTGTGGAAGATAATATCTAAAGGCAAAGCATTTCCATGGATGCAAGCAGGAGGACACCCTCCTCCAGACCAAATAAGAGTTTGTGGAGATAAAAACCAGCACTTTAAAGGTCAAATGCAGAGGACAAAATGTACCTCACTTTATTTACCTTAAGGTCACATGATTTTCAGTGCAAAAACCACAACCAAAAAAACAACCTTTTATTTTAGTCTGTTTTTGGATTTAATTAATTAATTTGTTACGCCACAAGGAGGGCAGGTCTCCTTGTGCCATTTTCATGCTCCAATAATTAAAGAGTCAACGTTAGGAATGGTATATTGCATAAATCGTAGACATTTCTGTATGCAATACAATATAGAATTTTTTATATTGTATTTCTATTGTAGATGTTTACCATTGATTTTTTTTCTTCTTGGCGTACATTTAGTCTTCTTTTTATGATATTATTAAGATATATTCTTTTCATATATATTCTTGTTCATGTTTTGCTATGTTGTCCTTCATAGGTGTCTTATTAAAGACTTTGAGCTGAGACCCAATGTTGTTGACCTGCTGCAGCACCCCTTTATCAAACAGGTCCAAAACAAAGAGAAACTTCTACAGAAACAACTCATCGAACTCATAGACCTCAACCAGCAAATAGGAACTGTTGAAAAAACACGGTACTGTCATATTCCCACTGTATTCACCATGAGTCACCAAAAGAACTCTCTATCCCTGCCAGTATAATCTCATAGCACACAGCTTAAACCCCTGAGACAGCTAAATCCAAATTACCCTCCTCCAGTTCTTCACATAGGCAGAAGATCAGAAGCCCCAATGTGTGTTCAAATGTCTATCCTCTTTGTGTCACTAAAGCCATCACGGAAACACAGACAGAGGCGGTAATGACAGGTAACAAATGGCACCATGGACTAGTCCCAGTAGGATAGATAGAAAGACATACATTTTAAGATAATAGGCTTTTTAGTATGTGAGAAGGAATGGAAGGAGTTGTTATCTACACAAGAAATCATTATTGTTTACATGCATCAACCCTGCTGCTGGTTTTGGCATTCAATTTCATAAAACATCATGTACTGTTTGTTATAGTTTGATAATGTAACTACTTGCCATACGAGCTGCAGTGGTTGATTGGCTCCAAGTGTCCCAAATAATTATAAAAATAGATAAAAGTTAAACAATAAGGGGATAAAGCGATAAACTGATATATATTTATAGAATATACGTATATGCTTCAAGCCTAGACACCTCTGCATCAGAACTGAACACTTTTGAATGTCGTTCTGTGTGCAGAAGTCTCTATGTATGAAACAGAAGACTAGCATACGTGAATATTCCATTTGCAAATGTTCAAATCTTTTACTTTTCTTTTATTAAAGACAAACACTTTGGGATTTGTCTGAATAATTTGCAAATGAACTTTTCATACGTTCCTGAACAAAAAAAACAAACCTTTTTAAACAGTAGCATAATATTTTTGTTTGATAGACGAAAATCTAGTAAAAATATGAAAAGAATTGTATTTCCAAAGTCTGCAAAGGGCCTATCATCAAAATGCAACTTACAATTATCAAACTGGGTCCTGTCTAGAATTATATTTTCTATTTCTTTGTATTTTAAACACAACCAATTACTTTGTTCCAGCTAACCCCTTTAGCAGCAAATGCCAGAGCATTTGTGTAGGCTCTAGGAGAATGGTTTTGAATCTAAATGCCTTACTGTATTCCTCCATTTACATAATATAATAACTTATGGTTCACTGCTCTGAATAAGACTCATAATCTTGATTGTAGGCATGAACGCATCCACACCAAAAAGATCAACCACATGAAGAACCAGAGCGACCCAGACGAGTTGGAGGACCTCGCCACTCTCGAAATATTAGATGAGGTATGAATACAGTCGAATAAAAAACAGACATTTGTATTGTGTTTTGTGTTTTATGATTAAAGATGAACTATGTAAATTTTCCTGTTCATTTTCATGTAGATGTTATTGCTGGAATGTTTCACAGTATGGTTTTAAACCTATGGTCGCATGCTTGTCTCCATAGTAATACAGTAGATCAATTGAATGGATTTGTGTGGAACATTCCTGACAAAAGAAAACAATAAGCAGATCCAATCCAATCCAACTTTGAATAAAACATAGCATAAAAACTAAGTAAGCAAGCCAATAAAAAACATAAAAAATACAAAAATTTGCAATAGACAAATAGAAAATATAATATAAAATAAATGTCAGTCAGTCATGCCAGGTTAAAAGCTCGTTTTTTAACACGACTTAAAAGCATCAGCTGAAGGGGCAGTCTTAAAAGTTACATCCTATTTTTAGAAATCATTCAATACATCACATGCTTATCTAGGTCCATAGCTAACTTACTTTTAACACTCAACCATGTCGTCCACGATTACTAAGTGCAAAATCCATCAAACACGTGAGCTAAAATAGATTGACTGATAGAAAAACTCGCCAGTGGATATTTACGGCCATTCCTCAAGACAATGATCTGAGCTGTTGTTGATCCACCTGCCTTAACTCAGGGACCAAATCAATCACATGAAGATAACACTGATGCCATGTCTTCAGGCAGGACATAGAATAAATAATGTACATAATGATTTTAATGAGGCAGCCCCCACCTCCCCTTCTCTTCTGTTTGCAATCTTATATCATGTTATAACTATGTGTCTTTCAGAACACTGTCACAGACCACCTCCAAAACCGCTATGAGAGGGACGAGATCTACACCTATGTGGGGGACATTCTCATCGCAGTCAATCCATTTCACCCAATGGACATTTACACTCCCGAGGTCTGTGGACGAAGCTGTAATACGTCTCAATGATAGTTTATGGATTTCGGTTTGACACAGGATCATATATTTGGTCTACACTCTATGTCACTGTAAGGCAGCGGGTTAACGGGGGTAATGGTCAGGGGTCTAGCACTAAATTCTGGGCCTACAAATCATCTTGGTATGCCCTCGCTATATGTTTTCTAATGAGAATTGCACATACAGACTTTGTGAGGGGGCCCTTCCCTCACTGGGGCCTGGGTAAACACCACTCTTTCCCCTCCCCCAGTCTGACACCCCTGGTAATGGCTGTTCTTTCTCTTCAGCATTCTAAGATGTACATAGGAGCAAAGCGCAAAGCCAACCCACCGCATATATTTGCTGTGGCAGACATCGCCTATCACTCCATGGTGACGTTGAATACAGATCAGGTACAGTGTTTCAAACTAGGACACTGGTTTTCAAACTGTGGTCATGGGCTCTTCCATGGTTCACTTTTAAAATATTTGCTTAATTTATGGTAAATTTTATTCCTCTTTTGGGTTAGCCCTTAGAACTAGTTAGGGTTGAACCATTTGGGAAAAATCATCATGATTCATATGTTAAAGCGTCCAGAAGTAATGGTGAAAAGACTGAAATATGAACTGACAAACTAATACAAGAATCACATTTCAGAACATGTTTGTACAGATCAAACTTCAGAATTTGTAGTTTTTATGCAGAATAAGACAGATATTTGGTTGTTCGTAGAGGAAATTATGATTATTACATTACATTAGAAATGACATTAAAATACAGACAGAACTAGAACTAATTGCAGTTGTAGAGTCCTATTTTAGCCCCAGTTTAAACCTGAAATTGTACAGATTCTGACCTGCAATCTTAAATCTGATGGTACTTGAAAAATCAAATATTTTGCAGTAACTGTGGTGGTGTGAAAGACGTATGTATAAACGAATAATTCAGGAACACCCTACAAGATCCACAGAAACACAACTTATTTTCCAATCCAAAGTGGTTTAAACCAGTAGTCTGACCATCCTGCATGTCTGTAAAATCCTACTCACTACAAAAAGATAGAAATTAAACTTTTGTAATTTCATGAATCAGTAATTATCAAAAGTTGCTAATATAATGTCCCTTTTCTCTAGTGTGTCGTAATAAGTGGAGAGAGCGGAGCAGGGAAAACAGAAAGTGCCCATCTCCTTGTGCAGCAGCTCACGTTTCTTGGAAAGGTGAGTTCATCAACAAACTAGTTTACATACCCCGGAATATGAAGGCGTTTGCCATTAGTGGAAAAACACAATTACACTCACAGTCTCAGTTCTGATTGCACATTCAGAGAGCTTGATGCGTCAGCTAAACCATTATGTACTGCAAGGACAAGCCAGTTTGTACCTCCAGCTTCTGTCAGTCACAATTTCTAACTTAATGAATAAATCAATTTCACAGAATATCTTACATTGACCGTATAACAGCATGCGGAATAGGTTGTGTTCACGTTTTTGAATTTGATGTTGATATAATTTCAGATGGAGGGCAGGAGATTCACTGTTTTTGAAAGTAATAGCAAAACTTAAGATTCACACATGTTGAACCTTATCATTATTAGAGACTGGCTCCACAAACTTGCCATGTTAATCTTATGGTTTCAAGTCCTTTCAACTGACAACAATCACGTCTTTGCGGTTGAATAATGGCCCCACTTTCTGAAGGTATTGTGAAAGATTATTTTCACTCCATTTGTTCATTTGTTCTGACAGAGAAGATGTTGAACTTTGTGCCAGTTTTTGTTTCATGTGGATGGGCCGTGTTACAGTAGCATACATAAAGCAAGTCAACAAATCTGCAAACTGACAGTTACTCAGCAAATTCCACCATAGAGTTCTGATGTGTTCTCCAGCTGAGTGTTAAACTATAGAGATTCTATAATGTTATGATGTCATTTGAACACATTTTTTTCTGTTATTTTAGGCAGATAACAGGACGCTGCAAGAGAAGATTCTACTAGTCAACAATCTGGTAGAAGCATTCGGGAATGCATGCACCATCATCAATGACAACTCCAGCCGCTTTGGCAAATACTTAGAGATGAAGTTCACCACTGCAGGGACCGTGGTGGGGGCTCAGATGTCTGAATACCTGCTGGAGAAGTCCCGAGTCATCCACCAAGCCACGTAATTACACTATCAACTTGTGTTTTTGTGCTTTTGTCCAGACCTCCTCGCCTTGTTACAACCCCGACCTTCATTTGACAGTGACATTCTGATATTTTAATCAAGTCTGTGGTCTTTTTGGGAGAGAACATTGCAAAGCGGGTTATTTCTCATCCCTCCTGCTAGGGATCAGTGCGTAATAGCCTGCCTTTCTTCTCCTAACCTCTGCCTTTCCATCTGAAAAGCACTGGCATTTGCCTCCAGCCTGCACCAGTCAATCTATCTTTTCTTCTTATCGCGTGTCTGGGGACTGAACCAGGTCAAGTGCAGGGACTAGCTTATTTCCTGTTTGATCAAAGATTGTGGCTTTCACAAGTGTCCTTAGCAGAACATCAAAGGTGGAGTTTGGGTTTTTCATTAAAACAGACACTGGGTCAGACGGCATTGTGGCTGCATGCCCACAGCACAGACACTTTTCACTGGCTTTAATGGACGGTTATGGGGAGATAATCGAACCCAGTCAAGATGGATTACTGTAATTTCAGATTCTCTTGTTTACAAGTTAGGAAGTCCACAACACTCAAAAACTACATATACATAACACTGATGTTCAAATGATGTTACCATGTAGATAGAACATAAGTAAATTTGTGAGTAATCTTCTCACTATATCAGCTGGAAGCCAAAAGGTCTATACAGGTCTAATCTTGATAATGCTGAATTCCCATAGTATTGAAAATGTTCAGATTCTAGAACATGATGTTGGAGGCAAGAGACACTCCTCATTGTCCTTTGCCAAGAAACATCCAAAAGGCAAATTTACAGATTTCTAACCTGATCAATTCTATGTGTGACTAGAACTACCAACTAACATAAATGTACATTTTATAGCTGTTATTTGTAGCTGCTTCCCATCTGTATAAATATTATTGGCCTATAGTATATCGTCATGTCACCTGAAACCCTGCAAACCATAAAAACGCTCTATTTACATATTTGCCTGTATTTTGTTCTTTTTTTGTAGTGGTGAGAGAAACTTTCACATCTTCTACTACATCTACGCCGGCCTGGCTGACAGAAAGAAACTCGCCCACTACAAGCTCTCTGACAGCAAAACACCTAAGTACGTTTGACGTGCTTTAGTCCCGTCTCTAAGCCTGTTATTTTCCACCACTGCTTCTGAAAAACTCCCTTTTCCAATGATTCAGGGGCTAATCTTGTTGTTTTTCCTGTGTTTCGCCTCTGCAGATACCTGTTTAATGAGCACATTAAATTAGGGCCTGACATCGTGAGTAACACCTCGTACAAGGAGCAGTTCGATGCAGTGGAGCAGTGTTTCAAAGTCATTGGATTCACCCTCGAGGTAAGCTGCATACCATGATGCTACCATTATTGGTTGACTAATATATTGTATTTTGTCATAGCTTTTGTCAATGCTAAATTATTTTATACAAAAACTAAACAAAAAGCACAAACATTTTCAACCACAACAAAAAACGTATTAACAAAAAGGATAAGCGGAGTAAAGTTACCATTCGTAATTAGACTGGACCATCCGCTCCTGTTGCGTTCTTACATATCATCGCTAGATGCTATCTATTTTACTGCTGCTGCTGCTGCTATGCTATTTTACTGCTAATTGTGTACCAGCTTTGGAGAGCACAGGTGAGCCTGAACAAAGACCAGGTGAGTGGAGGGAACAGGATGGTAGCTTTAAAACAAAACAGTTTTTTGGAATCAGAAGAACTCCTCACATCCATCAAAGAGACCCAAAACAAACCCGAGTTTAATATACCCTCAACATCCAAGGAATAAGTTATATGAAATATACAGATAATACAGATAATTTGAGAAATGAGAAATTATTATTTTTGGTTACACAAGATTTACGTCCAAAAGACACAATCTTTCTAATACGTTTCCTGCTAATCAGCGTTTTTAGCCCAAGTATTCTTCAGACTGTGGCCGCTCTTCGGGCACACTGAGTGACTTGGTGATGGAGCACAGAGCTGCAGCACTGTGGAAGCTAATGAGGCCCAAACAAGTGATTGCCTCTGGGATCAGCACGTCAATAGCACTTATCTTGTAATCACTCGGCGTGGCTCTAGCTACAGTATTTGTCATATTGTTGTGCAAGAAATTTCTCCCAGCATAATCTCTTTCTTTTCTGTTTATGCAACTTAAGCATCCATTGTGAGGCTAAATATGCACACACCAGTCCAGGAACACTGTGCACCAAGACTGCTTATGAACAAAGGACGTTTTGTTAATATGCGGCAATAGTACTACTTAAAGACATTGTGATAGTGGAATTCATAGAACATCTCATTATATTTTGTTAACTGTATGTGATATTTTAGAACAATACATGTGTAACTCAGAGACTGATTTTTGCAACTTAAGTACAGAGATTTAGGTTGGGATAAGGGGTAGGTGAAAACAGGAATATTCTGAGCCTTGAATGCTGGACAACACAACATTACTCAAATGTTCAATGAGTCAATTAAAATACAACTCTGAGTAAGCTGAGAAAGTAATGATGAGGGAACACCATTACAACATTAGTTAATTAGCATAATGTGTCCCTTTTAGAAACCGATACAGTATACTTATGATTGGACCTGGATAGTTTTTTCCATCTTCGATTACTAAACTAGGTCAACTAAAAGATCCCAAGTTGAAGTGCAATTCTGAGTACAAGTACTGAGTAAAAAATTGCATTAACAACGGTGTGCAAATTATTCTTTGATATTGAGGTAGAGCCCCAGGACATGTTACAGTGAAGACTTCTGTATCTAAAGGAAATCATTGAGTACAAAGTGTCTCAGCCCATTAAGCTCTACATGCACTGCTCTCTGTTCTTCTCTTGGCAGGAGCTGGGCAGTGTTTACAGCATCCTGGCTGCCATCCTCAACTCCGGGGATATCGAGTTTTCCGCCGTGGCCTCGGAGCACCAGACAGACAAAAGCGAAATTTCCAACATCTCTGTGCTGGAGAACGGTGAGAGATTGCAGCTGACGTAGCACTGACGTCAAACCAAATACGACTCTGGATTTCTCTCACACACACAGCCCTCCCTCCTCCAGCTGTGTTAACTTCAATGCAAATGGAGTGAAACTAAATATGTGGAGTGTTTGAATGTTGGCATAGAAAAAAAACAATAAATTTTTATAAATCTGCCTTTACTTTTTGCCTTTACTCAGGATTTGCCTCTTTCAATGTATCCATGGATATCTTCTTGCATGGCAGCTATAACCTACACATATGTAGCATAAGTATATTTACTACAAGTAGTACAGTACAGTGACAAAGTAGTTAGCACTCTTATCTCGAAGTAAAATGGTCTCAGTATAATGGTACTATAATCTCAGTGGACGTTTTTCCCCTAGCTCCCTAAAACATATGGAAGAAGCTATCTAGTTAAATCCTATCTAAAGGTCTGCCCCAGCAGCAAAATCACTGAAGTGTATGTCAAATGCTGAGAATTTGCCTACGGGGATTAAAAAAAAAAAAGTTTGAATTCTGGCTTCTTTATCCTGGCCACTGCTGTATACTTATTTTATCATTTGCCATTTTCTCTCTTCACAGTTGCCTCTCTGCTCTGTATCCGTTCTGACGAGCTCCAGGAGGCCCTCACCACTCACTGCGTGGTGGCCCGGGGTGAGACCATCGTCAGGAACAACACAGTGGAGAAGGCCACGGTGGTGAGGGACGCCATGAGTAAAGCCCTTTATGGACGCCTCTTTAGCTGGATCGTCAACCGCATCAACTCTCTACTGCGGCCTGACAGCCAGCAAGGGTGAGGGGTGATTCAGCACATGTCAAGAGCAATAAATCATACTAAAATAAACAGAAACACAAGATCTAATTATAGGTTTCACAGTTGCTTGTATAATTGCACAGAGAGCAAGTATATGGGAGCTTTTGTAAAATTATAACACATTAATTTGACTTTCAGTCAGTGAAAGATAATCCTTCTAATAATCCTTTTTGTTTTGTTTGTTTGTTTTTTTTAAACAAATATTACTAACTTTTCTCAAGGTTATTACTATTATCATTTCAATGAAATCACCAATATGGGCAAAGACACTTTTTTGTGGTGAATGTTACCCAAGTTACCAATAGCAAAATGGAATGCAGTTTGCGTTTGTGCAATTATTCTATCTGTTTTTTTTATAGAGCTGTAACTGTGAAAATTTAAGCAAGAAGCACATTTCAGTGTTAACATTTTTCTCTTTTTCTTTAGGGAGGATGACAAGAGCATAAACATCGGCATTTTGGACATCTTTGGTTTTGAGAACTTTAAGAAAAACTCCTTCGAACAGCTGTGCATCAACATCGCCAATGAACAGATCCAGTTCTACTTCAACCAGCACATCTTTGCATGGGAGCAGGTGAGACTATCAACACAGCCCTTAGTACTACAAAAACATCCTGCTAGGAACTTTGCCTGTGTTTTTCACCTTGGTACTAGCTCATTTCTATGTAAATGGCTACCACATGTCATCATTTTTCACTGGACGCTTTAAGGAAGTTGGCAAGGGTAAAATATGCTGCTGTCTTTATTTACGGGGCGAAATGAGCTTGGCGATCTGGGGTCTTTATGTGCTCTCGTGGGTGCGTTGTAGCCTTTGGGGGCTTTACAGAATGGTTTGCTAATGTTAAATGATTTGGTCTCACCCATAGGGGCACAATAAATCACCCGCCAATGAGGGTCAATTAGGAGTGGGAGACAGTTAGTGTTAAACTCACTCTGGGGTATTGTTGGCACCCTGCCCGGAAATACACTGCCCTATACAGCCCTTTATGGACTTGCCATATGGAAGTTATACAATGTGAAGATCGGATTCACATAATCTGAAATATACAATCTACCATATGTGTTCGGTATTAAATATATCATATAGTGTTGGGAAGTAACATGTACATTATAAGAAATGGATAGTAAACGGTGAATCAAGCTGTTTTTGTTCAATGTTGCGTTTTTACACTAATTTAAATGAAACTCAAAGTAACAGTATTCCAAGTATTCAGAACCATGTATCAGAATGTCTTACTTATCTTATTCTGAGATAAATTTTCAAAGTATTCTTCCCATCACTGAACATAATACTATCTCCATGGGTACAGCAGCTGACACTCTCAGGCCAGGGTACAGGTCAGATCTGTGGAGATGCGAATCTGCTCTCACTACGAATGCTTGTTTTCAAATGTATCTTTTACGCAATATAACACCGCTTCTTGAATACAGTTAAATATGTAAGCGTGATGCCATACTGTGGAACATTCCAGGGATAGCAGTGAAATCTCCATGGAGACAAGCAGGGGGATGAGTTACATAGTGCATCTTTAATTGGTCGACATATAAACACACACTTGTAAACTAGTTTTCACTTGCTCTCCCTTCAAAATATAACCGTTTATTTGCACCTTATATGTCTGAAGTCTAGCATATTGTGGTTATCTGTTTGGCGTCCCGTAGGTTTCCCAGTGCGCCGCTCATTCCGCTCACACTGTGAATTTCATGCTAGATTGCGCACTCTGATTTGATGTTGTTTGTTCCTGTTTCGTCCTTTTCCTTCTCAGAATAGAAGTACAGAGTAACATAGCTGACTCATACTAGCATCTCTGAGTTAATAAGGTGGGATTTCTGCTTCCCTTTAACTGAAAAAAGACTTACATAAGACCACAATTAATCCAATTGCAAGCACACATTGTAATACATTTGATTGGCTGTTAAATGCTTTGAAATGAATGCGTAAATGAGGACAGAACACAGATCAAATCTCAAAGTGTTTTATCATGCTTGCTGCTCATTTGAAAGTTAAATTAATATTACCTTGCTTGAATGTAGGCCTATGACATTAATCTGATTATTATTGTGATTACTGTTCCAAAAATTATGATCATGTTGAACTGATTGTAGGGTTGGTAGGTGTGGTGATAAAAAACTGAATTGTGTTCTGATCTCAAGACAAAATGCGATTTAGTGCTTTTTCGATAATGCAACTCCTCCCACTACTCCTATTGGTCAGCCTCTGTCATGCCAAGTGAGTGACAGGTGGATTCAACCAACCTCAATGAGGTGTTAATTCGAAAAGCAAAACCGGGCCAAACAATTTGGGGAAAATATTGAATTGCAGTTTTTATAACAATTGCAATTAGGCTTGTGTTTAATAAAAAACGGATTCTCTTCAAAGTTCACATTTTAATTGACAAAAATACTGTAATATAAACTTACTGTGTGTTTCAGAACATGTTTGTACACATCCAAACTACAGGGTTAGAAGTTTTTATGCAGAATAAGTCTAAATATTTTGTTGTTTATGGAGGAAATGATGGTACTTCAAAAATTACAGCCTTTCTGATTTGCTAATTGAGTCCACTCATATTGCAATTTCGATTTGATTGCAATTAACCTCGCAGCCCTAGCTTGAATGGAATGACCTGTTAATAACATATAAAACCATACTAACTGCCACCATTGTCTAAATTGTATCTAAAAAAAGTCCTGATGTGATTTTTTTGGCATGTCATCCACCCTAACTGTAATGATGCTTGTCCTGCCCCACAAAACAAAGAAGAAGAAAACCTTATTGTAAATTATATTATGTCTATAAATAAAAAGTACATGGATTGACTGTGTGTGCTGTTTGTGTGCAGGAGGAGTACCTAAATGAGGAGGTGGATGCGCGCATGATCGAGTACGAGGACAACAGGCCTCTGCTGGATCTGTTCCTGCAGAAGCCTGTGGGCATGCTCTCTCTGCTTGACGAGGAGAGCCGCTTCCCACAGGCCACTGACCAGACGCTTGTAGGTCAGTGCCTTCAGCTAATGCAGGGACAAGACAAGTCCGCCCACGCGCTGTGTATCATTTTAGCCTTAACAGGGTAGAACAGTGGTAGAGACTGCAATGGTATTCCCTATTAGTGTTATGAAGGTATCGCTATTCTTTGTTGAGTTATATAATTTGAAATGGGCTTATTTATTTAATATGAATAAGCTTCTGATACAATATATGTCAATTGTGTGACGACTGAGGGATTACACAGATATAACACTACATAGTAATATAAAAGAAAGTACTATAATTTAATGTTGGAAATAACATTATATCGGCTGAAGAAAGAGTGTTTCTTATTATTATCATGGTATCAGAATCAGTATAGAGTATCAAATCTGTTCCTTAGTATTGAAATTGAGTTTGAAATTATAGTATCGTAAAAACACTAATGGGGTGTGCCAAGTACTTGTCTCCATGGAGTATGTATTGCATTAAGCCTATCAATCTTGCATTTATTCAATTATAGTTGTTTTTGTTACCTAAAAAACATGCTTTCGTACTGTGAGCATGGTCCCTCTCCACAAATTTGACCTGTAACAGACTGGTAATGTCACCTGCTTGTCTACATGGAGTTGAGTTAAGATGAGATAAGTTTAATGCCATACTGTGGAACATTTTGTGCAAATCTAAAAGTTAACTAAGAAGTTGAATTCTTCAACTTTAACATTTGTGTTTACACAGAGAAATTTGAATGTAACCTGAAGGCCAAAAGTTTCTGGCGCCCAATGAGAGTCGACCTAGGTTTTGGTATCACGCACTATGCAGGAAAGGTACTACAATCCTATTTAAAGCCAATACTCCATACTCACAACAACTGAATCAGTAGTCCACTTTACTTTTTCAAATCCATCAGGTCATTTACAACGCAGCTGGCTTTTTGGCAAAGAACAGAGACACCCTGCCAGCCGACATCATCCTGTTACTGAGGTCCTCGGAGAATGCGCTTATCTGCAAACTCGTCACTCATCCACTCACCATAACAGGTCTGAACTTTGGCTCTGTGTTTGCCACCAGATTTAGTATTAAAGCAGGATGTTGTTAACCTTTTAGTCCTTCACTCTTTTAGCTGCCAATCACAAGTAGCAGTAATCACATAATAGTTTTGGTCACATAAGTGTCATGGTCTTAGACTAGGGCTGAACCATTGGGGAAAAAATATCTAATTAAAATGGGTCTAAACACTCTGCCCAAAACCATTTTTTAAATAAATTGTAGTGGTCACAGGAGCAGCACCAGGACACACCCATTTTTGACTACACAGCTACAAATTTACCTAGTTTGCCAAAAAGAATTAGGAACAGTAGACAATTCAATTTGGATTGGATTTGTGGCCATACTGGCTTGTCAGAGCTTAATCTCATCAGATCTTAGAAGTTAAACAGGGCTAAGTCCAAGTACTAATTAAGTACTGGTTAGTACTTAGATGGGAAACCACTGGGAATTCTAGGTACCACAGTGGGGCGCCAGTGGCAAAAAAAACATTTTTGTGTCCTTAGGCTATACACTTCACCCACATTGCCTAGTAAGAAAGTGGTGTGTGTGAGAGTGTGTGTGTGAGTGAAGGCGGTGGTCGGAGGGGGTGATGGTGGTAATTAGCAGCCTTGCTTCTGTCAGTCTGCCAAAGGGCAGCTGTGGCAGCAGTATATATACATTATATCTGAAAATCAGATTCTCTCCAAAGTTTACATTTGAAACGCATCCATCTAGGAGAATATGATCTTACAAACAACATGTTTTTAAGCACACGTTTGTGTAGATCCAAACCACAAGGTTCACAAGGTCGTTTTCATGCAGAATAAGACAGGATATTTTATTGTTTGTGGTATTAATTTGGGAACTTTGGATTTGCTAATTGCTCCCATTCAAATGACAATTTTGATTAAATTTCAATGAATCTTGCAACCCTAGTTTGAACCTCACTAGAAGACCAGAATAATACTATTGACATTTCCATTAAAGCACTTCTGACATTGTATGAGTTGAGATGCCAGTGTGTCCCTAGGCCCATTCTGCTAACTGTCCCTCTGTTTATTTCCCAGGTAACCTTGCCCACACCAAGGGCAAAGGCATAAACACACTGCGCAGCCCTCGAGCCACGACACGCACCACCAACCTCTCCAAGGTACTCACACCACTGTCCCTGTTCACTTATCTCTATAACTTTATATGAAGAGGTATTTGAATTAACTCCTCCTCACTTTTCCATTCTCTTTTGATTTCATACTTTAATTACACTTTCTGTTCTTTGGTGACTTTAATAAACTTTACTTTCTCTCCTCTCTCCTTTTCTCTGCTTTCTGCTCTGAAAGATGGGAGTGCTTTCTTTGTACAGGTCTTGTTCTTTCATCCAGGTAAATTGTATTTCAAATAGTACTAGTACTTGTGTAGTCGTGTTGAAACTGGTTAAGCATACATTTCAAAAGTACATGCATAAAGGCACTGTACCTGTCTTTAAAATGTGAAAACAGAACAAGTTAAACATTTTGCAGAGGTCCAAAATAAGTTTATTTATGCTTTTCACAACTTTCAGAGACCAGAGTAGAGTTTTGTCATCACAGCCAATCTAACAACAACTAGCATGCTATCCACGCGCTATCTATTATAATTAGATGCAGACAGTACAGTACACGGTGTACTTCAAGAGCTGCTTATATAATATATCTGTTCTAGGGCCAGACAAATTTTGCTCAAATACATGAAAAAAATGGGTTCAGGCCCTTTAATAATAGTCCACCCTTAAATATTTGTGTTGTGTAGTTTGTCGAAATACAGCCTCTTCTATGAGGTACTACTATATTCTCTGTTAGATTAAACACAGCAAAATGAAACTGGCCAATATTCTGTAACTCGGTTTCATGTAGTGATAATATGAAAACCACTATTTAAACCTGATATCTTGCCAGTATTTGGTCTCTGTTTCACACACTATTTCCAACACCATAAAAAGTTTCTTGTTACCATTGCCCAATTTGTTGACTTAATTACGTTCTGTGTAATAGCAAATTAGTTTAAATTGTGGCGGCACTGGATTACAATTCTGCTAAATGTAGTCTTGAGGCACTACTCTAACCTAAAAGCAATTGACAGTAGCTCCATTCAAATGAACTGTGCTTGATGCGCCCTGAATCTATTTCCATTTATCTGCATATTTTAGAAAAAAGCTCATCAAAGGATCCTAAGAGGAAGCTCAGAGCGGTTACATTCTACAAACAGTGTGGGGCTCTTGTGCTTTTAAATGTGCTGCTCCCTGGTGTATTCTTAACAAGTACCCATGTATACTATTACAGTTTATGTCTTATCTTAATACAGTTACAGGTAGTATAATGCAATCTCAAACATACTACTTACTGTAGGCTATTTTGGTTTTGAGATTGCATTATACTACCTGTCCACTAGAGGGTTAGGCTTTCTACACACTTTTATGTTAAGAATAATTTGTATACAGTGTTTTATATGATGACATATCTCTTTACAGTCTCCTTCTCTGGAATTCAGCCCTGACAAAAAAAGCTTTCTCGATGTGCCATGTGATGACATAATGCACATGCAAACGGTGACTGTGGTCTTCTAAAAACAATCCGTTGTTTTTAGAAGAAGTGTTTTGCAGAATAGATACACCCTTCTCTTTCTAATACAGTGATTTAAATTTTTTCCTTTCATTTAACAACTTTATATTTTTTTACTTTGTCTTTGAAGTAATGTTTATGTGTTCACAAGGTTTAAAGGTTCTTTGTGGGACTTGCAGCCCTACAGTTATATGTAAAATAAAAAGTAAACTTGATAGATGAATGTGTGTTTATAATGGTGTATATACTTATAACTATGGTCAGATATGGATTTTTTTTTTTTTTTTTTTTTTGCCAATCCCGATATCTGATATTTGTCTTGCTGTTGTGACTAATTACTGATATTTGCAGAAACTAATATTAAGCTTTTAAAATCCAGAAGGTCAAATCTATGTTAAGTTAGTTAGTCAAGTTTGCAAACTACTCACCCTTATAAAAAATAATAACAAAATGTATTTATTTGGCATATTTTAACTCATGAGTCTGAAATGACACATGGGCACATATATTGGTGCCAAATATCAGCCAAATTTTCAATACTGGATACCAATAGCTGGGTAAATCCTCCAATATCACCAAAAACACTGATAACTGGTAAACCATCTGTATTTATAACCTACTTTGTATTTGTACACTTTTCATGGTCAGTTTTGCAAGAATTATTTATCAAAACCTAATATATTGTGTATTATCTAAGCCTTTCTCAACCTGTTTATCTTCCATCAAAGAATCTTTAAACAGAATTTTTTTTGCTGCTATTCATGTATTTGACCTTGGTAATTTGTATCTCTGCAGTCTGACCGAGACACACCTTACCACCCACGAGAAACCACCAACATGAGAACGCAAACTGTGGCCTCCTACTTCAGAGTAATTTCTATTTAATCCCAACCAAATATTTTTTTCTTATTTTATTGATCTTTCAAAATTGCAACCATCTTGTATTACCTCCAGTACTCTCTGATGGACCTGCTGTCTAAGATGGTGGCAGGACAACCCCATTTTGTGCGCTGCATCAAACCAAACAATGACCGCCAGGCCAGTAACTTTGACCGGGAGAAAGTGCTCCTCCAGCTGCGGTACACGGGGGTTCTGGAGACAGCCAAGATCAGGCGTCAAGGCTACTCCCATCGCATACTGTTTGCCAATTTTGTCAAGAGGTCAGTGTAACAGTCATGTTCATGAAGTTTGACTAAAATATGGCTAAATATGGGTGTTTTTATAGGTATTTTATTTTGGCTTTCAATGCAAACGAGGAGCCACCTGCAACGCCAGAAACATGTTCTGCAATTTTGGAGAAAGCCAACCTGGAGAACTGGGCCATGGGAAAGACAAAGGTTCATACACCATACAAATTATTACCTTGGATTAGTCTCAAATTATATTTGGAAGGAGTGAAGTAGTATTTTTCTCTTTTTGAATAAGCAATTTGCAGCAATTATCTTATCTTATTATTATCTACTAATAATTGCTTCATCACCTACCCATTTTCTGTTTTCACTTCTGATTTGGAGTGACACATTTGTTGCTCATACTTTTAAGGCAATGTAGCACACCGGGTACATTTACTTTCCCAGAAAATCAGGTAAGATCTGACTTTGTGCTTGAATGCCCAAAAGACCTGTTGAAACATATCAGTTAATTAGTCGGTTTTTAGAGTTGTATTTGGAAACACAATGCTTTTCAAAATGACTACTTCAATATTTAACAGTTTCCCTTTCATTTTTGTCTGTGTCACATTAGTTTGCCCTTTTTGCATAATTGTCCTTGTCAACACTTTCAGATGTGATCAGAAAGAAATCAGTTACTCACATCATATTCAACTGACATTTCAATAACCCCAGAAATCAGATAAAGATCAGATTTTTGGTGTACAGGCAGACATAACCATTGCCACATGCAAGGAATATACATTTTATTTTTTACAGATGTACTATTTATTATATATGTGTTTGGATAGGAAATTAAAAACATGTTACAATTAAAACATTTTTATTTCTGTTTATCCCCAGGTGTTCCTTAAGTATTACCATGTAGAGCAGCTGAACCTGATGGTGCAGCATACCACACAGCGCATCGTCCTGCTCCAGGCTTGTGTGCGTGGCTGGTTAATTGCCAAACGTTACCGCCGCATGTTAAAGGAGCGGGAACAAAGTGCTCTGGTTATTCAGTCAGGTAGGTACCACTATCACACCTGCAACTATCTACCTACCTAGAACTAAAAAAAAACAAAAACAACAATAATAGCAAAAACTGTGAGGTGTGTTGGGAACAACAAAATAACTACTGACTATTTAGCTAATGTTATTAGATCAATCCTGCTGGACGTAATGTACAGTCAAGCTACAACACGGTATCAACATAGAGTACAGTTTGACCCAATAACATTAGTGATTATTCTGTTATTCTCTCATTAGTTATTCTGTTATTCCCTAACAAGGTGCAACATTTAAAAAAATACTTTGTGGAGCTTTCTACCATGTTATAATATTGTTCCCTCATCATGCTCAGCCCACAAGTCAATGTCACCCATGTTCCAACTATTTTCCATAAATATACAAAAGCATGATACAAAACAATATACTACAACTTCACAAACCTAATACAATGCTCGGTACTTCCATTAGCGAAATGTACACTGATTGTGTGTGATATCACTCTGAAGGAGGAGAGTGGAGAGCAAAGGGAAAGGGGATTCAAACATCCATTGCTCAGTCTCCAATTCATCCTTTTCTTTTGCCCTCATCTTTTACACGATACACTGTCCCTCATCCTCTCTTCCACATTTTCTGAAACAGTCCTTCATTATGACATTCAGTTTGTTTTGATCTGCACAGCTTACAGAGGTCATCAAGCCCGAAAGAAAGTGGCAGACGATAAAAGCAAAGCCAAGTTGGAAGCATTCATCATGCAGTTTCAGGCCGGTGAGAACAATAAGATCCAGTCATTTGAATGTACAGACTGTGAGACACTTATGTTTTTCATATCCGATTACGGTTTGTTCGCAGTTTGTCGGGGTTATCTCGCCAGAAGGAAATACAAAGAGCTGGTGGATGAGAAGAACAAAGCTGCCACAAAGATTCAGGCTCGATACAGAGGGCACAAGGAGAGGAAGAGCTTCCAGAGAAAACGGTGAGACATTTCCGCAATATACGTACAGTATTTGCTTTTAGTCAGCAGTTTCAAAATGTATTATCAATCTGATCCCAACTTAAAAGGAACGAAAAGAAATGTAAAGTTTTCAAGGGTGGAACTTAAAACACTGTTTCTGATAAATTGCAGCAACAACATGAAAAGAAGTAAACTAACTGAGATGAGAACAACTTTTTTTATATGGAATACACACAGTTAAAGTTTACTTTTCACTGAACCAAAAAAGTGAAAATATCTTTACTTTTTAAGAATAAAAATGCACTTTTAATCTATGTAATTGGCTGTTCGTGGGTTACAGTGTGATGGAAAGTAAGCATAGTTTCTACAGCAGTGGTCTGACAAATCTCTCTTTATTTTTTCTGGTCACCTCTGTATTTTTTCTCTGTCACATCTCAAGCCAGAACCAAACATGTCTGAGGAATCAGATGTCTTCTTTTCAGTGACACATGTGAAACTAAGGTGCTAAGTAGTCACCCATCATTTACAAACAAAATCAAATTTCTCTCACCTCAGAGTTTACTGTTTTCTCATTGATTCCAAAGTAATCCAGAATGTTTTTCAGTCCCCCGAGAAATTTTTTAGCCTTTTTTTTTTGTTCTCATAAGCAGCAGTTATATTTGTTTCATAAAGTACTGAAGAAGTACAAAATATTATATCTTTTGAATAAAAATGTGCTCAAAGTGGCGCCTCTAAAAAAGAGCTGCATATTCCGTGTGTGACTCTGCTAATGTAGTTTCTAATGCCTGCATGAACACAACCTTTGAACTTACCCCTGTTGTATGTTTTAGGGAGGCCATTGAGAAAGAAAAAGCTGAGAAGGCCTCTCAAGAAGAACAAAGCACAGAATCTGAGAAGGTTTCAGGTGAGGAACCAACATCAGAGGAGAAAAGCCCAGACCAGGTGTCCAATGGTGAGGACGAAGCCAAGGCCGCTGTGGTGCTCCAGAGCAACTACAGAGGCTACAAAGAGAGGAAGAAGTTTAAAGAGAGGAAGAAGACCATGGCTGGAGCTGAACTCGAAATACCAACTGAGACCACAGAGGAGGGGGGCAGTGGAGAGGCAGAAACAGCGTCTGAAAAGGCACAGGAAGAGCTCACAGAAACAGAAGGTGACTCAGTTATCGAGAACACCCCAGGAGATGAAGAAACAAACCAAGATAGCAATTTGGAAGATGAGACCAAGGCTGCTACTGTCCTTCAGAGCAATTTCAGGGGACACAAAGAGAGGAAGAGGCTACAAGAAGAGGGCAAGATCCCAGCCAAGAAAGATAAAAATGCAGAACCAACAGAAGAAGTTAATAATGAAGAGGTTGAGAAAGACGAAATGCATGCTAATGAAGAGTCAAACAAGGAAGCAGAGACGGAAGAGCTAAAACAAGAAGATGGAGAACCAGTGGACGGTCAGAATGGACTGGACGAAGAAAAGGCTGCTACGGTTCTTCAAAGCAACTTCAGAGGCCATCAAGAGAGGAAGAAGCTAAGAGAAGAAAGAGAGAAGAAGGCACAGGAGGAGAACGGAGAGGAGAGTAAAGAGGAGCAAGGAGGAGAGGTAGATGTTTCAGATGTGGTGATTGAACGCAAAGACGAAGGTGACGCCGAGAAGGAGAGGCAAGAAGAGGAGGAGGCCGCAGTCAAGATCCAGAGCAACTTCAGAGGGTACAAAGAAAGAAAGAACCTCAAAGCCAACAAGCAAAGTGCCCAAAATGATGCAGAGCAACTGGAGGACTTTTCTAAAGAGGTGAGTAAGGAATTTTATTGCTTATTCCAACTTTTATGGTTGAGGGTCCTCCACCTTCTTTTCTGCCAATCTCTATGGAGATCTTGCTTTGAATGTGTCTATGGTCAAAATTGTGCTATAGCAAGAACTGAGTCTGGGGTATTTGAATAAATCTGAATATGTGGCTTGAGTAGGCTCACCTGTCCACAGACCTAATCAAAGACTTGGCCTGTTAGTGTCACTTTCTGTTACGGAGACAAGCAAGTGGGTAGCAGCACTGGAAAAGTTATGCAGAGCACCTTTAAACCATAAAAATTTAGTTGCACACAATTTAAGTACAGTGTGTCAGCTGATGAATGTCAAGCTTTAAAGGTTTTTTATTGGTAGGAACTTTACAGGTTGTGCAGCTCAATATTGCCTTCTACCCTTAGTTGCACATTAGCTGGCACTTCTCTGTTAATTTGTTTTCAAGCATCTGTGGCAACACTTTCTCTGGGGAGTGGAAGTTTATCATATTTGTAAAGCCTAAAGTCGCTGAAGGCAACAACTTTATACAAACAAATTACTCAATACTTATGAATAAATGAGTCCCTTGTTGTCTTATTTTCCATGTTTGTTCCCTTGTCTGTGCACAGATCGCACAGGCAGCTCAGGACTTTGCCAGCCGGCAGCAAAAACTGAACGAGAAGCGCCAGGCCCATCAATCAAAGCCCGAGAACAATGTGAAGGAAAACATGGTGAACGGCCACGCTCCTCCGAATGCCCAACCAGGTGAGATAAGGCAGATTGGCTTGATGAAAAGCACATTATAATCCATTAGATACAATACAAAATTGTGTCATGAGCGGACCCCGGGTTAATATGTGTTTACAATATGCTCCACATTGTTTTTCATTGCATAATTATGAATGACAGTCAGGCTTTGATTTATCAGTTCTTGTCATCTATTCACTAAAGACAAACAAACAGCATATTTTGTATTAATACGCTGCACACAAGTATGAAGCAGAAAAAGTAGGGCCAAAATGTGATGACTACTCAACTGCAATTATTTATGCATTATAATATTATCGGCAAACAACAATATATTTTGTCTCCATGTAAAAAAAATCTGCTAACCTTGCAGTTTAGACCTGCAGTGTATTGAAAATCAGATACTTATCAATACTAAAATTAGTATTGAAAGTATATACTCACTTGAACTTGAAGTATCAATACAGTAATTAACCTTACCTGATTAGCTTCAGAATGATCTTGAGCAGTATTAGAAAAGAATAAAACCATATATCTGGTTGACAGATTACAGATATAAGACCACATGGTACTATTATTTAATGTTCAAAATGACATTCTACTGTAGTATCGGAATTGGTAATCAGTATCGAGTCTATTAGTATCAAAATTGAGTTTGAAATTGACCAATTTAAATCATTGCGATATTATATTTTTTTCCAAAATTACAATCCTTACAATACATTGACTGGAAAGTGGACGTAAATAAGTCCCAATAAGCATAAATAAGTCACTATGGAATGCTTAATTTCTATAACCGGTCTTCTGCTGTATAGTATAGTTATAGTAACTTACAGTATTTCCTCTTGAACCTGACCGAACTAGACTGAATTGTGTTGTCCAGGCCTGCTCATTCAGAACGGCAGCTAGGGACTTTAATACAGTACTCCCTTGATGCTATCTCCGGTTCACATGCTCTTTTCTTCCTCGTGAGTTGTGATTACATCAGAAAAACTGCGAGTCAAGTGCCCAAACAGGAAGCGCTCCTCTACCTGACGTGTCATCAAAAATCAAATGTGATGTGTACAGGCGATAGATGTAATTGCTTTTGGATGGGGAGGGGGGGGGATAATTGAAAGTTCAGTGTCCGGGAAAAAGCTGGTGGAGAAAATGTCACCCTCGCTGTTGGTTTGGACGTCATTGAATCATAATGATGAAGGGGAAATATAATTGTTTTGTGCTCATTAAAAACTATAGAGGTTTTCTGACAGAATTTGAATTTGTTCAACTGTTAAGGTTATGCTAGCCAATTGCGATGATAACAGTTAGAAATAGTATTTATAACAATATAAATAGTATTTATAACAATAATAGCAACTGTAACAGTATAGCAATAGTAATGACAATAGCAATAATAACAGTACAGTAATAGTAACAGTATCAGCAACAGTATAGTAATTGTTATAGTAACAGTATAATAATAGTAACAGTTATGGGTGTAACGATATCCAAGTCTCACGATACGATATCGTCATGATCTGAACTTCACGGTACGATATTTATTGCGATATCGTGGGAAAGCTCACGATATGGTGGGGAGGCTCACGATTAGGGATGTAACAATATCCAAATCTCTCGGTATGATATTTTTCACGATATACATCTCATGATTAGGTATTAGATATTAGATATTTATTTATTTTGTGGAGGCAAACGAAACTGTTAATATGCTCCTTTTTCCTTAAAATGTCTTGACAAGACTTAATCGAAAGAACTAAGACTTAAAAGTGCTTAGAACTGTTATTTCTGCTTGTATTCTATGCTGAAATGGAGCAAAGGATCATTGTCTCTCCTTGTTCTCTGTCTTTTTTTTAGCTATCGCTGCACCATAACTCATAATTTAAGCAAAGAGACTTGTAATTTGATACATTGTGATGGTCCACGATATTATTGTGAGAACTTTGATGTCACGATATTTTGGTTATTGTAACATCCCTACTAGTAACAGTACAGTAATAGTAACAGTATCAGCAACAGTATAGAAATTATAATAGTAACAATCATAATAATTGTAATAGTAACAGTAATAGTAACTGATAGTAATAGTATAGATTTGTAATTGTTTATTTGAACTGAGACAATTCATGTTAATAAATCTTTCTATAAATGTACCAGTATTAACTATACAGATAGATTTCAGATTTAGATTGCTATGGCATAGTGTTATAAAGTTATAAAAGTCACAAGACACAGACTTGTACACAACAACATACTGTAAGTCAAGGTCAGTATCCTCCGGCTTCATTGTGAAGTCATGCTTTTTTTTTCAAGTTTTAGTAATAGTGACAGTGACTGTAATAGCAATATTAATACCAATAGTAAGTGTAATAGACATAGTATATTAACATTTTTTGTAAAATTAATAGCAATAATAGTAGCAGCCTTAAAAGTACCTCTTACACATTTTGATGAGAACAAAAACTTGCCAAGGATATTACTGAATGAATTACCAATATTATTTCCAAAGCCTTCCACTCATATAAAATAATCCCCTATTATCTCATCAGGTCATTTCCTCATCGCCAGTTTGGTCCGTCCTCATAAATTTGACTTCATACCAATCACTTGTGACGCACCAAATGAGGGCTGAGTCACATTGTTCTTCATGGGAAAGGTCATCAAATGTTAATCTTGTTTTCACCACCGAGCGTTTCAACAATTATGGCGAGGTTTCATAATAAGTATGTGAAATTGGCTCTCGTCATTGGGGTAATACACGGTGACCTTTAAATGGAGTCGTAGTATGAAAACGACAAAGTTTGAACGCACCTTTACATCAGATTTGTACATGATGGATTGTTTGGGATTTTTTTTTCTTATGCCTTAGCTGTAATTAATCTCCTGCTGTAAACAAAGGTCAATGAAAATTATGATTGAATTAGCACGGTCACGCATCAACAGACAGTTACATACAATACACAGCTAACACCTCCCATTTCATGCCAGAGCGATGATGAGGAATTGAATTGCCACAAAGTTATAGAACAAGTGTTCAGGGGTTGGAAAATTCAAAGCCACCAAAGGCCTAAGGGTTAAACTGCAGTGGAGATGGAGGTCAGGTCGATAGGGGCGACAGGGTCGAAGGTTAGAGTGGAACACGCAGCTGGTTGCCGTTGTTTGTCCAGTCGCATGTAATGTAAAACTGTAGGGTCTGACACTGCCATGATACAGTGAGCAAGCAACCACAACCTGTCTGCTATCGAGAATACAAGACAAGCAAATTGAAGTAGATGGATAGAAACTTTCTTCATCCTGAAGGAAATTAATTTTTCAGCAGCAGCAACAATAATGATAATAATAATAATAATAATAATACATAACACAGTAATTCAATTATAGAAATGCGTTGTATACCTGTATGGCATGTGAAAGAAACGTGTTTATTTGTGATATGATGTACTGAATACGTAGTATGTGTGCTGTATGTATGTCATAATGTTAAAAAAAATCTCAAAATTGTAGTTTTAAAAATAGGCAAAATTGGAATAAAATGTGCAAAAAAGAAAAAAAAAACATTAAAAACTTGCTGTGTCCTCTTCCAGTCAATAGTAAAGTGATATCTCTGTTTAAGTGTATAGTCCATGCTCTTAACAACATTTGACAACATTAACAACAATGATATAAAGCTACCATTTATAATTAGACTGGCTGACCTTGTCTTGTTGTATTCTCACATACCACCATTAGATGCTTTTTACATTACTGCAGTCTGAAAGTTTAGATTAGAAAAGACCAGGTGAGGGGAGGGGGAACACGTTTCAGATCTGACAACTACTGGTAAAAAATAAATAAATAAACTAACGAATGGTAGCTTTAAGTAAGTATTGCCCCTCTTGTTACTGTACTGTAACACTGACAATACTCTAACAAAAGTAAGCCTTAGTTTTTCCTCACATATATAGTTGAATATACATTGGTGTGAGCACTGAGTGTTGTTGTCCTGTTTCAGCGGAGAAGAGGAGCTCAAGGACCCCCCGCAGGTCACAGCAGCCCAAGACCCTCAACTCTCCAGAGGACTCAACTTACTACAACCTCCTCCATGTGAGCCAGACAACATACTGATACAACTACTCTTTTCAACACACGCTTTTCCATACATCACATCCATATTTAGCAAATCATGGTTTAGCACTACTGTTTTTTTCCATATATTTTTATAATTGGCAACATAATAAAAAATAATCTGATTTGCAAAGTTTGTTTTGGTTTATAGTTTGGTTTTACAGCTTAATTTATGAATACCACTTTTTGTCACTATTAGTCGAAAATACAGTTTTTCTTTTTGTTACTACAGCTACAAATAATAATGGGACAACCTATACTACTAGTTTTACTTTGAATTCCACTCTTATCAATGTACACTCAAAAATGTATTTATTACATTTTTTTTTTTACAAAATATTATAGTTGTAACCATTTTTGAGGGAAGTAATTTTTGTAATTGGTGCATCAGCTACCACTAAACCTTAGAGCCATAGCTAAAGCAAATTTTGGCTTTGTCCAATAAAACAACAAAGAAGCACTCGCTCACAAATGACTTCTGATAGGGTAAAACTAATATAACAATAATGCATGTATTCTCTATTTCCAGCGTTCAGTCCATGACGATAAACGCAGATCGAGGAAAGGCGGGTGAGTGACCAGTTCCATTTCTTTAACACTCACCACGTTACCTCCAGCTTATGCTACCCTTCCCTTACCATTAACACCACCCTTATGCGGAGATAATGTAAGAGCATCCATACATATTAAACCCAGATCCCACACGGAGAGAGCAGATAGATGGAGCGATAGGGTTAGAGAGGGCCACGCTCCCCCCTACGTAACACACACGCACAGGTGGGGAGGGCTAAACATCAAGGGTAATCATTTGTTAGCAGATAAATAAAGGCAGTGGCAACGGCGATGGACAGGGCCTGTTTACATGCATCATTAAGGACGAGAAGGTCACCAGGACAGATAGCATCGCAGGCCCGTGCTGACAGCAGGAGGACGGGACAGAGTGGGAGAGAGTGGGAGGTAGAGGAGGAGCAGGTCTGAGTGTGGCGCTGATAAGAAGGAGGGAGGGCGTTTAAGAGAGAGCAAAAAGACATCTATAAAAGGTCTGGGGAAAAATATGTGTGTTGTTCTTATTATTATGTGAAGTGGAGGGGTACCTGTCGTCTCTACATAACTATGTGCTTGCATTCGCTATCAAATTGATGTAAGCGGGCTTTGTCTGGCAGCGCTCCCTGGGCTGTCTGCTTTTGTTTTAGACTGTTTTAGTTTCCTTACAGTTCTATACATGAAGATGAGCTTAAAGGTTCGATATTACACACAGTGGACAATTGTGAGCTCTAAACCATATCTGGAGTTGTATTTTTTTTTCATTCACAAGTGTTTGAGTAACTCTTTATTTTAGTCTGTCTACATCTCTAAAGCTCAAAATGCTCTGTTCCACGTTGTGATGTCATGTAGTGGTAGTTTTCAAGTTAACCTTTTACCTTTTAGGCTGACATCATTCAGCATTATAACATAAATCAGAAAACTGCGCAATATAAGCTCATTAACCCTCATCTGTCTAGTATGAAAACTCAACTAACTGTGGCATTATAATGGTCTGGTAAAATGTATTCAAATAATGCTCAGATTGGTTCTATGTAATTTTGTTATAGCAGCGGAAGTTATGTGATTGTTTGTTCAGGTTGTGTCAGGTAATTTGAAAATGTACTCTGTAAATTAGGGCCATACAGTGAGATTAAAGGGACAGTCTGGAATTTTAAACATAGGACCTCATTTCCTAGTTAGCCAGAGTATTGGAGACATATGGAGACACTTTTTAAAATATTCCATCCAGCCCTTGTATTTGCAGAGGTCGCTGGTGCTTGGCTAGTGCATGTCAATGGTCATCTATTATTACTCCAGACTGTTGATGTGAATGTTTGTGTTGATAGAGTTTGAAATAAAACTAACCTTGCATCACATGAATCATTGCATGTCGAGGGACTATTTTCTCAGTTGGTAGATAGATGCTAGTTGATATCAGTCTGCCACTGCCAAGCTTTCTATCAGGAAGTACAACTCACTGCCGCTCAGACATAAATCCTTCAAATGCAAGGTTTTGATTGATTGATTGAATTTATTTAGCGTCTTTCAAGATATCTAAAGCGCTTTACAGTTCATTATTCAGTCACTCCACACTCAGTGGTGGTAAGCTACTATTGTAGCCATAGCTGCCCTGGGGCAGACCGACAAAAGCGAGGCTGTCAATCTGCGCCATCAGCCCCTCCGACCACCACCATCACTTTCATACTAGGCAATGTGGGTGAAGCGTCTTGCCTAAGGACACGATGACAGTTTTTTACCACTGGCACCCCACTGTGGCACCTGGAATTCCTAGCAGTCTCCCATCCAAGTACTACCCAGACCCAGCCTGCTTAGCTTCTGAGATCTGACCGTGTCAGGCTTTGACAAGCTGGTGTGGCCACCAAATGCAAGGTTGGTTATACTTCTAAAATTATTCTACTGACACATTTACATCAAGAGTGTGACATTATAATTGTTTTCCCTTGGCTGCACTGTAGAGTGGGTAAAACTGTTTTTAGTGGCATGCTAACAATGGCCATTGACATGCGCTAGCCTAGCAGCAGTGACCTCTGCAAATACAAGGACTGGATGGAATATGTCTCCACACGTCTACAACACTGTGGCTAACTAGGAAATGAGGTCTTATGTCCAAAATTCCGGACTGTCCCTTTAATATCACATAGTCAATTATCATCTTGGGTCTTTCCTATCGAGAGGTTTACCTCCAATCCACTGTCATTGAAAGCATTATCAGATAATGAATATTGAAATATATTTGTTTCAGTTTTTAATCAGACAAAACAAAATTGAAGAAAAAAAATGTTATTGCCACATGTATTAGAAAGATCATATGAGTTGTCACTAAACTTGTGTCATCAAGTACATGAGTCTACTTACCATTTAGAGGAGAATGCTCCATAGCCAACGCTCTACTCACTAAAACACTATAGTTTATAGCCTGATCTAGTCCAGTGCTGCCCAGCCCACAGTGGAGCAGAGGTGGTTAGCAATAGCAGCCAGCCAAAGATGAGGGGAGCTCTCTTGTGACCATAAGCTGACCAACAGGGCACAGCCATGTCCCCAGGGGTCCCGGCTCCAACACAGAGAAGTGTGGTGTCAGTGTAACTAAGCTAAGATAATTACTGGAAGGAAACTCACTATCTGTTATCAGCATATGTTCAAATATGTGAGGCGTATTGATCTACATAGACTTTCTTTTCTTTTTTCCTCTGGCTCGGTTCATATTGAGGTCAAAACATAGGTCCAGCTACAGAACAGCCGCAGTGAGACTAGCCTTTGTGATGCTGATAGATGCTTTTACACAGTGTGGTGGGCAGAGAGATGCAGACTGGAGACTCAATAATTACACCCCTACTGCACTGTACAGATAAAATGCCCAGTGCCTATGGAAATACATTGATAGATTATATCCAGAATGAGACACATGTTTGGTCATGAAAAAGTCATTTAATTTCATTTTAAGGGGATATTTATACACTCATATGCCCAATGTTTTTAATCTACTAATGCCAGTTAACACCAGTCATTTGACCAAAAGCTTGTACAACATTGTGTATTGTAAAAGCAGCTATTGATGGGGGGAAACTCACATTTTATTGCATAGACTGTATATATAAATGGACATAGCTAACGTGCTAGCCACCACGTTCCAAATATGAATCATATGGAGGCAACTGCCAGGGACAGAAAATTGTATCTAGTCAGAGATGTTGTTGGGAGAGGGCTATGGGGAAACTGCCTGTGACTATCCAACACAGTTGTGAATCTGACATGGTTCAGTATCAGAGGGAGGGAAGACAAGGGACTAAGTAGGTGGAGCTAACAGTTCTGAAACATGTTCTTCACTTATAGTTCAAAATCGAGAACTGTCCCTAATGAACTAAACATATATTTTCTGCTTAATACCAACCCCTGACAAAAATATGTAATGCTTAAAGTAACACCAATGTTTTTTTTATATCAGATGTAACATATATACTAGAATGAGTTAATGGAGAGTAAACCAAGCCATACATTATTCTTTGACCAAAACTTTTTTTTTTTTTTTTACAAAAATGTTATTACAAAATTAAACAACCCAGTTTTATTTTATTTTCCATTCATCTTTATTTGATATGCATACACCTTTAGAGTACCAAAACTTAAATACCCTACTACAGTTGCTTTAACATTTTCTCTCTTACAGGCCTGGAAAGTTGCTAGACATTGATGACCAGTACTACCCTGGCCTGTCTCCCACCTCCACACCTGAGAGAGGCCAGTCTGCAGAGAGGTCAGAGTCTGGGAGCAGGAGTGTGTCTCCAGAGAAGAGAGGGTCTGGGAGCAGGAGCGTGTCTCCAGAGAAGAGAGGGCAGAGGGAGAGAGCTCAGACCGAACAGCTGCCTAAGAGACGCAACTCAGAAAACAGGTTTGTCACGAATTGTTCTAACAACATCTGATACTCAATATTGTAGTTTTTGTTAGACTGGACAGTACGATGTTAACGATAGAAACATGTTGTTTTTGCCGAGTTGAGTTCAATAGGTTATGTTCTACAATTTAATATAATAATTTCTGATGGAGGGCATATATGTAATAATATAATAATTTCTAATTTGTTTATTCTTAACAGCAAAGATGTTGGACTTTATGCCAGTTTTGTTTCATGTGGATTAGCCCAGTAATTACAGAGATACTAACCATAAACAAAATCAATAGATCTACAATTTGATAGTTAAACTGTAAACTCTATCATTCTGTCGGCTCAATTTTAAACTAATATAGAATTTTATGATGTTACTTGAACGCAACCTATTGAATATTGTTTTGCAGGTAAATATCCAATACAAATCAAACAGCATACAAAATGGTAGCTGAAATATGAGCGTTCACTGCTGAGGCCATGTTCCAATATAAAACCTGTGATCCAGGCAGTGTGTCTGTATACATGTGCCTGGTCAAACAGTTTAATAACGACTGTATGTACATGTATTTTCCCTCCAGAGCTGCAGGCCTTTCCTCCTGACAGCACACAACATGATAAATGACATGGTAATGATAAATGTGTCCTCAACATGAATCACTCCATGTTTTTCCCCTGTTCACACTTCCTCTATATCTCTCTTAGTTCTGATTTTTTTTTTTTTTCTGCTCGGTTCTGCCCTCTCTCTGAGCTCAAAGTCACGATTTGGCATTTGTGTGCAGGCGCTCTGTCCCGAGAATGGCCTCCACCGAAAGTCACAAAGAGGACAATCCATACGACTTCAGACACCTGCTAAGGAAGACTTCACAGAGGCAGAGGCTCATCAAGCAGTACTGACCACACCGGGGAATCCTGCACTGACAAATGATGCTCTTCAATTGACTTTTTGAATGTCACTGGACACTTTTAGATACTTTTAAATTGTGTATAATAATGTAAAATAATAGAGATTATAAATGAGAAAGTATTGAACTATAATGGTCTGGCTAATCTTTCTGTTTTGTTCATAATTGACTGTATCTTTTCAAACGTCTTGCCATACACGGTCTATTGTTTGACTTTTATTAGTTATTATGTGTAAATAAATGAAAGCCCCATATTTTCAGAATAGAACAGTTGCATGTATTGATTTGTTGCGCTCCAGTGAGTCCATCTCTTAAAATGAAAAGTAAGGTTTCATTTCATTTTAAAGCTACTATAGAGGCCACTAGATCATAATTTTACCACCCAATTTATTAGAAAAGGTAATTATGTATTTAATTATAATCATTTATTCCTCTGATGACTGCTTATAAGTAACACGCGCCCTTCCTTATATGGAAGCAAAGGCAATAGTACAGACTACTGCTTTATGAATTACACATTTCAAACATTTCAGATTGAAGAACATGCTGAAGCCATGTGCTGGTACAATGCTGCTGTAACCATCATACTGCTCTTTTCTAGAGCATTTCAGTGAGATTGAACCCCTGACCTTTATGTGACATTTGAATGGAGAAATGCCCCTTAGGGAATGTTAGTGAATTCTCAAGCTCACGCTGAATGGACAGAACTACATGTATGGAAACATTGTAAACACAACACAACAATGGAGTGACCACAAAGAAGGCACAAAAGTGTAGAGTGCACAGGATATTACAACATAAAGAGTACATCCACCAAAGCCCCATACACTATTCCCACACTGTAGTCCATTTTATTTATGTTTTTGTTTCAGATAGTGGACATGCTTTGACTCAATGTGACAAAACCAAGTATGTGGTTTGGATCAGATTGCATTTTCACTTATTATCAAGTGGACTCTTTATCTCCAGCGATTTTGGAAATATATAATTCCAATTGTCAAACTGTACCCAGAACTGATGCAGCATTTTGACAGTGTCATTATTTAACCTGGTCTCAGGTGCTTCAGTCAAGAATTTTGGGGTTCAAATTTATTTTTCCTGGCATACCATTATACAGAACAGAGTCTAAAAGTGGACATGGATTTCTAAAAACCAACACTTCTTGAATACTTCCACCAAATGCTCTGGATTTACACTGAAGTGTGAATGCTGAAAATTCAAACTGGTGACGCCCCACCATGCAGTGCCTGTAGAGGTGGGAGCCACACGCGCGTCATGTATTTTAGCCAAGTGTCCTCATCGCCCTGCTGCTTCCTCCTCCCGGAGGCGGCCAATTACAGGCGTCGCTCTACAACAAAGTAGGTCTGCAATTTGTGGAGCATAAATGAGCTGGCTGCACTGTCTGTATGGAGGGTAAGTTAAGCAGAGGACACAATGTTTGGAATGTATGGAGTCACGACGCACAGACGCAGAACCCATCGTCATGACCTGAGCTGAATCATGGAGGGATTTCGTTAGTGACGTGCAATTTAGGGGGCTTACAATTAGATATGGCTCGTGCTGCATAACCACGGCTTCTCGCAGCTTTTTGACAACGTTTAACACCTTCTACTTTTATTTTTTATTTCTTTATTTTTAAATTCAATCTCTTCTAAAGTCTCTTTCTATGTATGTAGCTTTAGTTTGATCTGACAAATGTAGCTTTTGTGTTGATGTAATATTTCGGGAGCCAAAAGAGCGTGCTTTGCGTGGGAGCGCGGAGCGTGCGCGCGGGTAGTGAAGAGAGCCGTTGGATCAGTGGAGACGCTGCTGCGTGCAGCGCAGCTGTGCACCTGTGGACCTCTGCAGAAACACTGTGGACTGTTTCTGTGTTTTCCATCATTTCCTTGGGATTTGTCTAGAGCCTAAAACCCGAGAGAGTCGGATGCGCGGCTGGATTTGGAGCAGCTTGCCCCGGTTCAGCACCACCGCTGTGAACAGCTCCCGGTCATCGCGTGGATGGGCTCCGGTCTGTGTGCGTCGAGCAGCTCCTAACTAACCATGGCATCGCACGGCTTCTGGTCCCTGGGCGCGGACAACACAGGGGCAAACACCGGGAGTCAGAGCCCCAGCACGCGTGAGTGGCGCTTTGTTTTTTCTCCTGACGAGAAGCGCACATAGCCTCACAGCTACTGCCTGTTCATTGGCTCAATGGGCCTGTTTTCTTTTTCTAATGTCTGCTTTCCGTATCTGCCTCCACGAGGCGCGAGGCACGTGTTAAAAGAGCATCTATGTCAATTTACTGTTCAAAGGCTCATGATTCCATTCTGTTTATTAATCACCAATTATCTTTGTAGCCAGGGCTTGGTGCCAAGCGGCGGCCCAGAAATTACCTGTAGGAATTGGATCAAAATTATGTGGTATGTTTGCATAAGCTGTTGCCTTGACCTCATTTTCACCATGTTAAAATATTGCTTTGTTACTAACGGATCATTATGTCATGGACTGTTTGTTCTCACAAAGCGCTGCTAAATGTGGGAGAAGGGGAAAAACCCGTGGATCCTGGCGCCAAACAGCCGCCACCGAGCGCCCCTGGCCCCGGCTGCGGCTGCACCAAAACCTGCACCTGCAACAAGACTGCCGACTTCTCTGACCTCTATTCAACAGGTACACGCACGCCAAACACGGGCACAGCAGAGGCCATCACATCTCCTGGAAACAGAAAACGCACAGTCATATTTAGCCTAACCGCTCTTTATCATAATTATCAAAAAGTAAAGTAGGCCTAACTTGGTCCTTGGTGATTTTACGGTATATTACAATGGTAGGCCTACGAAGAGGATATAAATACATTTTTATTGGTAAAATGCTTGGGGATTTTTTTTTCTTTTTTTTCTTTCTTTTTAATAGATGTCTTTGTTGCAACGGTTCACTTTGGTAAGGTCACCTTCAGCGAAATGGCACGTCGCAGGTGCGCTCTGGTGCACTGGAAGCCTATATTCCTTTTAAATAAGAACCATATTTTAATACATAGGTCAAGGGTATTATTCTGGCTGAAGGCTGTTTTATCAAGATCAAAAAGCATGAAAAGCAGAGCAATTTTTATGTATTTTTTTTTTTATTGAGGCCTATTTCAATTTTTTTGAAGATTTATCCTTGGCAAAAACTATTTTACGCAGATCTCCTCCCGGCCGCGGACGGAGACTCCAAAACCATGACGTTCCTACAGGAGGTAGTGGACATTTTACTGGCCTACATCGTGGAGTCCTTTGACCGGGAGACCAAAGTGATAGACTTCCATTACCCGAACGAACTTCTCCAGATGAACAACTGGGAGCTCCAGAACCAGCCCGCCTCGCTCGATGACATCTTAATCAGCTGCCGCGCCACGCTCAAATACGCCATCAAAACAGGTAGGCCACGTTCACCTAGAAGCCTTCAGTATGAAGAAAACATGGCGGCGTTAAAAAACAGACCCTAGCCACGTTTTGTCAAAGGAGAAGCGTTATTATTTAGCACTTTTATTTTACGACTAAATTAATTGTGCGTAACTTGAAATTAATTACACTTGCAATTTTATAGTAGTAGTCTAATTTTATCCAGGTCTAATTATAAGTAAAAGTAATGGAGGCTTTTAATAGTCAATTATCTAGGCTATGTGGCGAAACTTCATTTGACCTTGGTGACAATGTTAAAAGAAAAACATAAAGTATAAAAAAATAAAATAAAATATAATAATAATAATAATAATAGCCTTAAACGAATTGTTAGAATTACAATAAATACATTAAAATACAATCACTTTTTATAAATAAATACAAATATATTGATAATAAAAAAAATACAGTAAAATAAAGTCAAAAACCAAAAAAATGGTTTAACGCCGAAATTAGGTACGTCTAAAAATAGTTCCGCTGGGGGATAATGGAGCACGCCTACGAAAGGCAGTAAGGGACTTGTCCTTTTTTCAGCTGCTGCATGGCCACCAGACCGATAAATGGTGACGCAGTAAATCTGTTTCACCAAGGAGCACGTAATAGCCTAATAACCGGTCTTCACGGGCCAAGTCCATTATTCTGAACTGACTGACAGGAGAGCAGAGTGCAAATTTATCCAAACAATATATGGCTTTTTCGCAGACATATTCTCGTTCGTTTAGGCTGTTACAATGTATATAATTGGAGACGCCATCTTTTTTTATGGCAGTGTCTTTTACGATTTAATTGCTGTGTTTCCCCCATCCTGCCATCCTGTTTCTCCAAAAATGTTTTCACAATTTCTAAAGATGCCTCAAAATGTCATGGCAGCTGCATATGCAACCTACAATTAAGTGGTTAAAAGATGGCAGATTCTTTCCAAACTTACAGTCACCATAAAGACACCCTTTTTTATTTTATTGACAGGAGATGAAATGTTCAAATTGCAGCCGACTTACTTGCTTACTTATTTCTGTGTGATTCAGCCCACCCCAGGTACTTCAATCAGCTTTCTACAGGCTTAGACATGGTTGGACTAGCAGCTGACTGGCTAACATCCACAGCCAACACCAATATGTAAGTATGTGGCCTGATTGTAATGATAATAACAATGAATTCTATTTCCGGCTTGTCTGTTGGCTGTCTGTGCGGGGTCTGCAGCCGCTGATAGCTGCTTTTTCCCCTCTCAATCACGGCAAATGAAAAGCATGGAAATAAAAGAGCAGGCGTCCCCTTGGCCCCTCCCGTTCACCCTTCCTGCCCCTGCCTTTTATCCCTCCTAGTCACCTCTGATCCCCATGGGGATTCAAGAGGGGAAATTAGCTCTGAAATTAAATTCGGACTAATCTGCTGCAAATTCAAGTGTCTGTTTTCGGGTGATAAACTCCCTTGGCAGGGGTAGGGGAACTGAGGAGGGCTGCTGTTTACACAAGGAGATTTTTTAAGCACTATGCTTAATGTAACACATCTTAGGAGCAGCTCTAAAGGAAAAAAATAAATAATAATTTTTAAGAGATATATTTTGTTTTATACTGTTATTTTCTGTTAAAGCTGCTAGAAGTCATGGTTAAACAGTTTTGTTTAGTTTTGTTTGTTTCAAATTGCAGTGGGATTTATGTCTTTGTTGTCTTTGTTTGCTTTTGAATAATGACACTACAATTTTAAACTTGATTTTAACACTTAGGAAAAGGCATGATACTCTTATCAATTTTTATGCAACAATGATAATTAAAAACACGTTGTTGTTTTTTTTAGACAATTTAATGTAATTTTGAACATAAAATAATAGTCCTTTCTTTGTTATTACCTTGGTCTAGTTGTCACATAGTTTAACCATAAATCTAACTAGAACAGGTCCAATTTTGCTCTGTTTATGTAATTTTCTTTTTCCAATGTCAGTACTATCTTAAATGAGTATTTAGTTTCTATATTAATTATAATTTGTATCTGGGCACTGATAATTTTGACAAACCTAGCAATGAGTCATTCTCAGTCTTTCGGTCTCTTGCCGTTGCACCTGCAGATATGTTTGTCTAAACTGTTCTGTGTGTAATTTTAGGTTCACATATGAGGTGGCCCCTGTCTTTGTGCTTCTGGAATACGTCACTCTGAAGAAGATGAGGGAGATTATTGGTTGGTCGGATGGGCGCGGAGATGGCATTTTCTCTCCTGGTATGTAAGCTGTGCCAACCTCACACCCCTCGGATGAAAAATGGAATGGTCCACTTGTGCTGAAATGTGTCTATTTGCATTTTGATTATATAAACGGGCCTCAGTTCAAAGCTAATTAGCATGAAATCATTTTCTTTTCTGACTTAAGCCCCCCTTGTCCGGAGACTTTAATTTCTTATTTGCATTTTCTCTGGCACAACATGAGCAGCAGCCATTGGACAAGACAAAGGCTTTGATTGGCTGCAACACGATAAACATTGGGCTGATTTTGAAAACATTCCCCATTCACCCTGCCCTCGTATATCACATTTTTCATTTTTAGTGTCAGCAAATAAAAGCCCGCATCACTCCCTAGAGACATTAGATTTAAGCTGTGATTTGTCAGAAATGACTGACTGAAGTGTGTCTGTCCTCTAGGTGGTGCTATTTCCAATATGTACGCCATGCTGCTGGCCCGATTCAAGATGTTCCCTGAAGTGAAGGAGAAAGGAATGTCATGCATCCCCAAGCTGGTGGCCTTCACATCTGAGCATGTAGGCCTCAGTTTAACAACAGATTAATTTAGCTAACTTATTTAACTTATTAGGGATGGGCGATATAAGAAAAAAATAATACAGATAGTTTTCCTCATATTGATTGATCTTTAGTTTTGATTTTAATTTTCTTAGTCCTTATTTCACAAACATAAACGTCTAATCTTTTTTCTATCAAAAAATCTAATTTCCTCCTCCAAAGTCAGAACTCTGCTTCTACTTTCAACTGCTGCCATATCATTGACAATTAGACATGACTATTTCACGATTTCTCAGTCTTTCAGTTAATTGCCCAGCCCTAGCTCTTATTATGTTAAACTCAACTTTAGTTTAATAAGAAAAAATAACATGCTATGTATTTTTATGTAAGACATTATTTATCTGTTTACAAATGACTCAATAAATGGCCAGTTTAAATTAATTGTGTACAATATTTAAAATAATTTCCCTTGATAATTTATTAATTAAAATTATAAGTGCTATTTCTACGGCAGCATTATAATGTAAAAAATGTACTATAAAATTTACTATATTCTGCCAAATATTAGAATTATTATAGTATAATTTCCATTAATATATTTACTCCAATATGAACATACTTGATCTATATAAATTGATCTATATAAATCTGAAAATGTCCAAGTACAAATTTTTACAATCAGTAACATTTACACTTATATGACTGGGTAAATAAAAGCTATGGTGTGAGTATAAAAAATTCACACTGTACAAAATAATGAACTGTGCTTAAACTCTACGTGACCATTTTTTTAATAGCGACATTTAGCTCAGCCCTTACATACATCACACAGGCCTGTCACATACCATCTTATCTCCAAAGGACATCTGAACCACTTTCAGCTTAAAGCATCAAACCTGACACAAACAGTTACACGCTAGCACATTCTCATTACATCCCCTACTGTGACCTCACCTGTATTCCAACATATTAGGCTTTTCACTGCAGCTTTTTGCTTCTTTCTCAGAGCCATTTTTCCATCAAAAAAGGCGCGGCAGCCCTGGGCATCGGCACAGAGAGCGTGGTGTGCATCAAAGCAGATGAAAGGTACTAACTAGAGGTAAATTATCAGTCAGCTAGAGATTCACCAACATCTCAAGCAGCTCAAGCTTTTCCATTTGTTGACAGCGGCAAAATGATCCCAGCCGACCTTGAGAGAAGAATACTGGAGGCCAAACAGAAGGTAATCTTATGCAAATTATAACAGTAGCGACTATAAATAGAAGGATTTTATTTCACACTTCAGTGATTTTAATATGACTTTGCAAATACTGAAAGATATCGAATCTCTACAGTGTATTTTTTTGTTTGTTTGTTTATGTATTTATTTATCACTAATAGCAGTTTGTTTGTTATTTATTTTTCCCCAAATTGCCATAGTTAAAGGTCTCACAATTGTGCTGTTTACATTGTATTGCTGTAGCCATGCTGCTAATTGGCCATTTCAACATGTGTCACTTCCTAATATTCTCAACAGAGGCCGCCACACCTAATCCAATCATCTGTTTCTCTTTGGCTAGGGGCTTGTTCCTTTCTTTGTCAGCGCGACTGCCGGAACAACTGTCTATGGCGCCTTTGATCCACTTATTGCTGTTTCAGATATTTGCAAAAAGTATAACATCTGGATGCATGTGGATGTGAGTAAGCCAAAGATTACACTGGATGTCTGCATTTATAGCATACATTTCATACCATTACCACCTAGGGCTGCTCAGATATGCTTGTTGTCCTGAGCAGATTTTGGCACCAGTGACATGCTTGAAGCTAGAGCTCACTAGTGACAAATGTATTATGTGCTGTGGCCTGACCCAGATAGGAGCTAGCCATTTCCTATCTAACAGTGGAGATGAGAAAAAGTGGAACAGAGGCCGTAAATCATCCCGGGCCTGACTTTGCCATCACGGCTCTCGCTCTGAACTGTATTAATGAAGGTGATTCAGACTTGACAGGGGACACCTCTATTAGAGACACAAATGGCTTTGTCTATCATTTCTCAAGCAACTCGGCTGGAAAAATCATGACTTATTTTTCAACTCTGATTAATTTATGTGCAAGTGCAAACCAATTAATGGTCAACAAACTGTATGGCAGGTGGGATACAAATGATGGCAATTGTCAATTAAATATAAAAGACTGTTATAAGAAAGACTTATAGTCATGCTCCATTTTGCTGAATAAGTATACATAATTCTTCCTTTATTAATGCATATTTGTGATCAGGGTGCTTGGGGAGGGAGTCTGCTCATGTCAAGGAGACACCGGTGGAAGCTGGATGGTGTTGAAAGGCAAGTTATTATTATAATCATTATTGTGTTATCTTAAAAAGCTGACCAAACCTATAAAAGGCCTCACAAATGCTTTGTTTTCCTGCAGGGCCAATTCAGTAACATGGAACCCACACAAGATGATGGGTGTGCCTCTGCAGTGTTCTGCTCTGTTGGTCAGAGAGGAGGTGCATTTATCACTTTGTTTCATATCTACTATTTTCTTTGACTATGATTCACAGATCATTATGTGACTTGTCTTTACTGTGCTGTCAGGGTTTGATGCAGAGTTGCAACCAGATGCACGCCTGCTACCTGTTCCAGCAGGACAAGCACTACGACCTTTCCTACGATACCGGGGACAAGGCTCTGCAGTGTGGACGCCATGTGGACATCTTCAAACTGTGGCTCATGTGGAGGGCCAAGGTACTCCTTGGCAACCATATTACTCTTTATCCTTTAGTAACATTGATGACATTGCTATTTTGTCCTTACTTAAGATTTGTTATTTAACTTTGTCTGTATTGTTGTGGTCACAGGGCACCATTGGCTTTGAGGCTCAGATAGACAAGTGTCTGGAGCTGTCAGAGTACCTCTACAACAAGATCAAGGACAGAGAAGGATATGAGATGGTCTTTGATGGGAAAGTACGTCCACATTACTTGTACTTTCACTACTATATAACAGCCCAAAGCACTCTTTGTACCCAGTGTATTTACTGTCATTATGGGGACTTGACAGGGACATGGGGTGCCCCTGCTTTGTGTTGGATGAATGCCTTTTTTACCACTAGCCGCTAGTATAATACACTGCTATTATCCTTTATGAATAGCGTAATAGGCCATAATTGCCTCTATGCATATGAATAGAGCAGTGTGTGAAATATACACACAGCACACGGCCTATGACAGGGCTATTAGGGCAAACACTTGATTTCTGAGAGTGCCTGCACACACACAGTGTATAGTGAAGGCGCTGTTGCCTTAAGGCCTATTGTTTTCCTGCTGAGCCATAAAAGGCTATGGGCTGCCTCACCCAGTGGGTGATGGGGAGAGGGCCAAGTCCTTTGGGCACCAGCCCAGGTGCTCACTGGTCTGCACCTCCCATTGAGCTATTACATCCATCTGATGCATAGTGCACAGAGACAGGCCTGTATAAAAGAGGCTGTGTGCGTGGCTACTCGCCTGTGGGTAATGCATCCTCCTCTCAGACACCAGAGAACTAGAAGTCAGGCAGAGGTTTTAGTCAGAGACATAACAGCCAAATAGACTGGACCACACCTCCAATGCTGAAAAAGTACATATGGAAAAAAGTGAAAAATAAAAAGATGTGGATCAGGAACCATTGTAGATACATAGATATGATGATTAAATACATATAATAATAGGTGCAAATGTACCCACCTGTCTCCCTCTGTATTCTTTGTCCCACAGCCTCAGCACACCAACGTCTGCTTCTGGTACCTGCCCCCTGGGGTCCGCTACATCGAGGACAAAGAGGAGAAAAAGAAACAGTTGCATAAGGTGGGTCCGATGGAAAAATACTGGGCTGGGAATGTTGTATTACAAACACACACAGGAAGATACAACTGTGCTATCAGAGAGGCCATTTTGTCGTGATTGACAATCAGTGTGAACAGATGGGCCATGAGGCAGCTATACAAATAACTCATATTACTGTGTATGACCTTTAGTAATAAATGCTTACAGTACATATTTGCTTAGAGCAAGGACAGTGGTCATGTTTGGTTGGTTTTAGTGGTCAGTGCTTAAATTTATGTTCCGATGAATGTGACCCTGACTGTCTCCAGACCTACTGGGAAAGTGATAACTAGCTTTGTAGCAGCTTTGTGGAAATTGACATGCAATTAGATTAGATTTTCCATTATGAAAATCTAAAAGGAAAGAATTTGCTGTTAAAAATTTGAAACTACTGAGCCTGTTCTGAGTCAAAGTCACTAAAACGGTTGTTGTGAAATTACCAGCAGAGTAACATTCAAAGTTGTAATTGAAGGTGCCACTACAAAGGCCTTCATAAGGCCTGGTGTCACAGAGATAACCCTGTCCATGGCAGCAGCAGTCACAGCTCAGGAGCACACAGCTGTCCCATTCAGCTGTCACAGGCCCCAGATAATGACACACACACACACCCGGATCACAGCACTGATGAGCTCCTACTTATCTCTACAAGGATATGGGGGTGCAAGAACAAGATTAGGCACTAGAAATGTGGACCTGAACAGTTTTTAGAAGAAAAGTATTTATTGTTGGAAAGGTAGATACTTTTATATGATACAAATATGATTCAGGTAAAATGTTAACAGCTTTTGCTTACAAGTAAAGTAGTAAATATTTTATTGTTAATAGTTGCTTAAGATGCTAATGTTAATTAATGCTAATTAATGCTTATTAGTTGCAATGCAAAAATCATGTGTCTTATACTTGTTCAGATTAAAGTTAAAACTGTTCAGGAAAGACAAATCTTTTTGTCTTTGTTTCCGGTTTTCATATTTTAGTATTGATTAGTATCAGATTTTCAATACTTTGATAACCCTATCATTTTGCTTAATGGAAACACACCTTGTGTGTTATTAAATGCCAGTATTATTTTATTTTGATTGATTGATTGCATTTATATAGCGCCTTTCAAGATACCCAAAGCGCTTTACAGTTCATTATTCAGTCACTCCACACTCAGTGGTGGTAAGCTACTACTGTAGCCACAGCTGCCCTGGGGCAGACTGATGGAAGCAAGGCTGCCAATCTGCGCCATCAGCCCCTCCGACCACCACCATCACTCACGCACACACCACTTTCATACTAGGCAATGTGGGTGAAGTGTCTTGCCTAAGAACACAACGACAGTTTTTTTGCCACTGGCACCCCACTGTGGCACCTGGAATTCCTAGCAGTCTCCCATCCAAGTACTACCCAGGCCCAGCCTGCTTAGCTTCTGAGATCTGACAGGATCAGGCTTTTACAAGCTGGTATTGTTTGTTGAATTTTTGAAAAGACAGTACAGATTGGACAAGACCTCATAACACAAGTCCTTGCAAGATTAAATTGTTTCAAGGTTGTGCACACATGAGAGGAATGATCTTAATAATACTTTTATAGTGAGAAACTTTTTAGAAATAAGAAATCATCCAACTTTTCATTGCAAAAACTCTGTAATTGTTATAAATGTAATTGCCTGTTGAAGCTCAAATGTGTCCCAGAATCCACCTTTCTCTGACCTCAGAGGAGCACACAAGGACTGTACAGGGACAGAAATAGCTGCCATGTGACTTAGCTATTGTGTCTTTCTCCTTGCGTTACAATGGAAATGCGTATGTGCTGCTGCAGGTGGCCCCGGTAATAAAGGCACGCATGATGGAGTACGGCACCACCATGGTCAGCTACCAGCCACAGGGGGACAAGGTCAACTTCTTCCGCATGGTCATCTCCAACCCGGCCGCCACATTCGAGGACATCGACTTTCTTATTGAGGAGATCGAGAGGCTGGGACAGGACCTATAAGACTCCTCTGCCCCGCCCCATGTCCCCCTTTGACGGATGATGATATGTTTGTGGTGAATGTACTGGTAAATCTTCCTTTTCTCTTTGGTCACTTTTTAAAAACTATACTTTTAACAGACATAATTAAGCAACATAGACTTAATTCATAAACAAATATTTTATTGAGAACGATTCAGGCCTAGTAACTACCGTACTTAACCCTAACAACTATAAGGCTGTAGTCGACTAAAGACATGTGTAGCCGATTGATTAGTCTAGACTAAAAAGGGGGTGTGGTAAAAGCTCACTAAACTATTACTTATCCCTATATATCTGACCCAAACGCCACTCACAGCATTACAACTACAAGTACACAACTATTTATGCAGAAAAAGTACTATGAAACAATATACTTATGTAAAGTCAGATTAAACTTGTAAATCATGAGTTTCATCTGCCTTTTTACATATAAATACCAAAAATACCTCTGCTATTGTCCCATATAAATCGTTATAATTAAGTTAAATGATTAGTCAACTAATACAAATTTTGGACGACCAAAACACCATCACTTGTTAATCGAGTAAACGACTAAAAGCCTACAACCGTAAACTCCTGACCCTTAAAGTAGTTTCTAAGCATGTATCATTCTAAATAAAATATCTGTCCATTATGAAGTAAGTCTTTGCTCATGCTTTATTAAGTCATGAATAAGTGTAGTTACAAAGTGGAACCCTCTCTTCCCTCCCTATTTAAAAGTATATTGAAAAAAATATATTAACTCTATAGATATAATCATATATGTATTGTAGCTTTTCTGTGGACGGCCTTGGTCCAAAAGGCAAACTGCTTCTGTCTACTTTCCCTATAGTGGCATAGAGTTCTCCGAGTAGTGTAAGTGACGTACGTTTGTAACTTTTGTGATCTGATACGCTTGTGCAATAGAAAGAAAACGTTATTTTTGGAAATCATTATTATCATTTTGCCGTTGGTAAGTGCCAAACGTGCTTGTGTTCTATTGTAACTTAACATTTGGAACTTGTAAATGAAAAATAGCACTTCACCTTACCTCAGCTTGAGTAACTGCCTTCACATCTGCACAATTCTCTGCTGGTAACACCAACACAGCACCCCCCAATAACTCAAACCTGTTTTTATGCATGGAACAGTAGTATGACGTTCAGTAGTGTTGTTAATTACATGTAAAGGACTGTCATTTTGTAAGCCACCAGCTACTGTATATGTGGGACCATTTGTAATCAAGCAGTATATTCCACTGTATGTAGGGTGCTTTCTGTGTCATATGAGGGTAATAATAGAAACAGCGCTGCCATTCGAGGTCATGTAAAGTTACGATCCTTAATATTTTTGGAATTTCATTTAAGCATGTCAAAAACTTTAATGGGGCAACCAAAGACTAAAACATGGTGGTATGCCTTGAGATAATAAGGATTGTAACTTGATAGAAACCTACTTAAAATGTCATTCTCAGAGGTTGTTCAAAAGCACTTAGTGAAAGCCAGGGTGTTGCAAGTACTGGCACTATCGGAGTTAGGCTTGAGAAGAAAACAAGATAGCAGCTCATGTATACCTGACTTGCACTAAATCATTAGGGACAGGTGTCTCCCTTAGCATTGCAATTTTGTTCATTCACAAGCAATATTCGGATCTGTAAAAACTGCAAAACAATTCCAAACAGACAGTGAAATCTGGTGTGATCAAGGATAATCATCAGTAGAGTAGTGAGCTCATACCTGGAGGTTACAGGTAAAGAACCCTGCTCTAAGCTGAGGGTTTGTAGCATTTTATTAGAAGTTAGACAAGCACAATTTGCTCTTCATGGTCGCTCAGTGTACAATCATAGAGTGTAAATAGACTTTCAAGATGTCCTAAGTACATATCCTTGTGTATACATATGTGTATATAAGACATGTAAGCAGAGACTATTTGTGAGCTAACCATATTTTCTCTATCTTCAGCACAGCCGTGTTGTTAGGCTTTTTCCTGTGTGTTCGTATGTCAGATACTTGACTTGGTTTGTGACTCCAGCTCTTTCAAAGAAATGTTTCAGGGACTGGCTTTAAAGGAGATGGTGGCCTCTGCCTCTGGCTGTCAGAGAGGTGAGGTGCAGCGTGGCTTTCTGACCATTATGCAAAGCCATTAGGACTCTGAAGCTGTGTTTTGTGCACAAGTGATACTTGACAGTGTGTGCCGATGTGTACTTAGTGTGTCTGTATATCTCTTGTTTGTTGCCTTAGTATTACAGTATTGTCTCGTTTTCCTCCCACAGGAGGCCGTGCACTTTAGAGTATACACATGACCCAATAATGTGCAATGTTCCATGGTTGTTTCTAAGTGGCTGTTTCAAATATGTAACTCAAGCTTGTTGGTCTGAATGTGTCAAAGCAAGAGTCTGTTCCAAAAGAGGCTTATTTTTGCTGAGTAAAGAACTATGTAACCGTCTTACATCCCAAAGTAGTGTCCGCAACACAAAGTGAAAAGTCCTTTTGAAAAGTGTATATATTTGCAGTGAATGGGCACACACTATGACACAGACAACATGAGGCACTGCTCCAGTACAAAGCCCCTGTGGTGGTCTTGGACATTCTGTTCTCTGCTGCTGCTGCTGCTAGACCGCTGCTTCCTTTGCACGTGCATGCACTGCCTTGCCTATCCAGCTTGTTTGATATCCTGTGCTATCTATCTATCTATTTCTATATATTCTATATCCGTATACCAGTGTGTGTAGCTTTGTAATTAGCATTAGTGTGGGATGTATAGCCGGCCTGTAGAATAGTGCTCTGTCGCTCTAGCCTTTACATGTGATCTCTATGTCCTTGCTTGGTGTAACTCTCTTGTGCTAAGCATGCTAACCTCGCCTTGCATTACTCTTCTCTGCGCTTTAAGCTCTCTCTCTCTTCTGTCTTTCTCTTCTGCTTGAGCCTGTCGCTGCTTGGATCCTAGCCTCTTATATCTGTGTGTAGTCCCTCCGCATGTCTATGGGAACGCTGCTTTCTGCTCTGCTCTGTATGACTTCTATCCTTCTCTCTTTCTGGCGCTTGGCCTCTGGTAGCAGTGACGCGTATATCTTTCCTCCAATGTTTCTTGGCTGCCTACTGTGGGTCTGTTTGGGTGGTCTCCATGGTGACCTGTGTCATGGTGTGAAATCAGCAGCACTTGTCTTTACCAAATACCAACTGAAATTACTGGGATGTATGAGTGGTAATATACTATTTATTGTCAATGCATAGATATTATATGAATATTTGCTTTTACAGAACTATTCTTTATTGTAACAGATATTAAGCCAGAGTGCAGTATGTTCTCTGAATATGGTGCAATTTAATGATATATTCTAAAACCAATGTGCTCGCTTCTCTTAAACGTTCATTTGTCCTCAGATACTATATGTTACTCTTAAGAAGATAGAAATAAATATTGTCTATTCAATCTACTGTGTTCTCTTTCTTTGAGGAAATAAAGATTTAATTGGATCGAATTTCACTGGATTGAATTATCTTGACTATGTATTATACAGAACACATATAAGACCACATATCACATATACACCCATGGACCACTATGGAACGTACCTGGACAAGTGAGACATTACACAGATATAAGACCACATGGTAATATAAAAGAAAAAAACAACAACAATTTAATGTTGAAAATTACATTCTATTATCCAAAGAAAGTGTTTTTATTATCATAACGGTGTTGGAATCAGTATGAAATCAAGTTTGAAATTTCGGTATCATGACAGCCTCTTAAATATTTACTTTTAGAAACTTGGTAACTTGTGTCATGTGAGGACTTGTTACACCAGAAAGACCTGAGAAATATGATAACAGCATTTTACAAACCACAATATTTAAATAAAAAATGATTGACACGCTATTACGTCCGTTCATACCCACTAGATGGCACTGTTTCCTCACAATTTACTCTCCTGATAATATCTGACTATAGAATATACAGTCTGTGATGCTGACACTTTTTGATCAGTAATGAGCATTTTGTATTTTAGCTTCAGAGATTTTCAATTTGCAAAGATAAGCACGTTAGTGTGTTTATACATATGGCATTCTGGGACCTATTTGTTGATAGATAAGTTGCATAAGCAAATTGTAAAAGAAATGTAGCCAAATAGATTTCTCCATACATAAACCATTTCTCCATACATAAACCATAAACCATACATTTTCAGAACCTTTACAAAACTCAAATATTTTCTAACCCAAACTACTAATATGCCCAGTTCTTTCCCAATAATTTCTTAAAAAAAAAAAAAATGACAATACAATTCAGATACAAATATGATTTCTAGTTTCATTTCCTCACCTCCTGCTTTTAAATGTCATACTTTAGCCTATAAAGAATGTGTGCAGTAATAATATGACCATTTAAACCAGATGTACAATCAGAAGTAGAAGTTGGCACCTTCGTGTTTAAACCTATAAAGAGTTATTATCCATGACATTGCCCATTAGAATATAGGCCGCAGACCTCTAGCACGAGCTCTAGTCATAACTTATGTTTATGGTACTCAGTCCGACAAATGAAGCGGAGTGTACGCCATAAAAGAATTAGCAGGTGCTTAAGAATGGTTTAAAACTGAGCTGTGGGAAAATGACTAGAATAAATAACTCTTGAATTTTAGAAGTCAACTGAGAACAGGGAATAACAGAAGTCATAGTAGTAGTAGTAGCGGTAGTAGTAGTAGTAGTAGTAGTAGTACTAACACAGTACCAACATCAGACGTGTTCATATCTTGCCAGGTGTTGTAAAAAAATATGTAGCTTATTCTTTTTTTCATTTTTTATCTTCATCCAAAGCAAATCATTTGAGTTTTAAGATTTTACTACAAAATATATGCATATTTTTAAATTTCATTTAAATGGATTAAGGGTGACATAATTAATCCTATTGTCACACTATGCACTTGTATTGCACTTGTATTTTGTATTGTAGCTTACTTAAATCCACAGTTACATTTTAGAAAAAACTGACAGAATCATTTTGGTGTGTTTATTGCAGTGAAAAACATAAATTCTTTCTCTGAGCCAGCTTGCATCTCCACAAACCCGACTCTTATTTGGTCTGCTATCTTCCATGGAAATGCTGTTCCCTGAGCTATAATATTGCACAGTATAGCATGGTAAACTGTCTCCAGAGAATGTTCCAGAGTGTGGTAACTTTCTTGGAATCATGCAGGTGATGCATGTTTAAGTGCCAGATGCCCTTCCTTCTACAGCCACTCCCTCACGAGTGTCTACTAATGAACTGACTAATAAATCTTACGCTAGAAATCATAGAAACTGCATCACTTCGTAAAGGTCGGTCATTAATTGTGCATTCATTTTCATCAAGCATGTATCCCCCGACTACAGATGGGGGTGTCATGTGACCTCCATTCATTCCCATCAGCCTGACAGGAAGCCCGCTCTCCCACAGTCTAAACATTTCCACCGCTCTAGTGCCATTATAAAGTCATTTAGAGGAGAGTATCTGTAACCCCAGTATGTTACAGTCACAGTCAGGGATAACATGGCACTACTGTTATCAACATAATGCTAACAGATCCATACCAGTGAAAAGTACTGCAAGGATCATTTTGAAGTAGTTTTGTGAAGGTTAAAGGTCCTATATTACGCCGAACTGACTCTTGTGAGCTTAGAGTTACCTCATCGAAAACATAACTGGAGTAGTGTTTTGTTTCATTCACATATGTTTGAGTAATCCTGCATTGAGTCTGTCTGCATCTCCAAAGCTCAAAATGCTTAACCTTTGTGATGTCATGAAGTGATAGTTTTCAAGTTAGCAGCCACCTTTTACCTTTAGTTCAGTAGAAATGGTAAATTCTGGTGCTAAAATCGTCCAAATGATTGTGAGTTTATGAAATTTAAAAGCACAGTAGAGTATTTTCTGTATTACCACATGACATCACAGTGTGGAACAGCGTAATTTCAATTTGAGAGAAGAATTCAGCCTAAATATTGTGTGTTAAACATGTGTGAATGAAACAAAACACAACTCCAGGTATGTTTGTGATGAGGAAACAACATCAGAACAGAGATCCGAAGTTATTCATTATTCACCTTATGCATTCCAAGCAACCTAATTATTTACCTGATGAGTTTGTAAGTGGATTTCACAACAACTACGATGCTAAATTTGCAGTCTCGGATAAGAAAACGCTCTGTAATTAGATGCAGACAGCACACAGCGGTCTCATTTGGCCCTACAGAGCTGCTTATACTGTACTCCTGCAAGACAAAATTGGATAAAGGCTCATTAAGAGCTTTTAACCATTAACCAATTGCTTTCCCCTCTCATTTACTCATTTACTGATTCATGCATGCTTCAGTAATCTTTATTCTCCTGCAATCAAAGTCCCAGTGCTTCGAAAATTCCAGTTTCCCCCTGCTTCTCATACAAACCCACTGCTCTGAACTTACTAGGTTCTCTTTGATACATGTAGCATCACAAAGCAAGTTTGGCACAGTTTTTTAGAACTCCACAGCTCGTGAACATGAACTGTAGCTATGCACGGGAGGGAGGGGGGGACACTGCAGGACATTGTTGTGATGACATGGAGCAGCCGGAGATCAGTGCCACGGTTCTTCTACCAAATTTCAGTGGCTCTGCTTCTTATATTAAATGATTTTAGACTAATATTGAAGCATCCAAAATGTAAAATAATAATCCATATGCGCCATAGATTATAAATATATTGCAGAAAAAAGGGATATGGAACCTGTTGAGTGATGAAATGATCTAATGAAGGTGAATGGATTTAAAAGACACAGAGAAGATGGGTGTTTACTTTTTTGGAGTCTAATAATACTGCTGAAATACTCAAACACACATGAAACTAAACACAATGGCAGGAAATAACATTAAAACATGGTTAAAACTAAGCTAAATGAGCAAACGCAGTTAAGTTCATGAATATAGGACGCCCCATATAACCATTTCATTTCAGACCATAGTTACTTGACTGCAGTTTCCTAAGTATGAATTATTTACAATGTTTGTTCACATGCAAAAATGTAATTCTGTTAACTGTGCAAAAGTTTTTAGGAGTGAATGCATTTGGCCACTCATCCATCTTCAGTTCTGACAAGTCTCTCCCTTATAGCTGTCTGAAGGGAGGAGCTAACTGCATTGAAGGTGACACACTAGATCTAGATACTCATTACTGTAAACAGCAAGGGTATGAAGTCCTACAAACATTCAATTTTCTTTTGTGATGGAAGACATTGAAATTTGTATAGAGCTTTGAATAATTGCCTAAATTAATAGGTGCACAAAAACGACAAAACAATCCAACAATCTGATCTAATGTGTTACAGAGAGGAGTTGAGAGGTAAAGTTTTACATGATTTATGAACTTGCAGATAGTAAAATCGGGGACACGAGCACGGCCCTCCTCAGTCCACTTGGGCAGGACGTCCTCGGGGCAGGATAAGCCAAAGCAGATGTGACGGAGGTGAAGTGAAGTCTGCCTGGCCATCCATCAGTGTCTCCTTTCACTCCGCTCTGCTGGGGTTAGGCGCACGCAAGGAGGCCAACAGCACCCTGGTACTGCACATGCCTGGGGTGTTTTTACAGTGTTTTAGAACAGTTTTAAGAGCATAGAAAGAAGGGGAATGTAATGAAATAGTGTTGGGTGCTAGTATGTTTTATCTTAGGTTTGATGCAATATTTATTCACACCCCAGAAGCCACAGCTGCCCTGGGACAGACTGATGGAAGCATGGTTGAGCACAAAGCCTCTCTGACTGATTACCACTAAATACAAGGCCAAAATTCACACATAAGGTGAGTTATATGTTTTGCCCAAGGACACAATAAAAATATGTACGTTATATACAAAATACAGGAAGGCATGTTTGCTTGTTAAATTTAGCCTAGTATTAAAGGGCCCATATTAATAATGCAGGATTACTTACACATGTGTGAATGAAACAAAACACAACTTCATGTATGTTTTTGATGAGGTTACAACATTATAGCATGTCTTAAAGCTCACAAAGGATCAGTTTTGTTTAATACAGGGCCTTTAAAGGTGAGAACCATCTGCCACCAGCTGTTGCTTGGCCTTCAATGGCCTACAGTATGGGTATAAACATCTAGCCAGGCTGGCACCACCTAGTGCCTCCAGTCAATTTCATTTCTCTCCAGTGACTAGGTCAGGAATCGGAATATACTAGAAAGTTTGCAAGAATCCTGGTGCGAGTTTGGGCACTGGCCAATCAGCAAAGAGCCATACATTCTGTGTTGGCAACGATTCTCAAGATCAAGAATTTAAAGCCGGAACAAAGAGAATGTTTGGTGAATTTTATCAAGGGGAAAGGCATTATTGCCCTTCCTCCTAAGGGATTTGGGAAAGGCTAAATGTACCAGTTTGCATCATTACATACATCACGACCAAATAGCAGTAATTGGTTAAATTAAAAAGTACCCGCCTACTGTCGAGTGAATGAATTCTAATGCTGCAAGGTCAGATGGCTTCCATGAAGTGAAACCGGCTGATGAATGAAGCTAATAAATATCAACATCTATATATTACTATTCTATTGCCTTTCCATGGATCCAATTGAAGATGTGACCTGCTCCATGGAGATTGAATGCCATACTGAGCATCTGTCTAGGCAACCTTCACCAGAAAAGTTACATAGTGAAACTTTGAAGATACTATATTATACAAAACTGACTCTATGTGAGTTTTAAATCAAGTTATAATGCTGTAATCTCATCAAAAATATACCCAGAGTTGTGTTTTGTTTCATTCGCACATGTTTGATTAAACTTGGTTTTTCAGTCTACATCTCCAAAGCTCAAAATACTCCGTTCCACCTTGTGAGTTCATGTAGTGATAATTTTCAAGTTGACACATACCTTTTACATTTAGTTCAGGAGAGACAGGCAATTCCAGGGCTGAAATTATCCAAATTAATCTAGTGAAGGTATATGAAGTTAAAAACTCAATAGAGCACTTCTGAGAGAAGAACTCTGGATGTGTGAGTTAAACATGTGTAAATGAAATAAAACATAACTCCAGGTATGTTTGGGATGAGGAAACAACATTATAACATTAGAAAGTAGTGTTATATGGGCCCTTTAAGGATTAAGAGAGACAATCTAAAGCCCAAAATAGAAGCATGAGTAGCACACACACCTTTTATTTAAACTAAACAAGCACACTGTTGTTGTAGCTCATGTTACTGTCTAGATAACTTTGTCCTTTGTGTTATTGAGCCCGCAGTTGTCAGTCAGCTCTCCTCCTCCCTGACCTCTCCACCCCAGTGCCTCCTCTGCCCACTCATTTGTATGGACGCTCTCACCGGGACGCTCCATCTGTAGGCTTCTGCTGGAGAAAGCAATTAACCTCCTGCACCAGAGCACAGCTGATATGAGGAGCCTGCTCAAATGTACATCGTGAGGAGGAGCCATTCGTCATCGTCAGCATGCCACGAATCATTCAGGGTTATCGTGAGTAGGTATTTAGAAAGGTTTGGAGGTGCTCTCTTGGTGAAGTTTTGGATGTTACAAAATGCAGAGCTGAAGACAATGTACATTCTTAATTAGTTATTTTAAAGATGGGGTATTAAACAAAATCAACTTTTTTGCACTTTCTGTCTGTTTTGTCCATGTATGTCAACTCTCTCTACGATTCTGTCCAAGGCTCCGCCCAAAAGTCCACATCATCCATGCTCCAGCACAACTATTCTCCATAAATATAGAAAAGCAGGATATAAAACAATGTACTACATCTTCACAAACCTGATAGTTTAGCAAAATGCACGCTACTGTGTTGTGATAGCGCTCTGAAGGGGTAGTGCAAAGAAAGGGGAGACTCAAAGCATCAAAAACTAATCTGAAATGTAATAAATGAGATGTTACAACATTGTTTTCAGTGAATATAGCCTTTTCAAAACAATAAAAAGTAACATCGTGATCAAATTATGGTAGATGTAGGTGTAGTACTCCCTCTTTAAGATTGTTTTTTGTTATTTCGATTGTGTGAGAGAGTGCATTGCACATTTTAGATTTTGATGAGTCATAATTTCAGATGGAGGACAATGATCTGTAAAATGCTGTGGGAGACGTTCTGTTTTTGCAAGAAATATCCAAACTTTTGTACCACAAATGTCGAAACTAGAGATGGGTCCACAAATTTCACTGCGCTTCACAAATGTAACGTCTATTTTCTATGAAGGACAATAAAATGATAATGATTTGTGGACTTTTATTATCTATTCATGCGTTTCAGCTTTGTTATATGGACCATTTTGAGGACTTTTCCCACACACTTTTCCCCAGATACAGAATATAAATGTTTGAAATAGTCCATCGCTTTGGTCCTAATTTTTTATCATTATGAAATCCATGAATGATGTTTGAGCCAGGTTTTTTTTACATGAACATGCAGTTTGTATGTTTTCTCCGCTCTGTCCCTCACACTCCAGTGCTCTCTCTAATGAGCAAAGAGAGGAGGAGACTGCTCCTGCCACAGATGATGGACAATTTGAGATGCATCATAAACCCGAGATGTATATGACCAAATCCTCTTTGAATCCCTGCGCTCAATAAACTTGTTTGTACATGAAATATTAGAAAATGTTGAGTGCTTTAGTAATGACCTTTAGATAGGGAAAATACGCATGTAATAACAAGATGGCCCAAATCACTAGACTTAATGACTACAGCCTGTGGCCATGATGTCTGGAGTTGTGAAGTCATTTGTATCTGTCCCACCTTCAAGTCCTTCACTTCCCCCTTCCTGGACCTTCTGCAGTTCACCATCAGGTATGTAGATGATGTTATAAACCTGGCCCTCAACTTCATCCTACTCCAGGAACCAATGCCAGGATCCTATCTGTCTCACTTGTTTGTGCAATTACAACAAACTGGAGCTCAACACCAAGAAGACAGTGGAGATGATCGTGGACTTCAGGAAAATCACTTTATTACATGTGCTGTCTTTAAGTTTTCATCACATCTATAAACATTAACTAATTTGATTTATTTTCCAGTGCACTAGACCATGTGTTTGTTCTCCCATAGACACCAGTAAATGAGCTAAGGACATCGTCAAGTTAATTACAGTACATTTACAGCCCGTAACTCCTCCCGGTGAGTTTAAATGTCCCTTTAAACCGTAGCTAGATGCTGTTGTGATGGTCCAAACATTTCCCTGTGAAAAGCTCTCTTACAGTAACATCCGCTGCAGATTAGAGCCAGCCGCTGCACAGCTCCGTCCTTCTTAAGTCAACAGCGCTGAAGCACACCCGGGCCATGCTGAGGTCAGGAGGTCCCTTGGGTGCTCACCTCCTAAGCTGTAATTCTCAGAAGATTTTCACTGCAAAAAACAATATCTGCAGGCGTTTAAATGACTTGAATTGGCAAGCTTGTATTGAGTGGTTTTCACTAGTAATTGTTGGACAAGAATTTTGGATGTTAATTTCTGACGATGCGTTTTCTTCCCAATTTTAAGTCAGTACAGAAGGAAAAGTGTAGAAAAGTTTGTTTACAGATCATTTTAAGTGAAACCACTCAAAAACAACTAAAATCTTCTCCTACTAACTTAATGTAAACTAGTAAAATTAACTCAAATATCATTTTACTCCAGTAGTTATTCAGTTTTTGCAGTGCACCACTCATGAGACCATTATCCAAACACAGACTCCATAAGCAGACAGCTGAGAGGGCTCTTTCGCTGTGTTGTACAGGCTTTGGGCCATGTCGGGGTCAGTTTTATTGTAGAAATATTTGCATTTGTAATTGTGTGAGCTGTTGTTGGGGTTTGAGGTCTCTCCAAACACAAGAATCTTCTGGAAAAACACAAACTCACAGCAGATGCATTGTAGCGTGGAGCGACATATCTTTGCCATGGAAATGCCACAAGTCAACATACTAATGCAAGCATCGTGTAAACAATAGTGTTACTGAATAATTTAATCACGCTGTGTAAAATAGGCCACATCATTTTTCTTTTGTTTGTTTGTCTGTTGCCTGTAGCTAATGTCTTGTATTGTTGTCTTGTCTTTGGTTCCAATCAGGGGCTTCAAGTAAAAAAGGCTTGTGATTATTTCATGTCAACATTTTTTAAACTGTCAAATGTTTTTTCAGCTTTTGTTCTGATATCCCTGCCATCTTTGCCAAGCTACTGGGGCAACCTGCAGGAGCCACGGGAAGATGTAGTCCAGAACTCGGGGACCCATCTCCAGATCTTAAGCTTGGTTTAGTCAGAACAACTTAGGTGGAGCCTGTTGCATCAGAGTGCAGCAAAAGTCATGTGTGACTTTCTGGTGAGGGGCGCTCTTCTTGTGTTCCATAGTGTGGCATCTATTTTGCATAAAAACATACCTGGCATTCTTACTGTGAGCAGGGTCACCTCTCCACAGAACTGACCTGTAATTTGGCCTGGTGGGATAAGCTGATTGTCCCAGTGGGGATAGATGTTTATTGCCAATCTGTGACACATTCCAGACGAGGCAATTGATACTTCGCAGTCGATGTCATCAGCACTCTCTGGGGGTGTGAAGCTAATTGAAAGCAAGCTCTGTTACTCAAGTTAGACTTTAATCTGAGCTTTATTTTAACACAATTTCACCAGAAAGAGCTGATTTGGTTGGAACTACAACAAGTGAGATGAGCTGTACTTTCGCCCAGACTGCTCTAGTTGATATGGCTCTTAATGTAGTCTTGTGCAGCTGTGTAGACTGAAGTGTTTATCCCAGTTAAAAGGCACTGCTTACAGAAGTATTTGAGCGCAGACACGTCCAGCGCAGGCCTTCCTCTGCTCGCTCTGATGTTGCCTGTGTTATGGTTCTCATTTGATCTCCATCCTCACACATCTGGAGCACCTGTTTTCAATTGGCCTATCCACTAAAACATTGGAGCGTTTCTCACCACCAGCACCACGTCCTCCTCCTCTGCTCTTTCACTCACTCCCAGGCGGAGACTATTTGTTATGTTTCCTATAGGTACAACACAGAGGAATCATTTGAGCTTGATTAAGAACAATCGGAAAGAAAATACGGCATGATTTTTCAGGTATTAACTCTAATTTTGGCACCTTCGCTGTTGAATGGGACTGCTTCAAAATGGGTTCCGCATGTGTGAGATTAAAGAAATGAGTAATGTCTCCATGTTCAACTTTTAGCCTTGAAATGAATGGAAAATCAGAGGTAGCATGGGGAGAACAGAGTGCCCATAGATAGCTTTAACAATGTGCTGAAATGTTATAAAGGTTATATGAAAGATGAGCCTTCGGAAACAATGTGTCTTGTTTGCCAATGCCTAAAACAAAAACAGCCCAGTCTCAAGAAGAGCTGTGCGGTACTGGCAGTTTATTATTATTTTTTTTTAACTCTTTCAACAGACGCTCCCGGTGTTTCATTATGTTAGCTCCAAAGCATTTTCAACAGGGAAGTTAGCATTAGCCACCAGACATCACAGACTATGAAAAAATAAAGCATGTGTGGAAGTATTTTGTGTGGTTTATTGACTGATTGATTCACCTTATTTCACCCTACCGGAAATAGCATAAATGTTAACAGCCGTGTAATAAACATTTCTTACATCTAACGTTAGACTTGACAGTAATGCACCAAAAATATAGCTAACCACAACAATTTGAAAATAAAGTGACTACTACTACTTGTAGAGCGGTGAACTTTGGAAGATGGAGCTGGAACCACTTGTCTGAGCTGTCTAAAGTGAAAGGCATAGAACAGTTAGATCCGTCCCAGGCTTGAACAGCAGTGGATTATCAGGATATTTGGGAGTTCAGAAACTCATGAGAATCGATCTTAGCACGTGCCCACTGTTAGGATAATTGGGCGGGTGGACCAATCACATCGCAGCATTGAGGTTTGTGAGGAGGTCAAAGGCAAAGTGCCCAAGCAACCGAAAAAAAAAATAAATAAATAATAATAAAAAAAAAAAAAAAAAAACAGACATACTTCAACCCATTTTAGTGTCAATATGGACTATTTTGTTTGTGAAGAAGGTGCAAGACGGTAAGCGCTTTGTGCATTTGTGGACAAGGAAGATGTTTGATTTTTCAGCTTGTTCCTCTGCTGTGACGTTTTGACCAATCAGATTCAAATAGTCCTCATGACACATTTTCTGATCTCTTTTAGTGAGAGCTGTTTCAGATTTGAGAACTCAATTCAGAGTGCTACTCATATCAGTCTGGTGTGATTGAATGACACGTCAGTCCTGGAAGCGTCTGTAGATATTAGTTTTTGCAACCAACGTACAAGAAAAAAATGTATAAAAATGACAAGTAGACTGTACAATTTAAAACAAATGCTTAGAAATGAACATCACCATAACTGTTTTGCTGTTTATGGTAATCAGTAATTTGATATACTCAATATCATAACAATATAATTTTGCTTACATTCACAACAACTTCAAAATGTTCTAATGGTGGTTTAACCCAACAACAAGTCTAAGGTGACAAAGACTATATAAGCGTCTGGACAAAACACATTATCAGAGCTCATTAACACTTTTATGCAATTAGGACATTCAAATTTTCTTTGATTATGTTAAAACCAGACAGTTAAATGTACCTTGGTATACAGCTAAATATGTACACTTTATTATTACATGCATTGCTCATCCACTTGACAGGAGTCCACACGTATGATTCAAATGATATGGATAGATGTTGTTATTTCATATTTTTTATAGCGGACACAACACAGGGACAATTACTGCAATATGCATGAAAGTTACAGCCCCTTAACTTCATATTATTTCATTTCAGGCTATACATACTAAAAAATCTCATTGCACTGCTCAACACTTTTATAATCTGTACTTGTGCAATCTCTATGTATAAAAAAATCATACAATTTACATGGTATACTGGCAAATATATGCATTAATATAATACAATACATCTTTATAAAATGGAAAATAAATACAAAATCATCAATATGTCAGTTCCTGATTACTGCAGAATGTGGTCTGTTACATAGTAGTTTACAAAGGCTTAACACAGTACAAAAAAATAACATGCATAAGATGACATGCCTGCATGGTCCCTCACTCATGCATATTAGATATAACACACAACGCACACACACACACACACACACCCACATTCAAACACATTGGTCACTGTTCAACCAGCCGAAGTACTCACAGCAAAAGCAGTACTTATCATTATCTGGGAATGTATTTTATAAGTTAAAATATAAAAAAAATCACAATTGAAAACTGAGAAGAGTAAGGCACCAGTTGGGGTCCAATAACTGCTTGGTCATGTGCAAAATAGTTTTTAATTCCACACTGTTTTCAAACTGCCACCCACAAGATTGAAATATTTGTACCACCTTCATGAGTGATGTGATTGATTCTCCCTCGTATACAGTCCAAAGTTGCGTAGATAGCGGTCCCATTCTGGACTTGAAATGAGGTCCTGAGTCCAATACTGGCCCACTCACTCCCTTCAGGCATATGTCCGGACACCTGCTGTGCCACAGGACCCGGACTATCCTGATCTGGACCTCCTACTCTTTGCAATGTCAACTTCACAACATTACAAGAGTGGATTAGCTTTAGATTCAATGCTACGTTGACCGTGCCTTTTTGATGGAAGGCAAAGTTCTTTCGGCTGTTGGGTTCTCCGGAACGGGCCAAATGAACTTGCGGCACATCCGAGCTTGTCTGTTGGAAAAGCAGAGGTTTATTCCTGACTGCTCCGGATGGAAGACCAGTTTTTACAACGGTAGCGCTCAATGCCGAAGATAGTGCTGATGGAATCCAAATTAGACTCAAGATGCTGATTCCTGTACCATCTCCAAAGTACCGAATATTACATTGTGACGGAGAGGTTATTTCGAAGGTCAAGGTATCTCCGCTATCAACAACTGCTGCCCCGGAGAGAGTGATGGACGTGTCTCGGTAGTTGACCCCCGTTTTGAATGCTTGCGTAATCTCCTGGCCAGTTCCATTGTGATTTGTAAAAGCAATCAATGAAAAACCCTCTTTCACGCATGTATGGCCCATGGAGTATAGTGCTTGCTGGAGTACAAACTTGACCACCCCACTCTCTGTGAAACGTATCCCGCGATTGTCATGGGTCAAGCTGATCATGTATGGATCGGAAACTGAGGTAACGCGGAAAGTTGGTCGATAGCTTGTTTGGTATTGCGTCAGTAGCGACATTTGTGCGGACATAGCAACTGCGCCGGTGTCATGGGATAACCAGAGGAAGTTAAACGTCGGGGCTGAAATATCGTACACGTGGATGTCCTTGCTTTGGTTGCAGTAGTTGTTCGGGCTCTTTAAAAGTATCGCAAAGGTATGATTGGGTTCCACTTCCATTCCGCTGCTAACGCTAACCCCTTGGAAGTATTTGCCGTCCGGTTGCTCAATCCGAACTCCGCTCAGATCTTGTCCCTCTTCTTCTTGGCTTCTGTTGAGTCTCATTCCTAAATGCAGGAAGTTCCTACAAGTGTGCTTGATTGCAAAGTTGTGATCCACCCACACAAGGCCATGTTGCTGGAAGACAACCCTACCTGCTTCACTGGACAAAAGACTACTTGGATCTTTGCTTCGAATATTCATCTGGAGTCCGGGGAAGATTTTAGCTTCAGAATTTCGAGCAGAGGGCATGGTCACAGTAGCGGCCCAGGACTGGGACAGCTGGCTCTCCGCAGACTGACCACACACAGAGTCACTCACAGCTGTACATGGAACAGCGATGTTCTCTCCCACACAGTCGGAGCAGGCCTGGCACTCCTGCAGCTCCTGGTTGTAGAAGTACTCATGACCACACAGACCCATCGCAGCCTCCCGCTCAGAGACACCCAGACATCTGAAGCCCCCTGGAAGAGAGGAGAGCAGACAGGAAGTGTAAGGACAAGACCAGACAGGGAGCTGCTTATGTAACTGAGCTGGAATTTAGACAGTGTGATTGAGAGTTCACATAAGTCTATGCAGTTTAGGGTAAATATAAGAAGTTTAATAATGTAGCAAGTCCAGGCATAATCCTACCTGGTGTATTGAGGCACTTCACTCTTTCTCCACAGATGTTGGGTAGTTCCAAACATTCATCTCTGTCCTGTGAAAGCAGAGCAAATGGAAAACATATATATAAATAATAAAACATGACATGTGACATTGGACTTTCCAGTCTTTTGTGATGGACATTGCGCATGCTTTCTGTGTGAATGTTGGACAGACCACCATTTTGGCAGGTCTTCAAAGACAGTTGGCTCTGCCTCTGTAACTTTAAATATGTGTTTCATTTATCAGTGTAGCAGATATAGACTTTATGGAAAACTGACTTCATCATAAAACATGCTTGTACTGTGATAATGATATAATACCTGGCACATGCGGTCAGCGGTGGGTGAGCACTGGGAGATGAGGAAGAAGCCTGGGGGGCACATGGTGCAGCTTTCACACTGAGGAGGATCCCTCTGGAAGTCACAGAACTGCTCCGGCCCACAGGGCGAGGGGCAGCCCAGCAGAGGCTGAGGGAAGTGGGCCTCTCCCATCACGTCCATGCCCTTTGAGTCCAGGTCCATCTTGTGCACAGCGTAGGACTTGTGCAGGTGGCTGCGGGCTTGGCTCTGCAGCCCCGACAGCTGGCTCTCCAGGTAGCTCTGCAGCTCCCCCTGCAGGCCCTGGAAGGATGCCTGTTTGACTGTGTCAGACAGCATCTCGTACTGGGCCTTGACCGCGTCCATCTGCTGGTACATGCGTCGCTGCTGCTCCAGGATGTCTCTCTGCTGTGACAATAGTGCCTCCTGCTGTTCCACTAACTTCTGCTGCAGGTCCCTCACCACAGCCTGCTGCGCCCGCAGAGCCTCCACCAGGGTCTCCTGTCCTTTGGACAACTGCAGGTGCAGGATGAGTGCATCCTCAGAGGGGACCTCATTCTCCCCTGAAAACACAGTCAGCTTATTGTAGAGTTTGCTATTGTTCAGAAGGGTTTCTCAGAAGACTGTGATAAAAACATTCTAACCCGGAGTGCATTTCAGAATATAACATTTATTGTTTTACCATTAAATAAAGAGTTCAATAAAGAGTTCAAGCATCTTGTTTTAGGTTGTATATAACCATGTATGCACTGTAAAGCACACATTCACACACAGATTAGACTATTGTCTGAGCACAGAGCACCTCTCTGTCTGAGGAACTTGTGCCTGTTGTGCAGAATGTGAACATCCCAGACTAAAGACAAACCATCAACAGAGCCTCATTTGTGCACAAGCCCGTTTCACTCCGTCTGGAGCCTTCTGATGGTTTTACTATGAAGGGCAAATAAGCCTGCAGTATTTCATCATAATCTTCTTTTGATCTGTAGATGGAGAGACAGTGGAGTCTATAAGACTCCAATGAGGTCGATTTTCTATTCCGAACTGCTTCGAGTGAGTAAATCAATATTTTTTTTACAGTTAGCCCTATTAGACTTTTACAGTGTGCTCTTTTACAGCGCTCTTCAGAGGCTGTAAAACTTTCAGCCTCCAATAAAAGTAGCAGACAAAAGCTACTATACATTTACGCACATCAAACTTCTTTTAACATATTGAAAACAGACCTGGCTTGATATCACACGTGAGCTGGACGCCCAAAGGCGCGCCGCCAAGTTCTGGAGAAGGATATCCAAACTCCGGGAAATCCCCCAGGAACTGCGCGGCTCTGTCGGACACATGCACGGGACGGCTGTGGTCTCTATCCTCCGGTGCTCCGCTGCTCACGCACCCCTCTCCCACGCACACCCGCGCTCTCGTCCGCGGCCGGATCCTCAGTGGTAATCTGCACTCGATGCCTCGACATTCCCGCGTGTCGTTGGGAGATGCGTGAACGTGTTTGGCTAGCACTGCGCACTCAGCATCTGTGCACCCCGCCAAGCTCCCATCTCTCACCCCTCCGCTGATGCTGCTCTGGCGCGGTGTGGATGCCGAGCTTGGATGCGCGTGGTGCTGGCTGCTGCTGCTCACTTTGCCCTGTGTAACTGTGCTGAACTGGCGCGGGGGTCTGGACACTCTCCCACCGGGACAGTGCGCGCCGATGCACGGTCTCGGACCATCAGTTTCCTTGCAATGAGCTCCTCTACAGTTGTCTGCGGTGGCTTGGCAAAGTGATATCCAACATAGCACCATCAAATGTAACACCAACCGCATTTTGAGCACTTGTATTCCCCGTATCAAGGAAAATAACCCTTAGATTCCCAACAAGAGCATCATCAAAGTTTGAGCCCTGGTGTGCGGAGAGTGTCTGGCTTCTTCAGATGAAAACTCTCTCTCACTCCCTCTCCCTCTGTCTCTATCTCTCTCTCTCTCTCTCTCCGCGCTACGATGGCAGTATGTGGCATTCCTCAGACTTAATTAGCATCAGGTTTCCTCGCCACATATTAACCCTTCACCTCCCCTGCACGCTCGCTTTTTGGCACAAATCTTCCAACCATCTGTCCGCTCCCGGAGACACTTTTAATGAACATATTCCAAACCTACTCATTGTAAATCTTAGAAAAGTATAATGTAACAAACGTAAAAAATATAGTTAATGTTTGGACCATGTCTCTATATTGTCTTACAGGAGACAAACCTCATTGGCACTGCTGTTGCGTTTAATGTTGTGTATGCAGATATACTGGTAGTTTCAATAGCCAATTAATCTCTTGCATTTGTGCGTCAATAAAATGTAAACCCAGAACAAAGATCGTCCAAGCACGTTTCTTTTTTCTCTGATTATGATAATTCAATCACATTTTTCTTGGCAGCCCTGTGAGACCACTGTTTAGATTTTTTTTGGGGCAATATAATTAAAATAATTGATTTTTAAGGTGCTCCTATACACACTCATATAAGCTATTTGAGTCGTTAAAGATGCATTATGGAACTTTTCTTGTGGAAGGTCTGCCATCTATTGTCTTCCAGATGTTATTGCTCTGCTTGGAATGTTCCACAGTCTGGCATTAAACTTATCCATCACCCACAAGCAAGAATGCACACACTCACAGTAAGGATGCATGTTTTACAAGTGGTAAAAACACCTGCAGGACGAAGTTTAATGCCATAGTGCGAAACAGTTCAAGTCAAGCCGTGCATCCAATCAAAACATTCAATTGCTTCATATCTAAACATGATTGGTTGCTTTGGTTAACTTCCTCCACAGCTGCTTATGACTAGAGACAATTTTCAAACCCAACATGTCACCCTTTGAAGACAAAATGTCTACAAAATGTATGGAGATTAAACCCCAACATCCTGCTCCTCCTTTGTTTTCCCTTGGCGACTGTCACTTCTCATTTCCCCGCGTGTTGACTCGGAGTGACCGTGTACATAGCTGGGACACATCCGGACTGCTGGGACTGTTGGTGCGACAGCTGCTGGTCTGGAACTCCCTCTCTCCCCCTGCTTATACCTACAGCTTGTCAACACCGTGTGGAGCTTTATAGACAGAGCCGGGCAGGTCAAGCGTCTGGACAAAGCCAAACCGCAGGTCCACAGGGAGGCCATAGAGGGCGATTGCGAGCGATAATGTGTTTGTGTTGGGTTAGGAGGCTACTGGATATGGCGGTTACAACTGAAGAGGTTTAAGAGTGCACAGGTTTGGAAATGTGAGCGTGCTGAAATAACATTGGCTTAACGTGGAGTGGTGATATATTTGCAGAGGAGATTGTTGGTTAGCGGAGAGCTCCAGGAAATGGACCTCAGCGTAAATGATTCATTCTTGAAATTATTGTTTGCGAAAGTGTATAAGAATATGTTTGAATATCGTCTGTTACCAAAACCAGACGCTGAGCCAGAAGTCGGCGGCTAGATCGCTGCTCAGGCCAGTTCATGTTGCTGCTGTGTCCTTAGGCAAGACACTTTATCCACTTTGACATGTGGTGTGTAGTGGTCGTTGAAGAAACTGATGATGCAGATTGGCTGCTCCCTTTTCCTCAGTTTACTCAGAGAACAAATGTGACTACAAATGTACATAGCCACCGTAGTATAGAGTGAATATAGATATAGCTCAATCCCGATTTCCAATTTGATTTCAGTCAGTCTTATTAAAAATGTCTTTCAATTTAAATTTCCTGGTCTTAAACAATGCAGACCTTAAATTACCATTTACCCAAAAATTGTTTCCTCTAAATAGGGGTGTAACGATATTCAAGTCTCCCGATGTGATATCTTCACGGTATGAACCTCACGGTGCGATATTTTTTTGCGATATCGTGGGAAAGCTCATGATATGGTGGGGAGGCTCACGATTAGGGATGTAACAATATCTAAATATCTCGGTACGATATTTTCAAGATATACATCTCATGGTACGATATTTATTGTGATATTTTGAGGAGGCAAATTGAGGAGGCAATTAACAAAACTGTTAATATGCTACTTTGTCCTCTTAAAATGCCTTCACAAGACTTAATCCAAAAAGCTAAGACTTAAAAGTGCTTAGAACTGTTATTTCTTCAGGTAGTCTGCACTGAAATGGAGCAAATGATCATAGACAGTGTAGCTCCCTCTGTCTTTTTTTAGTTATTGCGGCACCATAACTCTTAAATTAAGCAAAAAGACTTGTAATTCGATGTATTCTGATGGTCCACGATATTATTGAGAACTCTGATGATACAATATCACGGTATTTCAGTTATTGTGACATTCATACCTCTAAAGTCTGCTCCAAATCACATGCTTTTACTGACTGAGGATTAGCTGAGTGGACCTCTCATTAAAAAACAAAACAAAACAAAAGCACGTTGATCATTGATTAGAAAAGACTGATCTGGATTAAAGTGTTCAGCCCTAATGCCTTTGACCATACATAAAAACACACACACTTCTAGTACAAAAGAGCAGTCATGCACACTTGCCTGCCTCCTCAGTGACAGCTTGTCGTCTGCCCCTCCACATCTCATCAAAGGTGCAGTCTCAAGGTTTCCACTGCTTTTATCATTATCACCCCATTTCATTTTATGCCACCAAATCTCACCCAGGTGTGGTAAAGCACTCAGACTCTACGGCCACTAATGCTTTAAAAGTCTGGTCTGTGTGCGGCTCACTTTGCCATGTGGGTGAGTGTGCTGGGAGCATGTGTGGGTACAAATATGAAAGTGAAGAAAGCTGGAGTTTGAGTGACAGCAAAGACAGAGCTAAGAAAAGGGCCTTAAAGTAGCTACAGTGTATTTGAAATGGCAGTATATTTTGTTTGAAAGTCTTACAACAATTTATGAAAAACAGGTCACGTAAATGTTCTCTCATGCTCGCTGAGAACATGGGTAGTTTCAGAACACAAGTGTAATCCTGTTTTTGAACCAAATTTAAGCACATGTGAAACTGTCTTTTTATTTTATTTTTTCTTCACATTTTTACTAGGGGTGTAACGATATCCAAATCTCACGACACGATATTGTCATGGTATGAATCTCACAGTATAATATTTTAGAGGCGAGAACTTAAGTTGTGACTTGGACTCAAGTCAGACTTGAGTCACTATTTTTAGGACTTGAGCCTTGATAAAATTGACTAAGACTTGGGACTCAACTTGGACTTGAAGGTCAATGACTTGGAACTTGACTCGGACTAGAGGCCTGTGACTTGAGAAGACTTGTGAAGAATCTGAATTCTTGTCAATCTTGACAAGATATAAGGAAAAATTTACTAAATTAATTTCTACAACTCTTATATACTCTATAAATACTCATATATAAATATACTTGGATTTTTAAAGTACAATGTAGCTTAAAATTCATATAAATTGCACAAATCTAAGCTATATTTGGTACCTTGGTTTAAAGACTTGAAATGATATGAAGCTCAAAGCTCAAAACTTGGACTTGACTAGGAGTTATGGGCCACTGACTCGAGACTCGACTTGGACTTGCCTCTATTTGATTTGGGACTTGACTTGGACTTGGGGTCAAACACTTGAGACTTACTTGAAACTTGCAAAACAACCACTTGATCCCACCTCTGCGATATTTATTGTGATATCATGGGAAAGCTCACGATATGGTGGGGAGGCTCACGATTAGGGATGTAACAATATCCAAATCTCACGGTACAATATTGTCATGATATACATCTCACAGAACAATATTTATTGCGATATTTTGTGGAGACTAACAAAACTGTTAATATGCTACTTTCTCCTCATAAAATGTCTTGACAAGACTTAATCCAAAGAACTAAGACTTAAAAGTGCTTAGAACTGTTATTTCTTCTTGTAGTCTACACTGAAATGGAGCAAAGGATCATGGTCTATGTAGTTCCCTCTGTCTTTTTTTTTAGCTATTGCTGAACCATTACTCTTAATTTAAGCAAAAAGACTTGTAATTCGATATATTGTGATGGTCCATAATATTATTGTGAGAACTTTGACGATACAATATCACGATATTTAGGTTATTGTTACATCCCAAATTTTTACACATTAAAAGCATCTTAAATCTTGAAATTTGCAGTGAATTTGCAGTTTGAAGTTATTCCACTCTTACCTTGTGCAATCTGAACATCCTAATCATTTACTGCTATCAGTTTATAAGCATTTTTCGCAATTTTCAGACCAGAATTAACAACAGCTCGCATGCTAATGTGCACTTACTGATTACCAGACAATAAAACGCTTTATAATTAAAAGCAGGCAACATACCAGGCCTTTTATAACAGGATTCTTTGTCAGTATATGTGTGCTTTGTTTTGTTTTTTTTATCAGTGACTTTAATGTGAATAGTGACAGTGAAGTTAATTCATCAAGAGCTTTAATTTCCTGTACAAAAATATTAAAAAGAAATGTGGACTAATTTATTTAGATGACATTTGGGAAGCTTGTTTTTTATGTTTTTAATTTGCATTTTTCTCGATTTAACTGATGTGTTTTCAGTTTTCAGTTTTGAAGTCCTTTGTTTGAACCCTCACTTTTTGCTTTTTATTTTTTATTTTGATTTGTTGATTTGCCTCACTGAGAAAACATTAAAATGACCAAAAACAGATTTGAAAGTACAAAAGAAAAAGCCGTGGATTGCAACTCTCTTGTAGTGCTGCCTCATCCAATTTAAAAATCCACGTTTCTCATTGCTTATATTCTTTACACGCACAGACAATAAGCTCCGTCATTCTCATTTAGTAGCTTCCCAATTAAAACCTCTTCACACGCCGTTTCCCATTTGTGGTAGCTTGTGCTAACAGTTTTTAATGTATACGTCTGGACCATTACCGCATGGGACCACCCTGAGAGCTTTCTATAAGTGACGGCTAAGACACAACAAATCTGAAAACTCTGCATTACCCTTGCCAAGTTCCAATGCATTTAATCAAGGTATTTATTTGAAAACTGCTCAGTCTGGTCATGTTCGGGAGACTTCCATGTGTTTGTCAACCCTAGTGAGAGAGAAGGCGAGTGAAGGAAAGATGGCAGTTCTTGTTTGTTTAATCCAAGAGAAGGCGCTTGGAGAGACTCATGGTTATTTTGCTTGGTCCCGGCGGTGTACGCCCGATGACAGAAGTTTACCGCTGAGAGGGTGGTCTGGTTGGGTGCACATTGGGTGAAGAATAGCATGTTTACTCGCTTTAAACAGGTTCAGGTGGTTTCAATTGGGTCTGTGGATAGTTTTCAATGTTTCCAAACACCAGAGTCATTGTGATTAAGTAGTATGAGCTTCCTGTTTCTGTATAAATAATATGCGGTGTTAGTTCTGTTATAAATTGGTACAGTGGGAACAAGAAACAATGCCAATGGTAGCTACAGATGAAATGGAAACTGACAGTGTTGGAAAGTAACAAAGTAAAAAATAAATAAAAGACCATAAGGTTGATTGGGTCGACTGGTATAATTAAAAGGCTTATATTACACTATTTTCTGATCTATGTTATGTTGTTCCCTCATCTCAAACATACCTGGAGTTGTGGTTTGTTTCATTCACACATGTTTAACTTCAAATTTGATTTAAGCTGAGTTTGTGTCTCAAACTAAAAAACACCCTTGTTCCAACTTGTGATGTCATGTGGTAATACAGGAAGTGCCGAAGTGTGATTTTAAACTCCATACACCACTAGAATCAGTTGGACAATTTCAGCCCTGGAATTGTCAATCTCTCCTGAATAAAAGGTAAAACCACTGCTTCATGACCTCACAAGGTGGAACAGAGCATTTTCAGCTTTAAAGAGGGTTACTCAAATATGGGTGGCTGAAACTAAACGCAACTCAGGTATGTTTTGGATGAGGTAACAGCAATATAACATGTCATAAAGCTCAGAGGAGTCAGTTTTGCGTAATATAAGACACTTAAAGTACTGTCATTTGAGAAAACCTGCGTAGAAACCTATGTTTATGAGTAAATGCGTTGCTCCCATATCTGTAACTTTACTGATGCGGGCTAAAGAAGAAGTTACATTGTTGAAGTCAGACTTGCTAACCAGTCTCACTCTTTTCACTGTTTTCCAACATGGAGCACCACATAATTACAGTTGAATTCTAATCCTGTTTTTACATTTGCCCTTCACTATATTTGCTTTTTCATCTGATTCTACGTGACTGTTTTCGAGGTAAGAATCTGAACCTATATTTTGCATCTGGAGTCTGTGTGGACAGATAAGAGCTCTATTTCCCCTGACCTCCATAACTTTCTGTTGCACCACATCAATGTCTTAACGCTCTCCTTCCTGATTTCAAATGAGAACAGATACTTCCACATTGCTATTTCTGTGGCTCACTTAGAAACATTATTTTTGTCACATGAGAAGTGACTGCAGAGGGTGGGGCAGCAATTGTTGTATGAATTTATATAATGTGTATTTTGAGAACATGTTTTCACTTCGACAAGTACGTTTTTAAACAGAATGCTGTAACAGTACTGGTACTTGAGTAAAAGTTTATTTTGGTCAAGTTAGGTCAAGACAAGTGAAAATATCAGACTTTATGCATTATTTAATGTTTTGTCTTTTAAATCACATAGGTCCTAAATTACACAAAATTGATTCTTGTGAGCTTTAAGCTGTGTTATAATGTTGTTACTTTACCAAAAACATACCTGGAGTTGTGTTTTGTTTAATTCATGTTCAATGTTTGAGTAAGTCTTTTTTATTAGTCCATTCACATTTCCAAAGCTCAGAATGTTCTGTTTCACCTTGTGATGTCACAAAGCTGTAGTTTAGAAGTTAATCTTTTACTTTTAGTTCAATAGAGATGGGCAATTCCAGGGCTGAAATTATTCAAATGATTCTAATGAAGGTTTATGGAGTTTAAAAACACTGTGGAGCACTTCCTGTATTACCATGTGACATCACAAGGTAGAATAGAGTGTGTACAGTTTGAGAGACAAACTAAATATGCAGGGTTTGTGTGTTAAACATGTGTGACTGAAACAAAACACAACTCTGGGGATGTTTTTGATGAGGAAACAACATTATAACATTGATAGGAAAATAGCGTAATATAAATCTGTTGTTACATCCAGACTCTCACAATTACTCTTACTTCAGTAGTAGTTTCCTTTTACTCTTACTTGACTACTACTTTGTACTTCTACTAGAACAATATTATTCAGAAGTGAGAGTACACTTACTTGATCACAACCTTAACTACACTACCCACCTGTGCCACTCAGACACTATGTTATGAAACCATTTTTCCAATTGACATTCTATCCATCACTATTACACCACAGGAAACCGTCTTGTCTCTCTCCTCCTCTTTTAAATCTCCGCAGAGTAGCAGAAGTCATGTCTCCCTCATCGGCGTGACGTGCCTTCTTAACAACGTCTGTAAATCAGTCCAAGAAAGGTGAATTATTAACCAACACATACCAATGCCACTTCTTACTTCTCACCGGAATTAGAACCTACAACCCAATCACACTTTCTCTTTTGATCACTGTATACTTCAATCAATATTAAGCATAGATTAGCAGTGTATGTCCAAAAGGGGGTGGCACATGTAGCGTTTTGACAGTGTGGAGAGCTCAGAGGAGGAATGCAATGACAGGTCTAGACGTGAACTTCCGCATAAAGCAGGAAGAGTCACACAACCAGATGCAACCACTACTTTTACACACCCAGATCTTCTCAGTCTCTGTGCGTGTACCCCGCGCGTTATCTTAAATCGCTGTTATTTGGATCTAATTTTATCTAATGACGCCATATTGAAGTTCTAAAGGATTTGACGGTACAATTCCAGAAAAGGTGAGTTTGGGATTTTATCTTGTGTTGTTTTGGATTTGAAGTGAAAATGGAAATTCAATCCGTTATTTTGTGATCCTTTTGTGATCCAACGTACCATAACTGGTTTAGGTTAATTTATGTGGTATTTTTTTGTATATTTTCCTATATAATGTTGAAATAATGTAAAAATAAAAAATAAAAAATTGTATTGTATATTCATAAAGTGTAATTTGGCATGGGAATTTGAAATTTTTTGTTGAAAATTTTGAAGTCTAGTCTATACTTTTCAACAGGTGGATCCTGGTTTAATGTTATACCACACGCACTCATTCATTTATCAGTTAAACAGTGATTTCTGTTGCTTTATAATTACAATATTGTAATTAAATCCATATTAATTCATTCAGAAAGTCGTAAGAAGGCAATAATGTACTATGCCTTTAAATATGATCTGGGGTTATGCAATATCCATGCCTCAAGGTACTGACTTTCTATCGCTCTGAAGATTTGAACTGAGTTAAAACGAATACGCCCAGACTTGTAAACACTGCAGTCAAGTAGTGCTAAGAAACTTCACCTGAGTACTTATTAAGTAAAAAAAAAAACTTTGTGCTGAAAGTAGTAATTTTACAGCACAGAAGGATTAATAATAATTGCAAAAGGTATAATAAGACGAAACTCAAAAAATGTCATGTTTTTTTTTAATTTATGTTGACTCAAAGGAACAATTTAGAAACAGCTAATCAACTAAAAATGTATACGTTCACTAAAAAATAGATAAATGATGATAAATAGATTTGACATTGATAACCTAGGTTAAGATAAAAAGCAATGGCAAGGATGGAGGTAGTAGTTTAAGTAGCAAGAAGACAACTATGGGTTCAGATAAAAGTAGTCAAATAGTAACTATAATAGTAGAAGCAGTAATCAAGCAGTAATAGTAGTACTAGCAGCAAAAGAAGTAGGAGGAAGCTCAGCATTAGTAACCGTAGTAGTGGTAATAGTAGTAGCAGCAGCAGTAATTATTGAATTATTATTGCAAGTGACCGCAGTAGTTATTTTGCCATACATTTGCATAGACTACAATTACACTAAGAAGTAATTTTTAAGTACTCTTTTAAACATATTCAAACATTTACACGTGATGTCTGTTGTATTTATAGCCATGAATACTTTGTAAATATATTTATGGAAGAACGCAGTATCATTCGTGATCCTTACCTCTCAGTGTGAGCCTCAGAAGCACTTGTAAAATGGTGTGTTTTTATAATGCATTGTGCGGTGTTGGCTCTGTGCCATGGTTCATGCCTGAATGTTTCCAATAATATTTATGGACGCTGACAAATCACATATTTTCAGAGTGGCTTCTGAAGCGAAAAATAATACTGTCGACAGGAGCGCTAATATATTTTGATTTGAATATTCTCCCATTTGACAGCTGATGGTGAGGTTTAGACGGGCTACTCGGGGTCTGTTTTGTTTTTATAGCTGCAAGTCTTCTCATTATAAGTGCTCAAAATGCAAACTTAAAGGTGAAATATGTAACTTTTCTGGAGGAGGTCCTGCTTGTGGAGATTACGTTAAAGGTGCACTGTGTAACTTTGGAGGGTCCGTCACAGGCTTTTCTCCATTTAGATGTTATTTGTCTGGAATGTTTCACAGTATGGCATTAAACCTTTTTATCTTCATGGAGACCAAACCAGACTAAATTACAGGTCAGATCTGTGGAGAGGCGACCCCGCTCACAGTCAGAACACCTGTCTTTCTAGGTATTTTTGAGCTATATAACCACCTGTAACTGAATAAACGTAAGGTAGAGCTATTTAATGTCACACTATGGAACATTCTGGGCCATAGAAACAAGCAAGTGATGGACAACCAACTTATCTAACTTATCTATCTCCATGGCAACAAGTGGGTGGCACCAGCAGCACAGTTACACATCAGCTCTACCCACAGTAACAATCAGTGTTGGGAGTAATGTATTATAAAAGTAATGTATTACAGTAATGCGTTGATTTTTGCTGTAACGCAGTAATGTAAGGCATTACAGGGGGAAAAATTGTAATATTTTACTCGGTACAAATGTGAGTAACGCGCGTTACAATGCTTTTTTAACCTGGATTGAAGTGGTGGTTTTTTCTTCATAGAAATTCGCTAAAATCACCGTGAAATCAGCAGCGGTGAAACGCCGGAGACGCGGCCGGATAGACCTTCAGTTAACCGCGGGTGAAAGGACCGACCCAGAACTCTACGCTGTTTAGACCTGGTTTAGACCTGGGTCACTTCTGGTTTAGACCTGGTTTAGACCTGGGTCACTTCTGGTTTAGACCTGACTTAAAGTCGTCCCTCGCTCTAACGCGATTCACTTTTCGCGGTCTCGCTGTTTCGCAGATTTTTAGAATTTTTTTTGTGCAATTTTGCATGCCTTTTGTTTTTAGTGTATGAACACGTATTGCGTTCCTCCCGCTGTGTCCTGATCGGCTAAGGGACTCCTGTCTACTGTACAGTACAGTACAGAATGTGTTCAGCTGCCAAATTTAAATAAATGTTCAATCTCTAGCAGTGTGCTTCTGAAGTGCTGTATGTCTGCAAGTTTTCTCTCCGACAAAATCCACAACGTCGACGAAATGTTCTGCACCGACAAAGTCTCCTGCGCTCACACCCGAAAGACAGAGGACGATGCAAACCATCGCACAAAAAGTTGGACTTCTGGACACGTTGAAGGAAGGTAGAAGTTACGCGCTGTAGCAGAGTTTTGCACCGGGTCTTGTACCCGCAAATAGTTGCTGAAATCAGGACCGCGAGCCCGCGCAGCAGGGTCCATAAAGCGCGATCGGGCGACAGCAGCTTTTACCTCCATGAGGTGCGGAGTCCTTTCTCCTGCGGTCACCTTCGAGCCTGTCCTGACAGTGAGTCCTGTTTTAGTCCTAGTTCAGTTCTGGTTTAGTCCTCCTCTTCAGTCCTGGAATCAGTCTGAGGTTAGTCCTGTTATAGTCCTGGTTTAGTCCTGGTTCAGCTCTGGTTTAGTCCTGGTTTAGACCTTGTTTAGTCCTGGTTCAGTCCATATACGGCTCAAAAGTTCAGCTTTTTCGCAGTTATTTTGGTGAGAGTAACTTACAGTAATGCAATAGTAATGTAATGCCTTACATTTTAAATGCAGTAATATTGTAATGTAACGAATTACTTTGAAATGACAGTAATAAGTAATAAATAACGCATTACAGTTTTAAAGTAACTTGCCCAACAGTGGTAACAATAGGTCTACAAGTATTTTTAGCAATAAAATACAAGTAATAAATTCAAGTTAGCGAGTTTAATGCCATGCTGTGGAACATTCCAGTCATACCAATGTACAGTCACACTAGACAGACATGAAGAAAATAAAACAAAAATAGAATGAACACCAGACACCAGAAAATGTACAGAGTAAGCCACTTTAAGACACAGTGTTGAAAGAATCCTGAGGAATAGAAGAAAAAACACAAATAGTACTGTACTCAGAGTGACAGTATAATGACTAATGGAGCTAAATGGGACCTCCTGTGTACTCATCAAAGTTAAGAAAGTACTATGGCTGTGGATGGTCACGCAGATGGAGCCATTTCTTTTCTTTTTTGTAATGATAAAGCAGAAGCTAATATTTCACAATTGTTCTTTAGCTTATTTCATTTCCCTATTATAGGCACAATTCCAATGAGTTTGACATATAGCACAATGTAATATTTTGTTTGTTTTGGATTGTTATTTACTATGACACCAGTCCCATTTTCCTCCCTCCTATTCATGTTCACTGAATAATATGCTATCATTAATCATTAGCTATCATTAGCATGGTTTTGGCTAGGTAGCTGAGTGATTCTCTTTAGCTTTTATTGATATGCAGCTCACTTTATATAATAAGGCTTAAGACAGTCTAAACAAGGAGCCTATGCATTCAATTAAACTGATCCAATTAAAATGAATTAAAATTTTTATTTGTGAGCAGGCCCGTCGACAGAAATTTGGGGGTCCGGGGCACGAAGCCTTACATGGGCTCCCTTCGAATATAAATTAATTGGAAGTGGGTTCAATTCTGGGTCTCTAAAATTCTGGGGCCCGGGGCAACAAACCCCTTTATCCTCCTCGTCTACTGCCCTGTTTGTGAGCAATGCTACTGTCAACCATAGCATAGCAGTGGGGTAAACATTAATTAAGCTAGGCTGGTTAACTCTGTATCAGTAGGAGTTGCTTAAGCCATAGATATGAGGAAGGAGCAAATTTCACTTTTTCGCTGAATAAATTGTTTTAGAGCAGGGGTGACTAATCTTAGCCTGATTCATCAGCTGGTTTCACTTCGTAGAAACCATCTGACCTCGCAGTGTTAGAATTTGTTTGCTCAATGGTAGGCAGGTACTTTTTATCATTTAACCACTCAAGTATGTAATGTGCCGCTAACGGGGCTAACTGGTATATTAAGCTTTTCCAAAATCCCATAGGATGAAGGGGAATAACGTCTTTCCCCTTGATGAAATTCACCAAACATTCTCTTTGTTCCGGCTTTAAATCCTCAATCTCAGGAATTGTTCACAACAAAGAATGTATGGCTCTTCGCTGATTGGCTGGTGCCCGAACTTGCATTTCTGGGATTTTTGCGAACCATTTATTGTATTTTGATTCCTGACCTAGTTGCTGGAGAGAAATGAAATTGAGCAGAGGCACTAGGTGGCGCCAGCCTGGCTAGACTAATCTATGGTTCGGGATCCAAATATGTCCCTCTAAGCTATTTTTGTTTGGCCATTAAGCCTTCTGCTGAACTGACCCAAATGATCATAGGCAGAACTTTCTTCTTTTACTGCAAAATTATGCAAATTGGAGTAATTCTACCACCATAAACCTAATGATATCACATTGTACTATGACACAGACCTAAATTTGCACCAATCTGAACAACTGACTGTACTGGCCAAGTGTCTATGGCCCCCTTTTTCGAATGTGCTTAGGTATATGGTCGTCAGTGAAAAAAGTTTGGATGGCCCTGTCTTAGAGTAATGCAGACCACAAGACTATCAGACCATCGTTTTTGAGGGGCTCATCAAAATCTCAGCTACAAAAGACAAATACAGTAGAGCAGACAGTAGGCTACATAAATTCAAAAATAAAACACAGAAAAAAACAAAACAACTAAATCAACACACCCATACACACACTCACACTTGGCTGTTAAACACAGAATAAGTAAAATACAAACAAAAACAAATGCAGAGAACAAATATAGTCACAAAAAGTAAGCCAGAAATTAACATACTACTTAACTTTTTACTTTCCTTTTTAGAATGAACAACTCAATCAGCATTTAGCAATTACACTTTGCATATCCGCATGTCAAGTGACCCCTTTTAACAAAACTACAGTCTATCCTATGGAGACTGTGCAGATGGAATGACATCACAGTCCCAGAGGTTGATTGATTCCATACATAGACATCAGGACCATTGCATTGTATTACTGTAATGGTCTAATCTTTATGCCTGTTTACTCCAAGCCATTCTGACATGTCTATTGTGACTTGGAAACGCTCCCTTGACTCCATTAGTCTACAGAAAGCCCAGACATGTGAGCTGGCCTGTACACTAATTCTTTCCTAGTGTGAGCTAGCACCATACAGATGTGTAGGCTGTTGTCATAATATAAAGTAAACATGCTATTGAACGATGAAGAGATCTGATAGGGTAGCAACAGAATGAACAGGTCTGGATCTATGCAAAATATCTGGTAATATGTCTAACTGGAATGGTTTAAAATGATATAGGAGACATTTTGTGGTTTGTGGTCATGTGATGTTGCTGTCACGTGTCTGGTCAGCTGATTTATACAGGTTTTATACAGCTGACTTTATTCAGCTGATTTATACAGATATACATATTTGAACTGATTAATATTATGAAACTGAAACATGACTCAGTTCAGATCTGCATCAAATGTATGTTGACTTAAATATATATTAAGAAACAATTTTTTTGTTTATCAGATAGCCTACTAAACCTCAACTAATGATGTGATGTTTGTGAATTGGTAACTTTTTAAGAACCAAATCCTTTTCTCTGTAATTTGTATGCATTTTTACCATAGACTGACAATGATTTTTACACTGAACCAACACAAGAATTAGCACAGAAGCAGAGTCGACAACATGAGTGACAGCTTTTCACACAAAAAAACATATTTGGCATCATAATAACAGTTCATTTTCAAATTATTATTGCAGTGCAAAGTTTTATTTAGTCTATGCATAATTTCATCGGGTAAACACTCTCCCACTCTCAGTTTGAACCATTTTAAACAATTTGAGGCTTGGTCATTTCTCTCTGATTAGTTTGTTGTTAAACTGAGTTCCCACATTGGCTTCTGTCATATAAATAAATATAAAATCTTTTGAACATGAACATGAACATGAACAGATCCAAAAGATTCGGATCCCATAAAAGAGTCCAAAGTCCCATCACTAACCTAAAGTAGACCAGGACAAGGATTTTAACAGGACCAATCCGGACCAGAACAAGAGTGAATTATGCTGGTGAAGCATACTGCTACCGTTGTGTCTTTGGGCAAGGCTCTTCACTCAACCAACCATATGAATGTTTTTGCAACTGTGATTTGTAGTAGTTTGTACAATTATTCTGTTTATTTTGTTCAATAGTCAATTTTCAACAATAACAATGTAATCTGAGAATATATGTCCTTGTTTACATAAATAAAGCCTTCAGGTAGTTTTAATCGAGGTAATTTATTTTCTCACAGTGCAACTCCAAATTGTAAATTGTTTTGCATGTTGCACTTCACGGCTCAGCTTCACACTTTAACCACATTGTATACTGGGTCAGTGTGGCAGAGAGAGCAGGTGCTGTTGTGTGTCAGGATTTCCTATATGCATTTCAACACAGGAAGTTTCCATATTAAGAGGCGAGGGTGGAGCCTGACATGATGGAAAATACTATTAACGCTATCAGTCTATGTTTCACAAACCCATCTGTGGGACATTGGAAAAACATTAATCATATTTAAATAAGCACATTCTGTCCTGCTTGGAACACCATCAGTTGAAATCTAACCCTGGGGAGCATGACCAACTTTTGATTCAATTTCATCCAACGAGGAAATCTACAGAACCGTAAAAAAATGCATGGAAAATGTTTTTACAGGGGCTTCACCGTGACTTAAAAAGGAAAGATGAGTCAAGAGTTAGTTAATGTGTGGCAGATGAAGCTAATGTGTTTATCCACTTAGGTTTTTGCTTTGCACCTTGTGGTGTGATCTAACCTCATATTCAAAACTCTGGTTGGGTCTGTATGTGGTAGAAAGAGTACTGAGTATTTGTACTCAAGTAAAAGTACAGTTATATGGCTAATAATGCTCTCAGTTACAAGTAAAAACTGCTGCAAAATTGCACTTAAAGGGGCATTGTGTAACTTTTCTGGTGGAGGGTCTGTCATTCAGATTTTTTTCCCATGATGTTATTGATTTGCTTGAAATGTTGTGCAGTGGCATTAAACTTATCAACCTTGCATTTATTCAGCTTCAAGTGTTTTTATTGCTTACAAAAACATGAGCATTGTCTCCTCTTCACAGAGAACTTTAGTCATGTAACTGTACTTTTACTTAAGTACAAATTTTCAGTGTTTCAGTACTCCTGTCCTATTTTAAAAGGGTCTTTGTGTTGTCTCTGTTCTAGCACTTGAAAAAATGGGTAACACTTTAAATTAAGGTTCATCAGTAAAGGTGTTAATAAGCACACTGTTTTTAAATAAGTATAAACATCTGATTGAAATGAACCAAATAAAGCAGATTTGTGTGCCTGACACAGTGACTGTTTCTCAATTCCCAGGATCTGTCCTCCAAAGACCACTTAGTAGTACTCCTCTGAGCTCAGTTCCTCTGAAGAAGAGCCCAGTGTCCCTCTCACAGCACCTGGGAGCGTATTTGGAACATGCTCCCAGAGTTTTTACAAATATCAACAGTTCAACAAATGAAAAGTAATTAACTAGTTAATAATAATAAGCATCTTATTAATGCTCACACTCAAGTTTTGTTGTTAATGTCTTATTAACATTATAAAACATAAACAAATGGCAGTTAATGCTTTATAAGTGATTATAAACAAATGAGTAGCTCTTATTATAGCCTGATAAATTCTTTACTAAGGAACTGTATTTTAAACATAACACTTGTAACTGTCAAGAAGAGGTGGCCTACAATGGTGTAAATACAAATAACATAGGAATATGAGATATAGTCTGTCCTTGAAAGTGTTGCTGTAGGCCCTGTGTCTAGGTAAGATTAAGCATAAATCCGTAATGGTTAAGGTTAGGAAAAGAGTCCTTCTAGTTTTCCATGCCTTTTTTTGTTCACTTTTATAAAAAGGTTTGGCCAATGTTAACGAATAAACTGCTGTCCGTACAACCAAGATGGCGAATTTTAAGAATAAGGTTTAAGTGAGCGAGTTTGGCCAGAGTCAGATTTGTTGTTGATAATTTCCATCAGAGTTCAATAAAACAGCCAATTTAAGTGACATACTTTTAGCAGAATTGTTTATGTCGGTATACTTCCCTATAGCTTCTGGTCAACAACAAAAAGTACAGGGTAAAACTTGAACTTCTCCTTGCGTAGTCTATATTTGAATCGGTACTTTACTCCCTGCATTAAGGTGCAGAAATAATGTGACTATGAAACCACAGTTACCACAGGAAGGGGCGTGGCCTGGTCTCATCATGCTGCTGAGCGGACAGAGGAGGTGATTGAGCACTTACTATTACGAGCCTGTAATTACTAATGGTGATTACGGGTGCTCTTTCTTTACTCTTTAAAAGTGTTGGCCCACATAGAATAAACTTCCACTGATGTATTTAACTGTAGCAAAACACAGACTTTGTTTTGACTGGAGCAGAGTGCTTCTCAATATGAGGTTCAGGCACGCACAGGTCTCTTCTCAGACGAGTTTTTAGCAGTTGAAGTTCTGGTTAAATCTCCTTGATAAAAACTGGGTGAAGTTGTTCTTAAGACATGAGCTTTCAAGCTATACACAGGTGCTTTGCTTGTGTTGGTATATTTAGGTGACTACAGTTAATTTGGGTATGGTTTAGTCATTGGTTGATCCTGCCAAAGTCCTGGTTTAGTTCTAGGTTTGCTCTAGTTGAGTCTTGCATTATTATATGGCTAGTATGACAGAATTGGTCTAGTCCTTGGAATAGACGCTTAAAAAAAACTGACTACTTTTAGTTTTAGTTGTATAAACCTAATAACTTGAAATGTTTGCATATTGTTTAGTTGGTTAGTTTTTACACTAAAGTATTTGGTATGACCTTCTGGGCCTGTCATAGCAGCTACACAAGGACAATGCTGACCTGTTTACTCCTGGTTTAGACTTAAAGGTCCTATATTTCTCAAAATGGATTCTTGTGAGCTTTAGGCCATATTATATTGATGTCCCCTCCTAAAAACATACCCAGAGGTGTGTTTTGTTTCATTCAGACATGTTTGAGTAACCCTTTATCATTAGTCTGGCTACATCCCCAAAGCTCAGAATGCTCTGTTTTGTCTGTCTACTTTGAGATGTCATCTAGTGCTAGATTTGAGAGAACAACTCAGCCTAAGTATGCAGGATTTATGTGTTAAACATTATGTAAATGTAACAAAACTCAACTCTGAGTATGTTTGTGATGAGGAAACACAGATCAGAAAATACTTCAATATAGGCTCTTTAAATAAACTTCTCTATACCCAAGTTCTGCTATATTCTTACCGTTAGGACCTAGTAAAATGATCATTTTATATGTCAAATGACGTCAGTTTCATTTATACCAACCATAACCTTCCGCTTTAAAAAACATGGACACACCAAGTAACACCCAGAGCATTCAAAATGATTCAAGTGGGTGCTGCTGACTTTTCACATCGCCGGTTACATTTGACTGTATAAATCAGAATATGGCGGTGTAAAGTCAGGGCTGGTGTAGTGAGATTTATGGCCAAGTGCAGTATGCAAGCATGCATAGTGGAAACAGCCAATGGGTCATTTATTCTGGGCATCAGCATTTTTACTAATCAATTTCTGAGCTCTCTGTGACAAATAGAACTGCAGTCTTGATCCGTTTTAAAAGTTGGTGCTATTAAGTAATGTGCCAGCCAAGTATACTTTCTGTACGAGCAAGTGTAAAATATTTGACTGTGATCTAATCACTATAGATTACAGTGATAAAATATATTGCAATTGTGTATATGGTAGAACAATTTCTTCTATCTCACAATCTTTTTATGTCATAGGCCTATTTAAACTCTACAAATAATCCCCTTTCCTCATCCTGCATTGTAGACATAATATCTAAAGTTACTTAAACATTACTGTGAATATCACCCTAGTAGCAGCAGCTTTTTGTAAAAAAATAAATAAATAAGCGCATTCAACATAAAGTTTGGCCATTTCATCATTGCTATTGCTAAGTTAATGTAATCCTTCATTCATCCAGGAGTTGTATAAAAAGGCTTCAGAGGTACTCAGTCTGGAAAATGTTTTTGATATTAAGATGTTTTGGCTGTCATCTAATCTAGCTCACAGCAGTATAAATACTAGATTTGCAGTCCAGTGTCTTCATATTAAAACTGACTTCTGGATAGCAACAAAACTGATTTAAAAAAGGTCATCCAGATGATATGTCCAAGGAAAGTCTTGCAGTCCACAAGCAAAACAATTCTTCTACTTTGCCTGTATAAATGTGTTTTTGTGATTGTGGTTAGTAATGAATGTCTATCTGACCCAGGGCAACTGCGACTATAGATTTATCTTATAATGTATGAGAAGTTAATGAATACTAATGCACCAAATGGTATAGCAAAGTGTACTGATCATTATCAAAAACATGACATTTGCATTAAATACTTTTGCAATTACTTGCACATTGGATTTTATGAAAGACAACCCTTGGAAGTAGCTTTTTACTCAGAAAATGTATGTTGTACCTGAGCTTAAGTTCTAGGCTGCTTGTGTGATGTATGTTCATTTGATTTTCTGATGCTTTCTCATTGAAAATAGAGCTAAACAAAGAAGCGTCCATATTGTTTGACACAAAGCAATATGGTAGATATAGTTTACAATAACTGCTTTCAATTTTAGTAGCATAAATATTATTATTCTGAATGCAGAACTTTCCAAACTTCTTACTGGCTTTGTTTATGTAGGCTGCATTTGATCTTGTGATCCCTTTTCCATCAGTATAGTGTATTTTTCATCTAAATAGACTTTCTTCCCCAGCACAAAACAACTGAGTAGTAGTAACCGATTTTCAATTAGGGTAAAGATTTATAGTTGAACCTACATGTATTAAACGTCCTATGTTACACAAAATTGACTCTTGTGAGCTTTAAGTCATGCTAGAATGTTGTTACCTCATCAAAAACATATCCAGAGTTATGTTTTGTTTCTTTCACACATTTTATTTGAGTTTGAGTAATCCTGGTTTATTAATCTGTCTACATCTTCAAAGCTCAAAATGCTCTGTTCCACCTTGTGATGTCAAGAAGTGGTAGTTTTCAAATCACCTTTTGTTTAGTAGAGATTGGCAATTCCAGATCTAAAATGATAAAATTGATTCTAGTGAAATGTATGGCGTTTAAAAACACAGTGGAACACACTGTATTACACATGATATCACAAGGGAACAGGGTGTTTTCTTTTTGAGAGAAAAAAACTAAGTCTAATTATGCAGGGTGTGTGTATTAAACATGTTCGAATGAAACAAAACACAACTCCAGGTGTGTTTTTGATGGGGAAACAACATTATGATCAGAAAAAAGTGTAATGTGGGCCCATTAAATCAACAGAAAGTGCTAAGCTAATACTTCTTGACAGCTGGAGAGAGGAGACTACAGTTAAATCCAGTGTTTTGAATGTCAGCTGTACAAAAGTTACATACTTTGGACGTCTAACTATGCATGTGGAGCAAGACATGACAAGTTGTGGCTAGGCGAATACCGCAGAGCATGCAAGTGTTCAGATACCACAGCTCCTAAATTTACACATACTAAACCTCATGGTGAAGCTTCTATCACCGGCTCTAATCAACAGTGTCTCAAATGAATTTACACCTCTCCATGCCACACATTCCTCCTGCGTCGCCATGACAACCAGAGCTAATCAATGAGCATTCTTACGTGGTGGACGTGTCAAAGGGCTAAAGTGTTTGACTGTGTTTTGTCTCCGCAGATGGACGACATAGATGCCATGTTCAGTGACCTGCTGGGGGAGATGGACCTCCTCACACAGGTACTCACACTTTCACAACACTGCTGCAAAACTCCTGAAAATGTCAGAGCCAATTTCACATGTGCAATTACTATAAAAACATAAGTCATAAGGTGTTTTGAACATAAATCAATGGTATTTACGATGTATTTAAGGTTCATAATCCAATTGTTTATCTTTCTTTCTTTAGTGTTCTTTTGTTGCACATTTAAAGATGCATTGTGTAACCTTTCTGGTAGAGAGGGCCACCACCTGCTTGTCTCCATGAATATGTTATTGCTTTTCTTAAAATTATCCAGAACATGGCATTAAACATATCTATCTTTATGGAGATAAGCAAGACAATGCCAGTCCCTGTTATTGGTCAGATGTGTGAAAAGGTGAGCCCTTTCACAATAAAATGGTACCTACAATTGAATAAATGCAAGATGGAAGATTAATGCCAGACATTGAAACATTCCAGGCAATGCAATAACATTTTCATGAAGACAAGCAAATAGTGGGCCTGAAAAGGTAAATAATGCACCTTTAAATGTTTGAATGTTGAGTATGTTAATTGACAGCTTTGTTTTGAGTTTCAACCGTAACACATAAAATCCCTGGATCTAAGCAACCACAGACTGTGACGTGAAGATACCTTTTCATTCCACCTTAACACACCCATTCCACCTTAACACAACCACATTCACACAAACAATCACTTACTGCTGCCTGACATCATAAACAAAGACTTTCAACAGAGCATTGTTATTCCTACAACATCATCCCATTGAGTGGATACTACTTTCAATTAGGTTCAGACAGTATAAATATGGTAGACATGGGCGACAACAACTGCTTTCAATTAAGTTTAGTGGCATAAATATTTATTATCTTCAATGTAACTTTCCAAACTTCTTACTGACTTTAAGTACATTTGATCTTATAAGTAGACTTGTGCTTTTGTTTTTTCTCTCAACACAAAACAATTGAGTAGATGCAACTTAATTAGAGGTCTTATATTACGCAAAATTGATGCTTGTGAGGTTCAGGTCATGTTATAATGTTGTTACCTCATCAAAAACATACTCTTAGTTGTGTTTGTTTCATTTACACATGTTTGAGTAACCCTTTATTATTAATCTGTCTACATCTCCAAAGTTCAAAATCCTCTGTTCGACCTTGTCATTTAGTGGTAGTTTTCAAGTTAACAGCTACTTTTTAATTTTGTTCAGAACATTCCATGGCTGAAATTGACAAATGATTCTAGTGAAGGTATGGAGTTTAAAACACAGTTGAGCCTTTCCTGTACGTACATGACATCACAAGGTGGAATTTTCTGTTTGGGAGAAGAATTCTGTGTGTTAAAATAAAACACAATTCCAAGTATGTTTTTAATGAGGAAAAATTATGACAGAGATCAGAAAAATGCATAGTACGTTCCCTTTAAAGCTTTCTACTATGGTATTTGTTCATTTAACTTCGTCATCCATCTCAACTAAATCAAACCTAAAAAATCTAGTTTAACTTTCATTTAACAGAAAATGTGACTACAACACAACTTTAAACTAGGTTACGGTTAAGTAAATATTTTGAGTTGACCTTACTTGTAATGAATGTGCTTACTTTCAAAGGCGGCTAATGTGGTTTACATTCATTTGACTTGGTGACCTCTTCTCCATGACACCTAAATAGACTTGTTCTAGTCCCAGGACACATGACACAGCCACTAAAACCCGCCATCTATCACCGAAGCCCAGACTGGCAGCCACAGTCGACGAGCTGGGCCTAACACTCCTTTCACTTCTCCAAAGCTATAAATTACACGTCCATTTTTGGGGGGTAAATGGGGTCACAAGCCTGCCTCAGACTTGACTTTCGCTGGGTAGAAAAAGTCCTGCTGATCACTTTGATGTTGTTTTGCAGCGATGCCATTTGGTTTCCATCACTTTCATTTAGCGTTGGATTACTTATCTACAAGTGGAACTCCAAAACAGATGGGAGAATTACAGCTTACATAATTTTGCGAGCGGTTTTGTCAATGTGTTTTTCGCTGTGTTTGCTTACTGGAGTTTGTGGGCATGCATAAATTGTACTTTAAATTACCATTACGCACAAGACAACACAATACGGTCTCCTCTTCTACATCAAAGGCGCTGTACCTGCCTTTTACTGTCTTAAAAACATGAAAAACAAAGCTAGTTAATTTTAAATGATCTGGAGTGGTCCTAAGTTATTGCTCACTTACTTCATGCATTCCAAGCATGCAAATTATTTACCACGATGAGTTTATAAGTGCTTTTCACAATTTTCAGAGCAGTGTTTTGATGTTACAGTAATGTCAATGACAAGTAGTATGCAAACAATGCACTTCCTGATTATGTGACATGAAAACACTTAAATTAGATGCAGACCATACACATCTGTAAGCAGAGGCAAGACAAAATTTGCTCAAATGCATGTACAGAACCACAAACTGGCACCCAAATAGATTACAATATTTACATAGAATTTTTACTGTTATTTCACTTTCATTAATTTCTTTATGTGTTCAATTTGTGGTGTTAATGTGTTATTTACTTCTATGTTTTTCTCTCTTCCCCCAGAGTCTTGGTGAAAGTACAGAACCCCTGCCTCCGCCACTCCCCAGCGCTCAAAAGGAAGTCAACTTCTCCATCGGCTTCACTGACCTCAATGGTGACACTTAAACGCACTGACATTTAGCACAGAATTCAAGTCAAGCAACTACTGGCACAACACTTTATTTGTGCAGAGAAATGTGATCTAAGACTAGCTTGAGTGGCTCCTGTGTAAGCTCTGATCGGAGATAAATTTGAAGGTCACTCTACTAATTATGCACTTACTTAGCGACTTGCTGTGGGCGTCTCTTATGGGACAGAAAACAAGGAGTAATAACCCCAAAGCAAGGTCACTCTGCTAGCTTTCATTAGACATCATTTCCCTTAATTTCCCCTGTTCCCTACTGCAATTTTCATTCATAATAGTTTTATGTACACTTTGTCTCATGTGACGGTGCTGAGGCTGTCAAGTATTACATTATTTCAACTGCAAACCTCTTCTTTTCTGTAGCAATATAATGTAGCATTATGCAGCCTACAAATGAATATACTTTCCACATTGTGCTTTGTTTTGATTTTACATAATTACATTAGGCTAGCACGACAAACAATTTTACTTTAAACATGTGCTGCATAGACAGTTTTAGGAAAAGTGTGCAGGGAAGAACAAAGGGAGCATGCACTACACAGATTTTTTAAAAAGATTTTCAAAAGATATCGGTTTAGTTGATATCCTGGTTGGACATTAAAATTTATGTAATAAGGCCCAGAAAGCCTCAGAATGTTTGAACTTTTATTTACACAAGCTGTTTTGTAGTTACTTGAGAGATAAATCACTGCTCCATAACACATTTGGATCAGTTCTGTCTTATTTTATTTTTGTTTTAAGAAATTAAATGCTGTTTTCAGTCTCTGCGCTGGTATCGGTTAATATGAGAGATCGGCAGATACTTGCTGTAGTATCGAAATCGGTGCAGGAACTGAAAAAGCTGGATTGATTAATGTCTACACTTTATACTTTATAGAAGAACATAGAAGAGTTTGCAATAATTACATTCATTATCTAGAATCGCTCAACGAACTGGAGGACAATGACCTTGATGCCCTCATGAATGACCTGATGGCGGACCTCAACGCATCTGAGGAGAAGCTAGCAGCGGAGATCGAAGGTCTGAAGCCAGCACCCACGCCGGGTCCACCACAATCTGCGCAACTGGCACCCAAAGGCCCAGGCCCAGAGCTCCTCCCTCCCACACCCTCTTTGCCCTCACCCGCCTCACCACAGAGCGGACGCAGCAGCACCGTGACATCCCCTGCTTCATCGACCAACTCGCCACTACCTCCTCCACAGGCCTCCAAACCTACCATGGTGAGTCTGGGTACAAAATACATCAGTTAGTTGAGCATCTCAGAGAATTTTGACATGAAACATACAGTTGGGAAGCAGAGGCTCTAATGCAAACTGTTATTTTGTGTCTTTAGGCAAGACTTTTCACCCACCTTGCCAAATCATGAATGTGGTTTGTGGGTGATTGATGATGGTCAGTGGTTCTAATTTTTCACCACTCTAAACTTTGTGAAATGATACAGCTGCTACAAATGATAATGTTGTGTGCTTCTTACCCTCTGAAGTGTGTCCAATTATCTAACTAGTTTATGCACTTTTTGTTGGCATAAGAATTTGAACGGCACCTACGTTAGAAACTTTAAAACACTGTCTAGACCAGCAAATGAAAAAGGCCGCAATTTCACAATCTCTCCTTTATTAGTTCTGCCCTTTTGTAGAACTTCTCCAGGCGATGTGTGACAGGAAACCACTACAACATGGCATCACTTCCCGACATATACATTTTCATTGAGCGTCTGCGAAGGTGCTCTTGAAATTGGACATTGATCTCGCTCAGGGTTGTTCCTGAACAAAGAGCCGTTGCGGGGCATGTGTTACAGTTACAGTCTGTCTGGAACACATCAGGATCAATGGCAGAGGTCTAAGGAAGAGTAGTGCAAGAGGGGGGTAGCCAGAGCAGACATTATGACTTTAGCAGAGCTTGTTACCTCATGCTAAAAACACCAGCTGTACCGAGAAAGAGAATGCGTCATTGTTGGGCAGAGGTGCATAAGTTCGTCAAAATTTGCGTTGTCGGCAGGTTTACAGTTAGAGTATCTCCGGTTAATAAGCTTAGACTCATAAAGGTGATCCTCTTCCTGTTCATTTAAGACAGGCCAGATTATGTAGTGTCCCAGGTGAACGTTGTGAATTTCCGTCGGTAAGAATAAGAGGAAATTCAAACCAAATCAAATCTTACGCAGTGTAGCAGCTGAATTGTTTCATCGGTTGCCTGGACTCAGCAGGTTTATGAAACTGACTTTTATGTCTGGAGCCGATGCTAATTGTATGAAGAAAAATACAAGCCAACATTTGAACTAGATAACAAATCAGCGGAAACACAAATAGTAGCATAATCAAATGAATAAACCACACAGGCTGACATCAATATTGTTAGGGATGGCTCTGCAAACTTCTCATATTAGGGTGACCAGATGTCCCTGTTTACCCAGGATTAGAGGTGTGCAGAAATATTGAAATATCGTATTGTTTAATGTGATGACACAGTATCGATATCGTGAGCTGCTGTATCGATATATCGCCAAGAGTATTTTTTGGTATATTTTACTAAAAATATTTTGTTACAGTGCTACAACTTTGTTGCTTGTTTAGTAGAAGGAAACTCATTTATGTGACACATTTGATATTTTCACTGTTTTGATGAATAAAATTGGTGTATTTTATATAAACTTTGCACAAGAAGTGGTTTAACAAAGACTTTTAGTATCACAGTCCCAGGTGTCCGTATTTTTGACCAATTTTATCCCTGTCAACAGTAAAGAGAGGCATACATTGTCATTTGTTTAGGTAAAATACAGAAAAGCTGCTTGAAAATGACCAGAACACAAAGAAAATGTGACTATAGTGACTCATGTTAGTCATGAATGGGCCGAGTGCAAAACAGTTTTCCTAAATTATGCACTTGATTCACATTTTTTTTTATTACCAACCGCTCCAAACCGAGAGTGTCCCAGTTTTTGATTGTGAAAATCTGGTCATATTAAACTTACGGTTCATGATAGACCAGAGGACATTTCTGAAGATAGACCTAGGTAATGTTAATTTTGGAGCCCAATAAATATTAAAATAACGCCACAGACTGAAATAATCAACACATTAATATAGTTGGGTAGTCTTTACTATTTATTAAATGTTGTGTGTTCTACTAAATATTAATCAAATTTTTATATGATTTTGAGCTTTTACTGCTTACATTGTCAGTTATAAGTCAGCATAAAACCATAGAAAAGTCATTGATAGATCCAGTATGGCGCTAAATGCCCTGACAATCTGTTTACGATGCATGAACTGTGAAAAAAAGCATTTCCCCTACCTTATATATATAAGCAAGGGGAAATGCTTTTGTTCTTATGGCTATAAGTATAACTGTGTGGCTTTAGTTTTATAATGGCAAATTTCTGTTTAAATATTTTTATAACTTCTCTCTGTTATCCATTTTAGGAAGAAATTGAGGCCCAGATGAAGGCTGACAAGATCAAGCTAGCTCTGGAGAAGCTAAAAGAAGCTAAAGTGAAGAAGGTAAGCTAATAGCGCTCACATGAAGTAAACATTAAAGAGCAGGTGAGTTATAGGTACTTGGCCGTGGTTGCAGAAGAAGTTCCACCATAGCGTGGCTCCTTGTTCTTCTGTTTTTTGAACAAGTCATGAATCACTGTATTGGATCAGGCCATCATCCTGAAGGGCACATGGGGTTTCCTCTCTGGTGATATGTGGAGACTTCCTCATGTTCAAAGTGGTGCAGACATGTGGTCATGCAACAAAGACTGCACATAAGTCCACATTGTTCTACCCCAGAAATGCTTAAATGGGAAGAGCCCAGTACAGTGGTGGGAGCTTTTAGGGAAGCATGGTGCACTTTCGAGTTTCAGAGGAACATCTGTGTGAGAGGAGATAAGGAAGGTGCTTTTCTCAGTGGTTTGTGTAGAAATTGGTTTCAACTTTCAGTGTAGTTTGGTAATACTTTTCCATACTTCTATTACAAATGGAAGAATTACTCAGTTTTGTTTCTTCTTTCAGAATTTTGCAAACACAGAAACAACTTTCCTAACTGTTTTCATTTGTGTATTTTTGTTTTCTTCAAACTTCAAATGCATTTTTCTGCAGGTCTCAAACAGTAATTAAAAAATGCTTTTACTTTTCAGTCCTGTTCAAAATGCACTGAAGTAAAAGTAAAAAGTATATACATTAAAATGTACTTATTTTTTGACTTGTTTTGTAGCGCCAACTGCCCAGTTTTTCAATCAACTGTTAAATTAAAGGTTTGTTTTATACTTATCCATGCAATAATATCCTCATAATAATAAAAAAAAAAAAAAAATCATACTGGAGTTTCATTCATGCCGATATGAGTAATCCGAATAAGGCGAGTTTCCTCCTGTCATCTTTACAGTTTTAAAGACAATGGCCATAAATTCTAAAGAGTGCATTTTATCCCTGTACTGTGGTAAAATATTTTCCACATAGGTTAAACGTCTGATCCACACTTGTGATAACATCTCAGCAAAGCCACATTTTTATGGCACACGACGCTTGACCTCTGAAGAGCCTTCAAGAGCTGGATTTGGTTCCAGATGAGAGCAAGTGTGAAGTCATACGGAGAGAAAGCCAACTGAGGAGGACGAGATGAAACAAAATGAAAGCGGAGAAGTTTTGCCGAGCAGGTTTATGGGAACTGCTGAGGATGTGCTTTGAGCTAAACTAGCATTAGCATACGAGAACAGCTATTTAGTACTCATGGCCTGTAATCAAGCCAGCAAAATGCACAGGATCATCGCTTCATTTGATGTCTTACTCTAGGGACACTGGCTGCTGTTCAAAATATTCTGAGATTTCAATGTGTCGCACAGATAATCAAAATCAAGTACAAATCCAAAGACAATCTGGCTAATTATTCAGAAATCAGATTTTTATTATTTGAACTAATAAATTTTTTGGACAGGACAGTAAACAGTTCTGTCGTCAAAATATCAAGAATCAATGTCACACCAAGGCTGGCCTAGCGTACATGCTGCGATCTAACCCCTAGACCATTGTTTCCCAAAGACTGGGTCATGACCCTTAGGTGGGTCGCAAGAGATTTTTCTGGGTCACCTTGTCATGATCTGCATGTAAGTCTGCAATATACAGTTCTGACACTGATATGTGCGCTGCGCTCTCCTCCTGCACCCCGTACTGGAAGGCGCTACAAATACCCACGCAGGCCCACCTATCTCATTAGAAATGTTCAGACATGTATTGTACAATTTCTTTTCTTTTTGTAATTATTTTATTTACTATTTTGTTCTAATATGTCTCGTTCAATTGAATATTGAAAAGAAAAAGAAATGGGCTACATTCTGTGTCCAAACAGGCAACTTATGGATCCTTTTATTGCTGGTTCAATTACTGTTTTTCATTGTTTAAAACTCGAGTAATACTAATTATTCAGAGAGACATGATCACTCACTCAACAATAAAATATCCTCATTAATGTTCAATAATGGTCAAACCCACCTTTATTTTGTGATTTACGAATAATGTTTATTGACTTGGGTCGAGAAGTTGTTTGTTTTAAAATATGGGTCCCCAGAAAAAAAAAGTTTGGGAAACACTGTCAGCTTTTCTTTGAGTTCATCTTAACATTAGCCAGAATCTTGGAAAATACAAATGAGTTAATCCTCACTGTCATAACACATTCATACTATTCTAATCATTCTCTACAATGAGTTTCACAAGCACATTTCACAACTTTTCAAGGCCAGAACAGAGGTTTGCTGTTACGGTAATGCAAACAACAACTAGCGTTCTAACAGTGCTTTTACAATATATGGGACATGTTACAGCGCTTTTAAGATAGGAGTCTCACTCAAACTTCCAGTCTCCCAAAGTTTTTATTCAACTTTCTATAAATTCTTATGGCTATGAAACACTGCTTTTCTGTTCCAGCTGGTGGTGAAAGTCTTGCTGAATGACGGCAGCTCTAAAACCCTAATGGTGGATGAGAGGCAGATCGTTCGGGAGGTCCTGGAGAACATGTTTGAGAAGACCCACTGTGACTGTAATGTGGACTGGAGCCTGTGTGAGACCAACCATGAACTACAGCTAGGTAAGTAACACACCACGCTATACAGAGAAGACTTATCTTAAGATCTGTTTCATTATGAGCAATAGTTGGATGATGGCACATTGACGCAAGATGTGTGGGCATTCCACACGTTTCCTAGAAAACGTTTCATCACATTTCTAGTTAATTTTGTAGGAAAAACAACAATAGCAGTCTATTAAAGGTTTCAAATTACACTGGTTTCAGATCTGTTATAATGTTATTTCCTCAAAAATCAATCAAAAACATACCTGGAGTTGTGTTTTAAAGCATAAATCCTACATATTTAGGCTCTCAAACAGAAAGCACTCGCACTGTTCCACTTTGTGATGTCATGTTGTAATAGGGGATGTGCTTCAATGTTTTTTTAAACTCCATTCGCTTTCACTGGAATCATTTTGATAATTTCAGCCCTGGACTGATCTATCTTTTCTAAACAACAGGTAAAAGGTAGCTGTTAACTTGAAAACTACCACATCATGACATCACAAGGTGGAACAGAGAATTTTGAGCATTGGAGATGTAGACAAACTAATAATAAAGGGTTGCTCAAACATGTGTGAATGAAACACCAAGCACAACTTCAGATAATTTTTGAGGAGGTAACATTTTAATATGGCTTAAAGCTTAAAGAGTCACTTTTGCTGAATATAGAACCTACAAAGATGTAATCAGCGGAAGGATAGAAGTTTATCATATGAATGTCACAATATAAGATTATATTATAGATTATAGCAGTGTAGTAACGCCAAAAACAGTGTAAAACTCCATAGACCATGATCCTTTGCTCTTACTCAGGTCAACATAACATTATTGCAGCTGTTACCAATCTGTGGACATCGCAATAGTATTCCAAAGCATGTCAGTTCATGTTTAACCAAGAATGCTATCATCTTAAAATTCTTACAAAACAGCATGAACCTATGAGTGAACAATGGCCAAGTAAACTGTGAATGGACTGAGCATGTTAAAATTCCAGCATGATTCTAGTGCCGTTAGCCTGTATGGTCCTTTAGAGTTTTCTGCAGCAGACGGTGGATGCAGTGCAGTGTAGAATATTTCATACTCGTCCATCCAGATGATAGACTGTATTTTTATTGGCTCAGTGGAAGGCACACCACTGTGAACTCACAAAGAAACATTGATCTGCCCCCCTCCCCACATACTCCCCCCTCTCTCTCACACACTCACTCACACAGATGTTGGGTTTCGGTGCTTCTTGGGGACATTAGATTGATTTACAGTACATTCATTTCCTAGAGATTGATCCTAAACTTAACCATAATCACTAATTGCCTAACCTTAAAGAACACATATTCTGTATATTTATGTTATAATATTATGTTATAATTTGCACATTTTAAATTGCAATATTCATCTATCACGACTTTCACTGACTTTTGCGTTAGAAAACTGTAATGTCCAATGGGAGCTGATGTCGCTGTAAACATCATCACAACAAATAACTGTGAAGTTGTCGGCCCCTCCTATGGATAGCTGCAGATTACACTGACAAGTATTATTTGAACCAAATGACTATATGAAGGTGCCTAATCTTACGTGCATCACAAATTCAGAGAATCAAGAGAACAGTGGGCATGTGACAGTGACGGTGAAAGCGAAGACTGATCTGCAATATGGTGTCTTGAAAATAAGTGATTAAAGAATGCTCAAATAAACAACTATAACATGGCTAAAAGCTCTGAAAGGTCAAGTTTGCATAATAGGTTTGCTGTAGCCTAAACCCTAATCTTAAAAGTGCTGTAACAGATTTCTACAGTCTTAAAAACTTAAAAATAGAATTAGTTCATTTTAAACAGTTTTCAGCAGTCAAGTTCAAGTTATTCCTCACTTATACATTCTGAGCATCCTAATTGTTCATCACAATTAGTGTATAAGCACTAGTCACAACTTTCAGAGGCCAGAATGGAGTTTTGCCATCATGATTATGCTTACAACAACTAGCATGCTAACTTCCTGGCCTTCCTGATTCTTGGACGATAAAACTATGTAAAATTAGATGCAGACAGGACACAGTGGACCTATTTTAACCCCAATAGCTGCTTATACAATATATCTGTCCTGGGGCACGACAAATGCTGCTCAATTTCATGCACACACACACACACACACCCCTATTTTAACCCATATCTGAACTTTAAACCATGTTCCTGATCTAATAATTACGGATTTACGTCATGGATACCTGATTTATGTCCCCATATATGTGTGCGTGTACAAATTTCTGTCCGCACAATGTGATAAAAACCCGTTCACACGCACATCCACGAACACACGCGCACACTCCAGGCAGGTGGGGTTGATTTGCAGGACGGGACACTGCTGCTGCTGGCTTTTCATCGCTGTCATGTGGAAATAGAATCCTTATGATCTCAATCCGCTGTCTGAACCCCGAGATGCGCATTACCATCTGCTCTCTCCGCGTCTAACAACTTGATCACATTGCCATGGCGATAATGCATAATTTCACACTGACAGACTTATATATCACCAGCAGGGAGCCGCTATATTCTCTCCTGAAACAGCTAAATGAGAGAGCCGTGCGAAAGTCATTACGCTCGCCAAGAAATGCAATCTAAGTCAATATTATTTTCTCCACAATCGTACCAGGTTCATTTTATATTTGGTTAGTTATGCTGCGATACTGTAAATTAAAGGATAAATCATGGCTTGGCAGTCTATCTTTCATTCATCTTTAGGAAGCCATACTGGAATGACAAAAACATGACTAACAGTAGTTTTTGTCCATTCATCAGTTTGTAGAAAGTGCTCAGTGGCTTTTTGTGCATTTTGAAATAGGTCAAGGTTTTCATGAAGTCATCTCTTTATTATTTGGACATAAAAGAATTAGCTATTAGTGGTGGCAGTAGTTCATTGGTTAGCCATTCTATTCTGTTGTTGTGTTCCTGGGCAAGACACATCAAAGCTTTCCTGTTTATGAATGTGAATCAGTAATCAATTGGAGGTAATTGCATATAATTTTTATTGAGTGTCTGAAAAGCATTATATAAATCAAATGCATTATTGTTATTAAAGATGGGGTATTATGCAACATTTTTGGAACATTATACCATATTATAATGTTGTTCCATCTTCAAAAACAAGCCTGAAGAGGTTTGTTTTATATGTCATTCATTCATGTTTGAGTAATCTGGCAATCTCCTCTGGGCCCTACTCGAACCCTCCTTACAGTTAGTTGTACGATTCTGTTGAATGCTCAGCCCACAAGCCTACATCACGCATGCTTCTGTAAGACAATTTTTCGTAAATATACAGAAGCATGATACAAAACAATACACTACAACTTCATAAACCTGATGCAATGCACACCGATTGTAATGTGGTAGCACTCTGAATGGGGAGTAACTTAGTGCAGGGACTCAGACAAAACTGAAGTTTATTAAATATTTTCATACGTTGTTTTTGGCAAGTATAGCATTTTAGATTTATATCGCCATGCAAAGGTGTATTAGCAGCTAACGTGGAATATAAATGTAATACCTCTCTTCAATGTGTAAGTGAATTATATGAGATAAGCAAACTCATAATATGTTTTTTTATTTGTTTTGGCTTAGTTGAGTGCTTTATTTATAACCAAATGATAGCTCATGTTGTACTTAGTCAGACTATAAGCAGATACAGAGTAGCAGTTACAGGTTTACTCAGTGGGTTAATCATGTGACTCAGGCATAGGAGACAGATTGTCCATGTGTCACTGCTGACTGCAGACATTGTGACAGTGACACAGCTAAATGGACACCAAATATAGGCTATACTTCCCAACAGTCTGCCAAATTATAATGAACCATTTTCTTAATGGTTTCCCATGAGTTTGCTTTTTTCATTATAATTTATTTAGCCAATATGTGAGCAGTGAAGGGAAGAATACTGCATTTAGTTACAGAATGCTGAATACCTGTATTTATTAATTAAATACTTTTTAAGTTAACTTTAAAAAGTATTTATGTAAAAAGTATTTATTTAAAAAGTTAACTTAAATACTTTTACTCTGAGTAACATTATATTATAGAGTAAAAAAATATGACATATAATTACAAACAGCTTTATTTTTGTTGTACTGTTTGGTATGCATTCATTTATGTCTAATTAAAGATGAAAAATCACAAATACACTCACTCAAGAGCTATGTTTGCTTTATTCTCACTAATGCTGTGCAGTTCCAAACCACATGATGAAGTACTACCATGTATTCCTTTGATTTTAGAAAAGCAACTGTATTCTAATACCACCAAATGAAAGAGTAATTAAATAGTATAGTTATTCATCATTAATATTCAGAATACATATTTTCAGTACATGTATCCGGTTACTTCCCAACATTGTATGTGAGGTACAGACAACTCCATTCTTATCCACCAAATCAAAGGTTTTAGGGAAAATATGAAACCCAACCAGTAATTATAAACATATTTTGCAGTATTATTTAATAAATCTTTACTGTCTTAAAAACAGAATTACTTCATTTTAAACATTTTGCAGTGAGCCATTCCTCACTGTATGCATTCCTAACATCCTAATTATTCACCACAATGAGTTTATAAGTAAGTTTTACAACTTTCAGGTCAGAGTGGATATTTGCCGTCACGGTAATGCTAACAACAATAAGCTTGCCAACCACGCACTTCATGATTCTCAGACAGTAAAACACTTTATAATTAGATGCAGACAACACCCAAAGGATACACAGCATATCTGTACTGGGGAAGGCAAACTGTGCTGAAATACAAGGCAAAAATTTGAGTCAGCCCACCCAAAATCTGCATGTTGGAATGGAACTGATTCAGGCTACATTTTTTAGTCTCTTAACAACAACTCACTTTATGGGCATTGATTAATAATGAAGTAACCTATAACTACTACACTGTTAGCATCTATTTTGGATTGGCAATAACACAGTACTATAGGTTGCTTTTTAAAGGGCCTATATTATGCTATTTTTATTATGTTATAATGTTGTTTCCTCATCAAAAACATACCTGAAGTTGTGTCTTGTCATTCACACATTTAACACAGACATCCCACATATTTAGGCTGAGTTCTTCTCTCAAACTGAAAACACTCTGTTCCACCTTGTGATGTCATGTGACAATAATGCAAGATTACTCAAACATATAAGAATGAAGTAAAACATAACTTTGGGTATGTTTTTGATGAGGTATCAGCATTATAACATGGCTTAACCTCTCAAGAGTCAATTTTGTGTAATATAGAACCCTTAAGTGATTGTAAACATAGGCTTCAGCTACTGTTATAACCACCTTAAAACTTTGATCTTGTCTAATGAAGAAAAACCCACAGCTCCTTCAGACAGTGCTGCCATGTGCTCCCCATCAACACCACACAACGTACCATGTGGTTAATGCATCTCAAAGGAGATTTTTCACTCCTTATAAGTCACCCCAACTGCAAAGTCACACCACACTCTTAATGGCCGTAATAGGCGCTGAACAGACTGGCAGCCTTTATTTAGGAGGTAGTGGTGCTGGGGCCAGGGACCTGTAATTGGGGCTCAAAGGGCCAGTGTGTGATGGAAAGACGTGACGTGGAGTATCAGTGTGGGTGGTCAGACGTTGTAGTTCAGTACTGTATTAAATCAAGCAGTCAGTGCATATTTTTAAAGTTAGAATGGTTACTATATGTTTCTGAATATAACTTAATTTAAACATAATTTCATTAACACCCTGTAAATTACTATTTTGATATAATTGTGACTTAAAGGGCCTGTAGCCAATTTTTTCCATGTTATTTGAAGTAAAAAAAAATAGTCTTGCCAGAACATATATATTGTTTAAACAGCTCTTGAGGTCAAAATAAGCCAGCTGTGTACTGTCTGGATCTAATTATAAAGCCTTTTATACTCGGAGAATCAGGAAGTGCACAGTTAGCATACTAGATGTTGTTACTGTGACAGCAAAACTCTGCTCTGGCCTCTTAAAGTTGCGAGAGGCACTGAAGTCATCATGGTGAATAATTAGGATTCTCAGAATGCATGAGGTAAGTCAATCATAAATCAGATTGTAGTTACTCAGTATGTGTGTATGTGTGTATATGTATTTGTATTTAAGTAGAGAGAGAGAGAGCGATATAGATAGACTTAGGTAATATTTTTGTAACAGCAGTGTCTTATTAAAGCATAGGTTTTGGCTACTCTAACCGTTAACCAAGACCGCAGTAGCAGGAGTGATGTTTTAGATGTACAAGAAGATGTCAGGCTATTAGTTTGCTTCTGTAAATTGACTTTGAAAAGTTGAAGATTGTGTTGTCTCAGTTTGGACTTGTTTTATGGTGAAAGTAAATAAGAACACAATAAATGCTTTGTGGACTCTGTTTTGCATAATGATGTAGTGTACAGTTTAGATTATGAAGAAACTGGAGGTGGTTTGAATGTTCCTTGGCCACGGTGTTGGCAGAGGTTGGGTGTCCAGTGAAATTACAGTAATGGCTCATATTGATTAGACTGCTGCAGGAGACTAAGGTTTTACTGCTCGGTGACATTTGAGGAATGCCTTTAATAAAAAGAAATCTAAATCTACTTGGCTTATGTGTGCTTCTATCGCCTTAAGCCAAAACAAGGTATCTCAGAGGACGGTGCTGTGGCGGATCTATATTCTGATCTGAACTGAAAAACTATCACATCGTGTCCTGTTTAGTGTCTACAATGTCCAAACAACATGATGGTTTCATTTTAACATGCAAATATGAATGAATACAAGTGCATATTCTTGTACTTGGATTTTTAAGTATTTTGAAATCTACTTAACTTAACTTAGAAGGAATGCTCCAGGGGATGTAGAGAAATATGTTCTAGTCATATTGGATCCTTCCATGGATCAGCACCACTGGAGCAACCTGTCAGGAGCAGTGAGTGCCCATAATGCACCACCCAGGAGTCCTTCTCCAAATCTTGAGCATGGATCTAAGTTAGAAATATCTAAATGGATGATTAACATAGAACCCAATACAGATATATATTTTATATATTTCAGTGACATTAGTTCTTGCTGTTCTGAGGGATTTTTTGAGTACTTTAGCCATTCAAATAATTTGAATGTTTTACTGAATGATTTTTTTTTTACTATGGCACTGGTCTCAATTTTGCATAACTCAGAAACCATGGATATTGTTTACCAGGAGAAAGCCACACAGTGAGAATACGTTGTTTCTTTAAAGGTCCTATATTATACAAAGTTGACTCTTGTGGGCTTTAAGCCATGTTATAATGTTGTTACCTCCTCGTAAACATACCTGGAGTTGTGTTTTGTTTCATTCACACGTTTCCAAGTAATTGTGCATTATTAGTCTGTCTACAGCTCTAAAGGTCAAAATGCTCTGTCCCATCTTGTGATGATGCAAATTAAGTTTAAATTTAGCTACCTTTTAATCTTAGTTCAGTAGAGTTTAGCAATTCCAGTGATGAAATTATCCAAATGATTCTAATGAAGGAGTATGGAGTAGAGCACTTACTGTATGAAGCAGGATTTGTGTGTTAAACATGTGTGAATGAAACAAAACACAAGTCAGGGTATGTTTTTGATGAGGAAACAACATTATAGCATAGATCAGAAAACTTCATAATATAGGCCCTTTAAGTGTACAAACCTCTCTGCCGCTGCTCTACTGTTCATCTTCATCTATTCAATGTATTTTATTCTAATTATTGCAGAGCGTCTGTTTGAGGACCATGAGAACATGGTGGAGCCGCTGTTAGCCTGGACCAGAGACAGCGAGAACCAGGTCCTTTTCAAAGAGATGCCTGAGAAATACGAGGTGTTCAAAAACCCGCAGGTGGGTCTCCTCTCCCCCTCTCTCTCTCTTTCCCCCACACTTCATCACATACATCCATACTCCTGTGTCCACATAGAAGCCCAAATTAATGACAGACCATCTTGTATATTATCTCTGCAGTCCACCCCTGTAGACAGCATTATTTCTGGGCTCTGTTTGCACAAATCTCTCTGCATCTTGTATCTCTCCAGCTCCATTTGAGTCCTGTCTAAATGATGATTGGACTTGTATTCAAGGTGGAGGCCAACTTGCTGTAATATTTCAGAATAAAGGCTCAAACCGGACACTATGACATCTTGGCATGTTTGCTGACATAATAGCAGTCTTTTATAATCTCTGAGACTTTAATGGATTCGGTCTGTTGGCAGAGGACTAATGGTCTGATTGTCGAATGGAAACTGGGGAGGTATTTGCGACTGTAATGTACTCAATCACGGCGTCCACATCCGCAGCAAAACATAGATCTGTTTTATACTACATGTCCTGGGTAATTTATGCTCTCAACTTTTGACAAGGAGTAACTAAATAAAAGATCTTCCCTGTGGCTCTTTCACCACATTTATGGAAACGGAGAAGACTGGAGTATGAATCAAGCTCGCCTATATGTCAGGTCGGCCACCCCAAGATGAATAGATGGGGTTTTATAGGATTCTGGGTACTATCAAAACTATGAGATTTGTAAGAATAAAATGTATGCAATCAATTACTTTACTATGTTTTTTGCTGATGTTGTGGAGCTGGTTTATAGCACGTCCTGTTCAATTAAATTTACAATGATGTCATGGTTAAAAACTGTTTTGTATTAAGCTCCAGCAGCCACAAGATTTCCTCAAAATTACGCTATGTGTTTGAAAACATTTGAAAACACTTTTGCATGGTGGATTTTGATGTATGTTTATAATTAGTTGATTTGTCTGAATAAGTTTGTGGAATTCTCCTTTTTGTAAGTCTGAACAGGATAATCTGATTCAAGTAGGATTTTCAAACAAATTCGATAATGAATGGTGTTTTACAATCCTAATATTTGAAGTTAAAGGGATGGATAAATATAAATGTGCTCTTATTTAGCATTTGGTCAAATTATTAATTAAAACTCTTAATTAAAGTTTGGCACTGTAGGGCAGGATTCAGATCCTTTTAGGTTTTAGCTGATTGGATTTCAGCACAGAAACTGGCAATCCACAAGAGTCTCGTGTGAGGCTAATTCTGCATTCTGATTGGATAACCATCTGGGGAACCAAAACACTGAATTATAACACCAACAATATGATCATCATGTCCAATGTTTTTGTAATTAAGAATAAATCAGTATTATAATTATTACCAGTTAAAGCTATATTTGATTTGAACATGTTTAACTTGTATCTGGGAACACATGTTTATAGAATTTATCATAAAAATCTTACATATAGTGTTCCTTTAAAGGTCCCATATTACACTGTTTTATGATCTATGTTATAATGTTGTTTTTTCATCACAAACATACCTGGAGTTGGGTTTTGTTTCATTCACACATGTTGAACACACAAAATCTGCATCTTTAGGTTGAGTTCTTCTCTCAGACTGAAAACGCTCTGTTCCACCTTTTATCATGTGGTGTTTTAAACGCGATACACCTTCACTAGAATCATCTGGATGAATTCAGCCTTGGAATTGTCCATCTCAACTGAACAAAAGGTAAAAGGTAGCTGTTAACATGAAAACTACCACTTCATTACATCACAAGGTAGAACAGCATTTTAACTTTGGAGATGTAGACAGACTAACTAAAAAAAAACACAACTCTTGTATGTTTTTGAGAAGGTAACAATATGACTTATAGCTCATAAGAGTCAATTTTGCGTAATATAGGACCTCTAATGTCATATTTCAGAACTTCTATCTCTGGAAGAAGGACAGGAAAACCCTCAAAGACATGAAAGACAAGGACAAGGAGATTCTGATAAAGGTAAGAAAACACATAGTATTTTTTTTCCCGATGGGAGCTGTGTGTCTGACCCTTTTATCCTGGCCGGCCTCTGCAGGAGAACTTCTGTGGCACCTCCATCATTGTCCCAGATCTGGAGGGGGTTCTGCACCTCAAAGAAGATGGAAAGAAGTCTTGGAAACAGCGCCTTTTCCAGCTCCGGGCCTCGGGAATTTACTATGTGCCTAAAGGGAAAACCAAGGTCAGGGGTCAGGGAAGCGGACATGATTTGCAACTGGGATTTGGTAGCCAGTGGGATAATTTTCTGTATATGTGTATGTGTGTGTGTGTGTGCAGTCCTCTCGTGACCTGGTGTGCTTCGTGCAATTTGACAACGTAAATGTCTACTACGGGCAGGACTTTAAGACCAAGTACAAGGCCCCCACGGACTTCTGCTTTGTTCTCAAGGTAACTATCCTCTCTGGACGTTTATTAACTAGAGACGTATAGTATGGAAATAAATACAGAGGGGAAAGATTTTTCTGGTAATAAATAACAAACAGACGTCTTCTTAAAGGCTTAACTGATTTTATTTATAAAAAAAACATTCATTATAAAGGACCTATATCACACTGTTTTCTGATCTGTTATATCATTTCTTCATCAAAAACATATCTGGAGTGTTGTTTTGTTTCATTCACACATGTTTAACACACAGATCCTCCATGTTTAGGCTGAGTTCTCTCAAAAAAAACCCAAAAAAACCCCTTGTGATGTCACGTGGTGATACTGAGTGCTCCACTGTGTTTTAAAAGTCCATACACCTTCCCTAGAATAATTTGAAATCATTTGGATGATTTCAGGAAACTACTGCATCACAGGTTGGAAGAGAACATTTTGAGCTTTGGAGATGTAGACAGACTGATAAACAAACCTATTAATAGCCAACATGCCACACACATCTGGTAGTTTCAATACCAACTGTAAATACATAAGAGATGAATGCAATGCAATCTGACATACTCATACTTTGTAATTTGAATTAGTCTAAACTTGATATATTCCATCTGTCTACCCAACTTTAGTATCATCCACAAATGTAATAAATAGGTGCATTTAAATAAGTAAAAGAAGAAGTGTCGAGAGAGAGACAAAGGAACAATTCCCACATTGTTTCCAAGTCTAACACAGTAACTTCAACTTATAATGGTTAACTGATAGAAAATTTACCAAGCTGTAATTAAATATTACATCCACTGGGTTAAAAAATAATGTAGTCACAATACAAACAATTCTCAATTTCACTTCTCAATTTCAGTACTACAGAACAGACTCAATACTCTTTACTGATTCTGATAACACAATGAAAATAAAACGTACTCTTTGTACTAGTATCTACTTTCGATACTAGTTTTAGTATCGATTAGTATGAGGTTCAGTACAATCCTAATAAAAACATTGCCTATTTTTAGCCTCACGAAGAGTGTATAAAGTACGTTTTCTTTCTGCAATACAAAATACAATTAGTGAGATGTTGAATCAGTACAATACTGAAAATTCACTTAATCTTTATGCTGAGTCTGTAGAAATCATCTCAAATTAGCCGTGAAGGCATAAAACAGGATGTGAGAGTGGCCTTTTCTTTCTTTTTCCCTATCTGGTGTGTGAAACCCTAACATCAGCAGACAGTGTGAGGCTAGATGCTCAGGACCAAAGCTGCAGAAAAGAGCTTAGGGAGGCACAGATAGTGAATTAGCTGCAGGTGAGAGACAGCCTCCTCAAGGTTGGGCGTTGAGGTGTCAGGGCCTGGGGCAAATGACCTGTCAGTGCAGACGAGAGGGGAGACCAATAAAAGGGTCCGTGATGACTTCTAACTTCTTCTAACCTTCAAGCTACGAATGAGTTAAAGGTGAACTGTGTTACTTTTCTAGTAAAGAGTGGCAACCTGATTGTCTCCAGTGAGATGTTTTTGTTTTGTCTGGAATGTTATGTAATGGAGACGACTAGGCGACGCAACTTTGCAGGTCAGGCCTATAGAGAGATGACCACACTAAAAATATATGTTCTTCAAGGCATTTTTAAGCAACAAAGCATAGAGATCTTACTGCTTTGTACGAAATGTCCCAGAATAAGGTATCAAATTTATCTAACGTGCATTTATTCATTTACTTGTTCTTTGCAGCTAAAAATATCTTTAAAAACATGCATTTACTGTGAACAGGGTGACCTCTCCACAGATCTGATTTGTAACTTAAACTGGTGGGATTTCGTGCCTGTTTCCATGACGATAAATACACTAAATTCCATATGCTGGAACAAGCTACGCAAAGCAATAACATCTTCATGAAAACAAGCAAGTTGCCGACGCTCCACCAGAAAAGCTACGTGTAATGCCATACAGTGGAACATTCAAGGGGAACCAATGACATCTCCATAGAGACAATCAGAAAAGAGCGCATCTTTAAACCTCGGCGTGGGTAGAGATGAGGTTGAACTGTAGATGCCAGGGGAAGAGTTAGGCAAATTAGACTTTATGATCCGCAAAACTGCTGCCACTTACAGACAAACAGTTTAGCTTCATCATACTGCAGAAGAATCACCTGAGGGAGCCCTATAATAGCAACTCATTATCAACAACCTTAAACTGGTGCCCTTTTGAGAGCTGAGTCTAGTGACAGGCTGCCCTCTGGTGGTAATGGTTAGAATAATAGGAAACCTTGAAACACAAAGCTATATGCAGTAATAATTCTAACCTAAAAGGCCCACATTACACTATTTTTTATGTTATACTGGTTTCTCTACTAAAAAGGTAAAAGGTAGCTATTAACTTGCCACTTCATGACATCACAAGGCTGAACAGAGCATTTTGAGCTTTGGACATGTAGACAGACTAATAATAAAGAATTACTTCAACATGTGTGAATGAAACAAAACACAACTATGGGTGTGTTTTTGAGGAGGTAACAACATTAAAAAATGGCTAAAAGCTCGCACAAATCAATTTGCGCAATACAGGACCTTTAATAATGTCTGATGTCTTTTTCAGCATCCCCAGATTCAGAAGGAGTCCCAGTACATCAAGTATTTGTGTTGTGATGACGCAAGAACAATGAAGCTGTGGGTAACTGGAATACGTATTGCAAAGGTATAAATACTGAGATTAAATGATCTAAAAGTAAATTTAAAAATAAACAAAACTTACAAAATTACTATGTTTTTGTCCAGTATGGCGCAGCTCTGTATGAAAACTTCAAAGCCTCTGAGAAGAAAGCTGCTGTCAGTGCCATGTTCTCTAACCGCAGCAGTCCATCAAGTTCCAGCCAGTCCACCCCATCTCCAACTATTAAAGGTACAAACTGATTAAGTATATATATATAAATAGTACTTAAAAATGTACTTTTATCACATATCAAGCAATGGCATTATTTTAATTTTACAGCCAAGTCTTCAGGCCAGGCCAATGGACATGCTCCACAACCCTCAGTAGGGACTATTATGCAGGTACAGTTTTATGTATATTGTTATTAAATGTCATGACATCACATCAGCATTCTAAACTTCTCATAATTTAATACTGGGATGAAGGGCAGGAATATATTCAATTTGATTTGGGCTTTTAAGTATCACAATGCAGTGGTTTTGTCCTGGTTTATGGTTAATATCTCTGTAATTACTGGGCCACATGAAACAAAACCAGGTACAAAGTTTAGAGTCATTTTAGTCAGTACTAATTAACTTAAGTCAAATTATTTTGTTTCAATAGCATCAAAATGTGGTAGGATTATAACAGACTAACTATAATACAGCACGTTTCATTTTTTTTTTGGACCCAAGATTTAACAAATTATAATCTGGTTCAACATTCTATTAATAAAAAGGGGGAAGCAGCTAAAATTTATTTTGTAGTTTCTGTTGTAAAATAGTAAATTCTAGAGTCACTAATAGAAATGATCAGGGTAAAAATTTGTTGATCTGCCTTTTAGAGATCTCATGGAAAACTACAGTGCAATCAATGGTAAAAACTCTCTTACTCCCATCTGGGAGTATGACATCATCACATTCAAGAATCTGAAAACCTCCAATAGGCCCCTGTCCTCCATCTTAAAATATAACATCATCACATCGCGTACATGAATGCAACTCACAAGATACCATGTTAAACTGTTGTGTTTATTGTCTTGTTTCTATTGTCCCAGGACCTTGGAGATTTCCCACCACCACCACCCCCTCCTTCCCTATCCTCTGGTCACACCGTCCCTCACCCTCCGCCCGCCTCTGGATCTTCTTCTCCTCCACCTCCTCCTCCACAGTCCGCCAAGAAGAATTCCATCAAACTACCACCCAAGCACCATCAATCCTCATCCCGGTTCCCCCCATCTCCTCACTCCCAGGACCCCCTACCTCCACCACCACCTCCACCTCCCAACGAGGACTGTTCAGATGCCCCGCCTGACTTCCTGCCACCCCCTCCGCCACCTGCCAGTTTCCCCCCACCCCCTCCATCAGTTGCCTCTTTTCCTCCACCTCCTCCACTGAGCTCCATGCCCCTCCCTCCTCCTCCAGCTTTTGACCTGCCTCCTCCACCACCGGACCCCTGCTTCTTACCTCCTCCGCCTCAGCAGGCCTTCACTGGGGCAGGGGCACCACCTCCGCCCCCTCCACCACCACCCGCTGCAGCTCCACCACCGGGAGTTGGTCCAAAACTGGCGGTTCGCTCTGGTTCTCTGAAGAAGGGTCCACCTGCTCCGCCCAAGAGGACAACGCCACCTCTCCATGGGGCTGGTGGAGGAGGAGGAGGAGGAGATGGGGACTTAATGTCAGAACTGATGTTAGCCATGAGGAAAAAACGCGGCAACGTTTAGCCTAGGAATCTAGATAATAAATACTAGGAGGAACTATGGCCATGTAAAGGACCTTTTGGATTATTCAGGTGATGTCACTGTGTAGGCCAAAACTTTGGAATAATGTACAGAGATGTGAATATTGAGGATTCAAAAACTGTGCTCAAGTCAAAGTACTGTTAAAATTATTTCTCAAACAGAAGCCACAGCCAAATGTGTGCTATAAGCGGCAATAAAACAGTCTTGGTGAACAAATGAATCTAATTGGTGATTAAAAAAAACTGAAATGTGTTTTAGTATTGATGTGATCATGTACTTATTGTCTCATTGCTGAACGCTGTTTTAACCACCTATTCTAAAAGTTACCCAAGTAAAACTGAAAAATGAAATTACAACCGCCTCTGACTATGTAAGAGACCAAACATAGTATGTGTACAAATACAATTCAGTTTCATGTATTAAAAAGGTCATGAGGTACTGTTATATTTTTATAGTATGTCAAGAGTTTTATTGCTGGCACATAAGGGTTTTAAATGTGTATGAGTAAATAATGTGTAGTAATGTGTTTAATATTTAATAAAAGCAAAAAGCAAATATATTTGTATAAATTTCTTTGTTTATTTTACTAGTATTTCTATTCCAATCTGCTAGGCCGTAGCGTCACATCCCATCAATAAACAGCACCCCTTTTAGCAGTCAACAGTTACTGGTTTCTGTCCCATTCATTCCCCTACACAATAAAGGGAATCTCAAGTGATTGTAAATAAAACAAAGGAGTCAGTGTGGAGCATTTTCTAATGGTCATGTCAGTTTTATGTAACAAACCTGAAGCTGAAGGTCTGACCCATTCAGTCTTTGGTCTGACCTTAACCTCCTGAGCCCTCTCTCAGCCTCAGCCCGCCTCTTTGCAGTCTCTTGTGTAACCAACAATGACAGGACATTACATGATGCAGCAGCTCCCTCTAGTGATGACAATTATAATCTTTGTGCTGTCACCCAAAGTCAACTATTTATTTAGGATATAACTTCCCAAAAAAGTGACGATTGTTGCTATTGTCAGAAAACCTGCATGTCTACAAAAATACTTTATTTTAGACAATATTGACAATACTTGTTGCTATGCTTGGTACTGCATTTGCTAATGCGTACTATTTGCAAAAACTAGGAAGCTTATAAATTCTTATACTTATGAGTTATCCCCCTGTCTTGATCCTGTTTTTACAACATAATCATATTCATTTTAGTAGGCCTAGTAATTTAATATGAAATCTAGTTATTTCAAAATGCATGCACACTTTAATAACCGTGGTGCTGTATTTATTTATTTTTGTATTTATAAAAAATGATCAGTCCAGTCAATCTTTCACGAACAAATCTATTTAAATGTGTTAAACCGCTTGCATCATCAGCCAGCGCCCGTCTCTCCATCTTCCGGTTTCGTAAAAGTCCTTTACCAAAGCTATGCACGCCGCGGCTGATCATGGCCGGGCCGCTGAGGAATGTGTTCAGGGCATGGAGTACAGGCTGTACCACTGTGACTGTGTCTGAAAGCGTGCGGCTCCAACACTGCAGGTCCCTGTCCTCTACCGCGGCGCTTTTTGCACGGACGGCCTGGAGGTGTGCACCGGGGAACGAGGTGAGTGTGTGCGGCAGGACACCGGGAAATGAGCGCTGTCAAACCCAGGAAGGTCACGGTGTTCAGCTGTCACTCTGCAGTTATAAATGAATCACGCCAGGATATATTAGCACGCGAATGTTAAATATGTGTACTTCTCATAGCGTCTTGAAATAAGTTGGTTTTCTGTGTACTTCTAATGTTAGATTGCACTTTGTGGTGGGACCGTCTTACTACGGAGAAAGGTCAAGAATCAATCTGACCTTAAGCCTATATTCCAACAGCTGTCTTCATGTATTAATTAATTAATTAATTCATTCATGGTTTCATTCATTTGTAACACTATATGTTATTTCAGTCTGTCATTCATTGAGTCATTTATATGCCACCTGATGCAAACTACACTTTCCTTCCAGTTGGTCATTTATAAATCAGTTCTTATTGAAAACATATTATTATTGCGTAAAAATGTTTTCAACTTTTATCTAATCATATACTTCATATCAAAGTAGTACTCATTTTATTTTTAAATGTGTCTAGACGTAATGTTAAAAAGTGTAATACTTACTAATGAACCCTTTGTATCATATAGCCTTATCTGTAGTGTTGTAATTACCAGGGTTTTATTATTAGTGCATTTTACACATTTTCTTCTTTTTAGGTGCAACTAACCTTGCAACAGCCAACACCAGTCCCCTTACAAAAGTTTACAGTGTTCCTCTTCCGGTGAGTATATTTCATTAGCAAGGACCACACCACAACAAAGGCATACAATAAAAATATTCATTGATATGGATGGATGTGGTGGCTGAGTCAGGTGATTGGCCAACTCGGTATGATGATGAGGTCTTCAGTCTCAAAGATGAACAAGAAACAGGGTGGGTGTGAGAGGAGACAGACGTTGTCGGGATAGGCCTGCCACCTGTGTATAAATAGGGCTTTTGTGTAATTTGAGGTGTGCTTAAGGTGAGCTCCGATTTGCAGGAGAGGGGTAGGCTAAGGTGTGGTCCTGCTCTTGAACCTCACTTAATCATATTAACTCCATTTGTAAGGGATTATCAAATACTGTGGACACTGAGCTTGTTATTAGTGCTCTAAATTATTCTTTTTCTTCCAGGCAAAAACTGAAATTCCTGCATCCTACTCTCCAGTGCTGTAGACGGATACACAGCGATGCAAAGCCTAAAGACCCATTCTCTCTAGCTCAGAGAGACTTGACAAGTTTATATGATGACATCAAAAAGGTAGACCTCAAAGTCTGTGACAGTACTGTTAAATGAACCGCATAATTATACCAACAATACTAGTCAACCATGCATTTTATGTTTAGTTTAAACTGAAGTTTATTTTCTATCTAGCCTCCCCTTTACTTACCTTGAACATGGAATTGTAACATTGTAGTACTTTGGCTGATTATCAATAGTACATTCATGTTATTTAATTAAACACCTTATCAAACATGCAACTGTATTTCCTTTTTCAGGAGCTGTTAGTGGGAACGGAGCTCAAGTCTCTGTGTGACTATTACTTTGATGGCAAAGGCAAAGCCATCCGACCAATGATAGTTGTCCTAATGGCTCGTGCAATGAACATTCACAGCAATGGAGATGGGTAAGACCTGGATAAGCCTTTTAAAGAGTAACTTAAACCATTTGTCTAATTACATTGATAACTAGTCCCAATGCATTATTTACCACAAGTAAGGAATCGTAATATCATGTGTAATTATAATTTGCCAAGTTGATGTAGAGAAAGTTTTAAATGGGTTAATAGAGGAATTAAGAAATGGCATTATAAGATTTCTTGAACATGGGTTTTCTTGCAGAGACCTGCTTCCAGGACAGAGGACCATCGCTATGATCTCTGAGATGATCCATACTGCCAGCCTGGTGCACGATGACGTCATCGATGGATCCGATCAGCGCAGAGGCAAAAGAACCGTCAATGAAGTGTGGGGGGAAAGAAAGGTGTTGTGTTACAGACTCCAGTTCTATTGTTAACCTTTGTACAAGCTGAATGAACATTTGAATATTTAATCAGTGTTTGTTCTGCTTATTAGGCCATCTTGGCTGGAGATTTTATCCTTTCAGTGGCTTCCATGGCTCTGGCTCGAATCGGTAATATCTCAGTGGTGAAAGTGCTGTCTCAGGTCATAGAGGATCTTGTTCGAGGTGAACAATAATATAGATGAAAATTAATAATTTAATGTTCAATCATGCTTTGCATACAAGATGGAGTCTTCATATTGACCCAATAATCTCATTCTGCATACAAGGAGAGTTCATGCAGCTGGGCTCAAAAGAAAACGAGAATGAGCGATTCAAACACTACCTCGAGAAAACCTTCAAAAAGACGGCCAGTCTCATCGCCAACAGTTGTAAAGCAGTATGTACGTTCTGTCTTTGCATGAATACCCCCAGATGGAGAGGCGTCTCCATTTGTATGTTTACTATACTTTATTCACGGTTGCGTGTAATGTGTTTTTAAGGTCTCAATCCTTGCTAGCCCCGATCCAGAAGTTCATGAAATTGCTTACCACTATGGAAGAAATGTCGGAATAGCTTTTCAGGTAAGTTGTTATTAGTCTGTGATAGATTTTCTGGAGATTTGAAAATGTGACACAGAAATAGGATGTATTTGTCTCCATGTTGTAGCTGGTGGATGATGTCTTGGACTTCACATCAGGAGCTAGTCATTTGGGGAAGCCCACAGCTGCAGACCTCAAACTGGGCCTGGCCACTGGACCAGTACTGTTCGCGTGTCAACAGGTGGTGCATCAACAAATCAATTCTGTTGCAGAAACTGAAGTCACACTTCACTACATTATACAGTGCTAGCATACTGTACAGAGCAAAGTACTTCTACTCAGATCCTCCTGGTTGTTCATAGTTGTCCAAATTGTGGAAATGTAGACACTACTATATTCATGCTTACATTTTTGCTGCTATGTGCTGACATTTTAAAAATATTTTTTCCGCAGTTTCCTGAGCTTCATGCAATGATCATGAGGCGTTTCAGCTCTACAGGGGACGTAGATCGGGCCTGGCAGTACGTTCTTCAGGTATAATTAGATTTTAAAAAGTGTTTTGTAAAGTGTAGGACCAAGTATCTTATACTTGATGTCTGTTCTTGTATTCAGAGTGACGGTGTGCAGCAGACCAGGTTCCTGGCCCAGCGTTACTGTCAGGAGGCCATCAGACAGATCAGCCTGCTGCGGCCCTCCCCGGAAAGGGATGCCCTGATTCGACTCACTGAGATGGTGCTCTCCAGGGACAAATGAACCTGCAGAACCAGGCTTCACTTCAGGCAGCTACCAGCCCCACAGTTTGGGCTCAGTGCACCGCGGGCTGGTCCAGGACCAGAGGAGCACCCTCTAGGCTCGTGTGCAGTGTCCAGTTGGAGCGCTGTGTGGATCTGATCAACGTTTTTTTTGGACTGACAAGCTTTTGAGCTCTCTGCACAAAGAGGACATTTCACTTGAATTTAAAGTGGACTAAATATCCACACACTGAATTAAATCACTTCTGTACATTGAAATTAATGTATGGCACTGCAGCCTACACCTTAAATGCTTACAGTACTGTATCCATTTGCCTCTTTGCTTTGGACTAGGTAACCTAAGTACATGGTTGGTTACAAGCAGTCAATGTTGCTTAAGCTTGTCTTCATTGGTGTGTCTGTTGGACTGATATAAACGTTGAGCTCCGTCCACATTACAAAGGCCAAACTCCCTACACATATACAAAAGGTGCTCTGGATCAGCAATGGCCTTAACATCCACAAGACTGTGTGCTCAATAAATCATGTTTTTTTAAACTCTGTCTCAATCATTACTTCAAAACAAGAACAAGTTGTACATAGAATTGTTTATTATAAAAGACTGTACATTAAATTTTCAATCAACACATTATATACAAAAAAGGGCTGAAAGACTACTTTAATTCCACCTTTTTCATTGGTTTGAATAGCATACTGGGCAAAAGCAATAGAATGAAGAAGAGCAATGATGAACACATTGTGGGAAGCCATGTCAATAGCTAGCACCTGAGAGACACTGTATGGTTGAAGTTGATTGTAAAAGTTAATCACATCCACTCTACTCCATCAATTGTGGTTCAGAAATTCATCAGCACTGCTTTTGAAAGGAGGTCTACAAACTAAATTGGTTATGTCTGAAATGTCACGCAGCAGTCTGGCACCAGTCTCAGCGTAAAAAACTTGCACACCACCTGCTGAACCAAATCATTAAAGAACTCCTAGGATGTCATTCTGAATAACTTTGGCAGCAATTAATTGGCTATGTCTATTCCTTTTAGTCTTTTAAATGTTTCAAAAACCTTAGTTACTTTTTCACCACACACTTTAACATAGGTGAAATTTTTCTATATTAAAAGCATTATAGCACTAACGCTATTCAACATGCTTTCAATTGTTCCATTGTTACCTGTTGGACATGGATTTTTTACTGTCAACTTTGGCATGCTTTGAGAAACTGAAAATTGGTCAAAACTAATAGAAGACACAGTATTTTTAGAAAACATCGCCAAGTAGCTTGATTAAAATGAAGTACATCTGGTAAGATGTGTCTAGGCCCAATCTCTCAGCATACAACCAAGAAAAAGCGTCAAAAGACCAATGAATGAAATCACTTATCTCCTTTAAAATACAGTGACATGACAATCATCTTAAAATGCTAACCTAAAAGGAATGTGTGATGTTAAAAAAACAAAAACACGTTTTATGTGAAATAATTTAGAAAAAGAAGTATGGGTCTCTTCAGCACCTTAAAAACAGTGTATTAAAATAATACAAAAATGGCAACAAATTCAGATTACGTTATATCTTATAATTTTGCATGCTTTACCAACAAGATTCTCAACAGTAGTCCGGCTTCCAAAACATTTAGCATTTGTTTAGCATTAGTCTGTATTAAAAGGGAGAATACGTAACTTTTGCCACCTGCTTGTCTTGCCTGTAATATTCCACATTATGGTATTAAACTTATCCATGGAGACAGGCAGGTAACCCTAACAGGTCAAGTTACAAGTCACATTTGTGGATTTGTTTTTCAAGGTATTTTTGAGCTATGCTTAATATTTAAGTGTAATATCACACTGTGGAACATTCCAGGCATAGCACTAACATCTCCATGGAGACAAGCAAGTGGCAAATGGACGCTTCACCAGGAAAGTTACATAGTGTACCCTTTGTTCCATTTGAAGTCTGGAGAAAAGTATTATACTGTATATTTGGACATTCACTGCATTGACATTGAAGTAACCTCGAGCGGTTATTTACAAGTACAAACATTGGAAGGTGCCATTCAGTACTTTTGTTCACTATTAGGAAATCTCTGGGACGACATCCTTCAGCAGTGTGACCATCAGCTGTGCAGTCTGATACTTTAATAACTTTTTTTTACATATTCCATACATAATTGTCCCCCATTTGCCCAAATAACACCAAAATAAACTAAATAGAGATTCAAATTACAGAAACATTCGGTCATATGAAAATGAGATCTTACAGTTGGGTTTGCTTAAGTTAGCGCTGCAACAAAGAAATATCTACAAGAGAAAAAGTGACTTGAATGTGAATGGCAATCATGATTTTATTAAAATATAGTCATGACTAGATGTGATGTTATGTCTAGACATTTTGGTTTTCAAGCTATTTTTCTTAATCAACTGAAATAAAAAATATGAAACAAATTAGAAATATAGTTGCTAAGTGGAGCATTATGTAACCAAGGCTGTGTTCACACACTTGTCTTGGCTTGGTCCTGGTTTAGTCCTGGTTAATGCTGCTGTAGACCTACTTAACTGGAACTAAACCAGACAACATTTAAGTCCTGGTTTTAATGTGGTGTATGGAAGTATGAATGCAGCTAAAGTAAATAGTTCCAACCTTTTCAAACTATTCAAGTCAGTTCAAGTCATTTTCAAACTCAAGTAGATGTTCCTTTGATTAGCGTGGTGGCGGTGGTTGGTTTTGTGTAGATGATATGACAGTGAGCAGGTCCCTCAGTCTGCGTAGTGCATGATGCTCTCCACATAGTTTCCAGGGAAGAGGCCAGTGACGCCGCCGCACATGCCCTCGAACCAGCCATCATCGTTCTTCTTCACCACATAAATGATGGCGCCCTCTATGAAGCTCAGCTCGTCATCTTTGTCTTTAGTGTAGTCGTATATGGCAACCACTGGAAAGGGACAAAATGCTTTGTAAATGCAAGCTTAGACTAAGGGTCGGATCATAGGAGAAAATATTGGCCATTCAATAATGTTTTTTTATTGATTTTTGTGCTATTTTAATATACCAAATAAAAATAAATCAATATATTAGGCACTGTAAGGAAATAACATTAACATGACATCACTTGTCAATATTAGTTACTGGCAATGTGGATAATGCAAAAAATATAAGGATAATTTTGCTATAGCCTTGTGATTACAATTTTCACCAGTACAATTTCAGGATGGCTCTACAAATGTTGATACCTTTGTGGAGGTCTACCCTGTCCTTGGGTTCTCAAGTAAAGAAACACACACACAGTTTGAAGTTCAATTTTTCATATTCTAGTAGTTGCATTTCAATACATTTCAATACATTTCAGGCAAATTTTCACTGACCAAATTTTGAGTGCGTGTGGTCTTGTCAATATAAAAGAAAGGTGGTAGCATGTGGTCTTCTTAAACCTACTCTTAAACCTTATCCCAAAAGCTTGTACTTGTTTAAGTTTCAGTGTCAAAGCTCATAGATCCAATCAGTGTCAAAGCTCATAGATCCAATCACAAACACTATAAAATACATTCAATACTGTGAATGCTTCAACTTTACGGTAGGTGTGTGTACCATCAGAATTCAAACCCACCTAAAGTCAATGCCATTAACTTTTCATCCACTCCGATGACTTTTACTACTACTACAGTCCATTCTGTTTGCCAGTGGCCCGTAGTAACCCTGTGTAAATAATACATGAATGTCTTTTTTAGCAAACCTTTCTCTATGTAGTTCTTAGGGGCCCACTGAGGATCCCCATCTGCGTAGGGGTCACTGTAATGCACCACGGCTGCATCCTCTTCCTCATAGTCCACCGGGGGAGGAGGAGGGGGTGGTGGAGACTCGTCAAACATGGGCACGTCGTCAGGAGGGGGCGGGGGAGGCGGGGTTGGGGTGTCTGCAACTAATAGAGAAGAGATATTAAAGAAAGCCCACTACAAACTACTACCTGAACGAAAAAGACTTCAGAATATGAATCTTGATTTACAAAGTTTTGATGCAGGTAGTTGGATATTTTTGCAACGTATCAGATTTGTTAGTATTTTTACGTCATGAAAACAGTCAAAATTTACAACAAAATTCAAAAGTTTTGACCGTAAAGAAATCGAAACTCCAAATTTCTTCAAAACTGTTCAAATCAAGATTTTTTTCTGAATTCAAATAATTCATAACTTGATACGAAGATATCCCTTCTCGCAGTGTCATACTTGATCACAAAGCCAGGCTCTACTCTGTAAATGTTACTGGATTAGAATGCAGTATTAGTAGTAATTATAGTATTTTTATGTTTAAGGTCATGCTTATAGTTAGTTATGAGTAAGTTAGTGAGGTCTTGACAGATGACAACACTGGACAACTGACACTATGATTTAATGTAAGAATACTTCAAGTTATTCAATTATAACTGGTATATTTTGCATCACAATTACAGTAGTTATATTACAACACCATATTACTTTTGTAGACACATAAAAAATCTGTTATAATTAGTTTATTAGTTCATATCAAGGGACCTTAAAACTGTATGAATGAGACACTATGGCTTGTATGGCAAAACAGGTGTAAACACTTATTCTTGGCCTGTCTTTGAATTGGCAGTGAGGCTATGTCACCAGTGGAGGGCAGCACAGCAAATTCAATACTAACTTTAGCCCTATTAATTCTCAGTATACGATCACCACAGTGTCATAAAACTGTAAAGACTAATGGCTACAGTGTTAGTCATGTGAAATATGTTATCCCTTGACAGATCACACTTAATGCTATTATAATACATTGTTCATATTGTTGTAATAAGTCCACTGTTGCTATTAGTACGTGAAGAGTTATGTTGGTTTTGAATTGAATGGACAGAGAGAAATAGCTGATCGAGCACAAAAAGCATGCAGAGGTATGAGAGGAAAAGAGGCGGCATGCTAAATGTGACCACTTCACTTACTGCTCTCCTGCATCCTGGCCACAAAGCCAGTCAGAGGTATCTGTGGAGTCAGCTGTGGCATGGGGGGCGGAGGGGGGGCCATGGGCACTGCAAGCCACAGGAGAGAGAGGAGGAGACAGAGGGAAGAGACAAGAGAAATCGAAATGTGTAATCAAAAATACAGGTTTGCAAAGTGCTGTTGTGAATTCACTATAGTGACATGGCTGAAAGTTGTCTGAAAAGTTCAACAAGGTCTGTGATTGCAGCATTGGGATCACTGAGGACGTGGGATAAACCAGGATAACAGCTGAATTCTGTCAATCAAGCAGTTCTTAGTGGTAATTGTTACAAAAGATGGTGGAGGCAGTGGAGAGAGAAAGATGCAGGAAGTAGAAATGACTTATGGCTTGTGCATAGTGACATCATTCTTGTATTTGAACCCTAATATGAGTATTTTAAGTGTTGCCAAGCTAGTATTTGTCTGTTAAACTACATTTAAACAATGTTGAAATTGAAATTTGCAACTGTAAATTTTATAGATAAAAAAGCGCAGTCACCACCACCATTAGGGTGCATTCGCACAGTAATGCAACCAACATATTTATGTATTTCAGCTTTAAGTAATAGGGCTGGATAATTATGGTGATAAAAAGCGAAACATAATCTCTTACCTGTGATAATGTGCTATATATTCTATGCTTCAACAAACCTTTTCCCATGCCAACTATTATTGGTCAGACTTAACCACCAAAGTGTGACATTTCAGAAAAAGCAGATGACTTTTTGTTGCCTCTTTAATACAATATTAAAGAGTATTCTGGCTCCAAGAAGATTGCCATATTAATGTTTTGACATATTGTCCACCCCTATTTAGTATTTACCTGTGCTTTTACTTTGTGACTGGAAACACAGTGGATAAGGCTGTACTCAAGTAGCATCAAAACTGGGACTTAACCGGGACCAAACCTGGAACTAACCCTAGACTAGACCACATCTAAACCAGGACTAAACCAGGACAAATGTGAACATAGCACGTTCATTTCTTTGCTACCCAAGATAATATTTGGCTTTCTCAGCTAAGCCCAGACTATATCAGGTCAAAATTAGCTCTAAATATGGTCCAAATAAGACTAAACCATGGACGAGGTAATTCTAAACAAAGATTAAGGAGTTGGACAGTTTGAGAAACACTGGCCTAAATAAAAACAGTGCTTTTTCCAACCATTTCCTCTCACTTTTCACTGGACTCCGAATGTCCTTACTTGAGTTCTGGCCGTAACCAGGTGTGCCCCCATTAACGTGAGGCTGCTGTTGGATCTGCTGGATCTGCTGCTGTTGCTGTTGTAGTGAGAACTGCGAGGTGACGGAGGGCGCACGGCGATAGGTGCCCGTGGCCGAAACCATGGAAACGGACGAGTTGGAGGGGTTGTGCCGCGAGATCTGCCGCGACATGGTTCCAAACTGGGACATGGGAGCAGGACCGAGGCCAGGCCCGGGAGCCACTGCTGCAGAAGCCCAGAGACAAGACAGAGAGGGGGAAAAAGAGGGAGAGCAGAGGGGGGAGAAACATGGAGAGGTTAGCAAGCAAGCAGAGCATCCAAATTATTACAGTGATCGAGTTTATTCAAATGATTGCAATTTTGATGCAGTAAGAGGCAATTGCGAATATTTTCTGAAGTAGTGTCAAGCTCAAAGTTACCCAAAAAGTCATTATATAGATATCTTTTGGTCGCATCCCAATCTAAATAAAAAATAAATAAAAAATCGAAACAAGCAAAAATATGATAATGATGGTAAAAATATTTTTTTTTCTAGATTTCAGCTTGACACTACAGGTTCAGAAAAGCAGATGAATCATCGAGGCAATAATGACAGATAATTAATAACATTGATTGCACCCCAAGAGGTCGTCTGATGAAACCTGTGAGGAGAAAAACTGGGAAATTACTTAGCAGAGACAATAGAGTGAACAGGGCAGCAGCAAGTTCATGACCCAGGAACCAGTCTTACCATTGAATTCAGTCAACAACAACCTGTTTTAAGTTCTGTTTTTCAGCTCAAATGACAATGCCAGTATCTCCAGTATTTCCTGTTTAAATCTCTGCATCTCACAGAAGAAACTTATCACACATGTAGATGGGTGAGCCCCGGATTTGCACGCAAAACATTGTACTCAAACAATAATGTATCCAGTAGATAAAAGTTTTTCAAGTGACCATTGCAATCACATACAAGAACATACAAACAGTATTTAAACAAATGGACAAACCTGATAAAAAAAACAAAAAAACAAAAAACAAACTGTTGTGACATTGCTCACATGATTCAGAACCCCATTACCCAGAAACCATTGTATTATTGGCTGTTAAAAGATCAGGGAAGAAAGCAAGAATGCAGATAGCGTCTCATGCTGCTAAGGAGTGAATTAAAAAGTTATGGAAGTTTCCTAAAGCTTTTTAACAGCAAATATAATAGTGACTTTCAGTCATTCTGCAAGAAGAATTTGGCTCACAGCAAGGTGAATAGAAAGCTTTGTATGAATTTAAAATGAGGAGACTTCTTCTGGCACATTGATATAACAAAAGAAACTGCCATCACCACAAAGAATGCTGGGGGAAATCATTGGAATAATTTTATATCATTTTAAAGGTGTTTAGCCCAAAGTGATGTCCACAGTGCATGCATGAGTGCACAAAACTTAACTATTTAACATAAACGCTTAGCGGATTTACTTTGGGCATTTTGAGATGTCATTAATGTTTAGGTATTTATATTATGTGGGTTCATGCTTGCAGTGTGGACATAAGAATCCCATTCAGTTCCCCTGTCACCCTTGTACACCCATGACTGTGCTCAGCCACCACCACCAGTTAGAGCACCCAAGGTCCAGCAGGCGTGTCCTGAATGGGTGCAGACTCTCACCTAAGGGTGCTAAAGGAGGAGGTGGTGGAGGTGGTGGTGCTGCCATTGGTGGAGCTGATCCAGGCAGGGGAGGAGGGGGAGGGGGCACCCCTGGAGGAGCTGACATGGGGGTCACTGTAACAAGTACTGTAGTTAGATTTAACATAATATTTTACAGGTATGTCTCAACCCATAGTCTACACCTAATAATCCACAAGACAAAAATGTAGTCTTACACAACTCTCAAATTATGAGGTTACATACTCTTTGAACACCAGATCCAGATCTAGTCCATAATAAAAAAAAAAATTGCAAAATTCTAAATCCATATAAGAAGTAGTCCTAGGAACATTTTGTTGCAAAAAAGGAGGTTTATCGAAGTATTGGTAATCAATGGCAACATACACAGAAAAAAACTAGTACTTGTCTGTCTGTCTTTTATGTTAACCCCAGGAAGAGTAGTTATTGCTGCAGTAATAACTAATGGGGATCCAAAAAAATAAATAAATAAACACGGTCTCCAGGACAATAGGTGTAGAAGCTCAGGACTGACTTTGAGGTAAGACTTTTAAATGCATCCCCCAAAAATCTCATACAAAATGTAAGATGTTATGTGTTATATCAAGATGAAGGTCTCAGTATGTGGAACTACTGTATAGCTCGCGGTGCTGCAGGCCTAACGCGGCTTGGCCTATTTACACAGTAGGATAGAGAATCAGCTGTGCTCAGAACACAATGGGCCGGCATAATCCCTCTGTCTGGTAAACATAGGCTTTGTGGAACGCACTCACTGCCTCTGCAGCAGCAATTTACACATGTGGCCTGTCAAGCTATGGAACGGAAATCTGTATTGTGCATTCTTATTCAACGAGCAAGTGTAATTTAATATAAACAGCTCAGTGATTGGGGTAAAATAACTATGATTCAAGCACTCTTTGCTATTAAAAACTATTCATGCATTCTAATCTTTGAGCTACTGTGTCCAAGTAATTTCCCTTGTGGATCAATAGTTTGTCTTAGTCCAAGTCACTGCGTGTATATGGATTTTGTAATGCACTATTATTGAACAGTATGCATTTCCCATTAAATGAAAATCAGGAAGTAATGCTGGGACACTGTTAGCATGCTAGTTGTTTTAACATTAGCATGGTGTGACAGCAAAGCTCTGTTCTGGCCTCTGAAAGTGCTTATAAAGTTGTGGTGAATTATTAGGATGATAGGAATGCGTTAGGGAGGTGAGAAATAACTTTTGGAAATTAACTGTTTTTCATGCTTTTTCTGACTGTAAAAATCAGGTGCAGCGCCTTTAATATGCCTGTATCATATGTTCATAAGACAGGGATCGATGCTTTACTAAGCAGCAAAACTGCAAGTAATAGACAAAGACACGGCACTCAATGAAGGCCACAAACTTTTAAATGGGAACGTCACAATCTCAGGAAGAAAAACTTGTAATCCCTAATCCATCACATAGATTGTAAAAGTGATCTCACCTTGTCCAGAGTTGGGGATGGAGGGTGTTGGCACGGCGATGGGAATGCCAATCCCACTACTGCCGCTGTTCTCTCTGCTGCCGCTGCCCCCACTGCTGCCACTGAAGAGAGCAGAGCACATGGGTTTGGACTGGGATTAATAACAGGGAAATACAATCATACCAAGGCAAATACATCTGGTAGACTCACACTTTTATTAAACATTGATTTGTTGGTTGACTGGTGCCTTAGAAACTCATGGGGGAGCATGCACTCATTGATTTATAAACGGGAGTATAAAGACATATCATCGGCGTGTGCAGAGTGTACGGCTATAAATATTATTATTGATAGAATACTATGTTATTTCAAACCAGTCATGTGTTGCTTAATTGAGATGTGCGCAAGAAACATGTCTCTAGTTCATATTTTTTATATATATGTATATGTATGAGTGTGTGTGTGTGTGTGTGTGTATATATATAGCGCAATGCCAGATAAATTTAAAGGGCCCATATTCCACTATTTTCTGATATATGTTATAATGTTGTTTCCTTAGCAAATCATACCTGAAGTTGTGTTTTATTTCATTCACACATGTTTAACACACAAACCTTGTATATTCAGGCAGTGTTCTTCTCTTAAACAGAAAACACTCTGTTCCAACTTGTGTTGTCATTTGGTAATACAGGAAGTGCTATACTGTGCTTTTAACTTGAATCATTTGGATGATTTCAGTCCTGGAATTACCCATCTCTACTGAACTAATGTTAAAAGGTTAACTTCTGCTAACTACAGCTTCATGACATCACAAAACAGAACATAGCATTTCAAGCTTTGGGGATCCTGACAGACTAATAAATCAGGATTACTCAAACATGTGTGACTAAAACAACTCCAGGTAGGTTTTTAAGGAACAAGCAACATTGTAACATGCATGTTATGTTACGCATTTTGTAGCATATAAGACCTGGCTGTATAGAAAATATCTGCACAAATCATTAATATTTAATGTAACAAATATGGCTGTGTTACAACAATATCTTTCACAATTAGAATGAAATAAAACTCCAACTACTACAACTAACTAACTCACAATAACTACAACTGCATTTACAATCAGAACTACTACTAAAACTATGGCAACTGGCTTCCTCAAAATGCTGCCTTACAAATATTCTATACCATGGGCAATTGGGCATCCTATACCCCAGTTACCCCGCCCCCTAACCCCGTTCACAGCCGATCCCATCATAGATAGATTGTCAATAGGGCTGTAGTGGCCTTTAAATATAGGTCACCATGTGAATGCTATGTATGTCAGCAGTTCCTTGTATCCCCCTGCTTACTTTGACCCTAGGCCCTTGTAGATCAATACTACAGCTAAATCCCCCTTGCTATCCTTGATCTCTCAGCTAACCCAACCCTCACCTCTGTTTCCCCCCTACTTTGATCCTATGCACCCTTGACCCATCTAGTACTTTTTCTACCCCCTTATTTTTGATCCTATTTCCATCGTGTCCCTCTCTCCGATTCGTGTCAGTAGGGCCCTTAGGCAGTTGGGTTGGAACAGCAGGGGTTGGGTGCTCTGAAGGATGTTGGTTGATTGTGAAGCGTCGGTGTGAATGAGGCCAATACAGTACCATCATATCATTGAGTATTTGTGTAGTGAATGCAGTATTACTCCTCCCTTTGCACTCATCTTCTGAGCTGATCCTTCCTAATCCCTCGCTAACCTACTCGTTCCTTCACTAAACCGTTTATCCCTTTCTCTAGTGAACAGTTTTGAGGATTTTGATAACACAGCAAAGGACAGTCAAATACAATATACTAATGCTAATGTGAATAATTGCACATAAAACAAGATAATAAGATATGGAATCATTACTGAATCGAAAATCTAATTTAAAAAAAATAAAATTATATCACAAATTTTAAAAAACACTCACTTTTATGGGCATGAAAAAGAGTGCACTGCTTTGAAGAGGTAATATTTAAAGTAACAGACATTAAAGGGCTATTTTCAACTGGGTTTTAAACTCCATTCACCTTCGATAGAATCATTTGGATGATTTCAGCCCTGGAATTGCCAATCTCTACTGAACTAGAGGTAAAAGGTAGCTGTTCACTTGAAAACTGCCACTACGTGACATAACAAGGTTGAACAGAGCATTTTGAGCTTTGTAAATGTAGACAGACTAATACTAAAGGCTTACTCAAACGTGTGAAAGAAACAACAGACAACTTCGGGTATGTATTTGAGGAGGTAATAACATTCTAACATGGCCAAAAGCTCACAAAAGTAAATTTTCTGTAATAAAAGAGCTTTAAGGTATTTGTGAGGGCTGTAGTCCTAATAGTGAGAAATTCTTGGTCAACTAAAAGCACACCCAGTTCATCAATTAATCTACTAAAAGGGGGTGAGGCGTGGCTCTGGCAAAAGCTCTTAAAATGTGTAGAATCTTGTGCAGCAACTATGTATCTCCACGGCCCATATAAAAGAGGAGGAAGTGGCTGAACGTAATATAGCCATTTGGTAGCAATTGCTCTTTTGCCTATAGTAATAATAATGGTAGTATTCTGATATAACATATTAAACTGACAAAAATGCCAAATGAAAGGCTTATTTAAATATGTTTTGTGCGTGTGTTTTTTTTGGTTTTTTTTTTTACATGTTCTTACTCTGGTTTTCCTTTTCATTGTCAGTTTAAAATTGACTTACTGTCTGTGAACATGACTAAGGTCTTGTCAGCTATTGGCGATAATTTTACTTGGAAAAGAAGATTAGACATTAGGAGGCCCAGGCAGACTCTTGTATTGAATTTAAACCTGAGCTAGAGATGGCAGAGACTGATGAGCTGAATAAGCATGAGCGACTCTGAGCCAGGATAATCAAATAGCCCCATCACAGCAATACAGGCAGAGGCAGGAGAGGGGGCACTGGTCACTCACAGGGCAGCTGAGAGGAGGGAGCGGAGAGGAGGTCAGGAATACGTTTTAAGATTTTAAAAATGTCTAAAAGTTATGCTTCCGATAAGATTAATAAAGGATGTATTAAATCAAACTATATAAATAAAATGAACCTAAAAATAGCATTATGATGGTGTAGGTATGACTATGATTTTAGACCTTTTCAGTAGATGACTTCAATAGGCCCACCACATCTCAAAGAAGATATTATTTCTTTGCTTAGAATGTCCCACACTATGGCATTAAACTTATTCATCTCCATGGAGACGTGCGTTACGGCCAGGCCAAGTCATACAGCAGATGACTCCGCTCAGAGAAAGAATGCATGTTTGTTAGGGGTGTAACAGTAACCAAAATATTGTGATATCGTATCGTTAAAAGTCTCTCAATAATATCGTAGGCCATCACAATATACCGAATCACAAGTTTCTTTGCTTAAATTCATTGTTATGGTACAGCAATAGCTAAAAAAATGAGGGAACTACATCGACCATGATCTTTTGCTCTGTTTTGGTGCAAACTACATGAAGAAATAGCAGTTACAAGCACTTCTAAAGCTTAGTTCTTTGGATTAAGTCTTGTCAAGGCATTTTAAGAGGAAAAAGTAGCATATTCACAATTTTTTTAGGATCCACAAATTATTGCAATAAATACAGTACCGTGAGATGTACATCGTGAAAATATTGTACTGTGAGATTTGGATATCGTTACATCCCTAACGTTTTTCAAGGTATTTTTTTGGGAAATAAAAACATTGATACTAAAAAAAAAGTTAGACATACTGTGGAACATTCCAGGCTAATTAATAAAATCCATAATCCTGCTTGTCTCCATGGAGACAAGCAGGTGATGTGACATTCACCAGAAAAGTTACACAGCCAACCTTTAAATAGCTATAATATATTATTTTTTGTTACTACTACCTTTACTACTCTTACCAATCCTACTCCTACTCTTACTACTCCTATTCTTACAACAATTACAATGCCATGCCTCTTAGCTCATTAAGTCTTCAAATAAAACTAATCATGTTTGATTAATTGACCTCTTGTTGCGTGAATTTTTATTTTTAACCCTAAAATGTTACCATAGCGCCACCATTTACCCCTTACTTACAGCCTACATAGCAACAAACATGCTAACCAATACAATATCATTTCTACAAGCTGTGCAAGTCAGCATAGCAGCTTTTTAGCTAATGAGACAGCCACATCATAATTCAGATTTGATGAAAGCATTGGAAATTCCTTGAAAGCTTTTCCACAGACATTAATATGCGAGAGATTGGAGAAAAAAAAAATGCAAGTCATGTAAAAACAAGTGCAGCAGGGTTTAGCAGAGACAGAGGAGTGAAAGTGCTCTAAGCTGCTGAAACGAAGACGCAGATTAAGCCTATGACAGAGAGAGGACTAATGGGTCTGAAGAGATGCTTTCTTGCATTACATGTGAGAGTTGAATTTCAAGGTGTAGCAGAATACTTCTTAACACCGGTCATGCATAACCAAAAGGAAGTCTGCATACAAACTAGAAAATGCCACAGAATATATGAATTTGAGAAGTTTTGGGCAAGGGTTGTTTTGGTAAATGTCCTGCATATCAATGGCAAATAAATAAATATAAAATTGAAACTAGTTTGTCACTGATGAATCTCTCGTCGCTTGGAAATAGCTTAAAACTTCTAGCTGTGCACTCAGCATTGAACCAATACAAGTTGTACTACATTGTTGGATTGGCTTTGAAAGAACTGTGACAATATCCATTCACTTGCTGTTTATTTCCCTTTTAACATTAATTTACTTTATTACAAAAACAATTATGGCATACAGTATGTCAACCAAATAGCATTTTAGGCAAGTGAATGTTATGAATAGATAAAAAAATATTTTTTAAATGTGCACAGTAAGTAACTTTTCTGGAGGACGATCTGACTTCTTCATCCTCATGGAAATGACATTGCTTGGTCTGGAATGTTACACAATATGATATTAAAATCTATCTTGTCATAATTAAATTTCAGGTGATTTTTTTGCTCAAAGATTTGCAAACATGCGTTCTCAGTGTAAGCAAGGTCGCCTCTTCCCAGATCTGACCTCTAACTTGGCCTGGTAGTGCCACATGCTTGTCTTCATGGAGATGGTTATTTTAAAATCCTTACTGTAGAATAATCCAGGCTATAACCTCTCCATAAAACAGTATTGTCTATGTGGTTATTAGACCACAGTCCCCTTGTCTACTGTGATAGGCAAGTTCCTCGTGCAGTACCTGTGTGTGCGTTGCCTCTGGTTGAGTGATGCCGTGCGCCCGGGGCTATTCTGCTGCCCGTGCTGACTGCCCAGTCTGGCCGGGCTGGTCATGTAGTCATTGGGCACTGTGGGAGGTTTCACTGGTTCTAGGGTCTTGTATGATGTGTTGCGTCTGTATGGAACACAGAACATGTATTATTTCAATCTTACAAGAAGTCTTGGTGCCCATGTACCAAAAAGTAAGTGAGGCAAGTACTTCTCGTTTTATTTAGAAGCACTAAACTAAATGTTGTAAACATATATAGTAGAACCAAGTAAAGATTTTAGTTTCCAGCTGTAGTAGAATGGTAAATCCTTACTCATTTATGCTACACTCACTTCATCTGTACAGTTCACAAATAAGAATACAAGCTACCATCTTGTTTATCGCTCACAGTGCCCCATCATCTGTTGAATTAATGATAACATTAGTGCCTTTAGGACAACTAAAAATGTACATATTGAACCAAAATGCTGAGACTGTATGCTCCCACCATAGCATAGTAGAGGCTTTAGTAAATCATATCACTTTACACAGCTGGCTACAGAGCTGAGGAATTAATATCTGATTACAGAAGTGCTCTATACCAAAGGATGACAGGCGCAGTGTGATCCAGAGTCTACACTTAGCCTTTCTGCAATTTCTGATTTCATTCACATCACTATAAAATTACATGAACAGACAAATTAAACGTGAACTGCCTCAAGGGTGTCTCTCAAACTACAACCAGACACGGTTCTCTGCCCATTCCTTGGTCGCCCACACGAAAAGCAACGTTTTTTTCCACTATTTCATAATGACAGGATTAGTGTTGCCATCACTATGACAGAGATGGTTAGCTTACCCTAGCGTGCCGCGCCCTGACATGGGGGGACTGGGAGGCTTCTGTGTGGGCGGGTTGGTCCTTGACAGTGTCCCGCCTCGGATCGATTGGTTGTTGCCATGTTGCTGTAGTTACAAGAAAAAAAAAGATATAGATTACACACTTTTCATGTAACCAACATCTAATTCTTCTAAGCTTCCCAGATGTGTCAACAGGAGTCAGGAGGACCTGTGTGGATATTTTATTTGAGGTAATATTTTAAATGTTACGTAATTAGTATGTGTAACCTGATTGTAGTTTGGGGCTTACACATGGCTGAGGTTATTGACAAATAATTAAAAAGTGCACTATGTAACTTCATTAGAGTCTGCCACTGGCTTGAAATGTTATTACTTTGCCTGGAAAGTTCCACTGTATGGCATTATATCCATCTATCTACATGGAGACAAGCATGTGACTCCAACTAGGAAGAGTTGCAGATCTTTAGAGAGTATAGTACATATGCTTTGTAGCAACAAAACAATCTGTAATTTAATTTTTTATGTAACATGGTGCAACATTCCAGGCAAAGCAACAGCATCTCCATTAGAAGGAGCAGGTGACAACGGGCCCTCTGCCAGAAAAGTAACACAGTGCACCTTTAATATCAGGATTTGTACAATTTCATCAGACATGTTCAGTCATCCCTGTGATCATCTGGGAAGCCCATACAGTCTTTTATTATGGGTAAACAAAATAGGCTGTTCCTGCATTTCTGTAGCGTTGCTTAGTAGCAAATGTATTACAAGAAATTTGATACCATGGAGATGTGACTAGTTTTCCTGAATATTACTTGTATATGTATATAAAATCATTATAATCATTATGAAATAAGCATGAATCCCTACCAGAAATGCAGCAGCCTAATTTGTCTACAACCAGAGTGACAAATATATGCACAACTACAAAATGCACATGGTTACTTCCTACATGGACAACATGAATGGGAGTAAGGTTTTCCGGACTACAAGGGCTACAGTTAATGGAAACGGGAAGATGTCATGTTTAAGGGGTTTCTGTAGAAAAGGAGATCTATCAATAATAGATTCTAGCAAAAGGGGTCATGTGACAAACGGACTTACCTTAGCTTTTAACCACTTAGTGTGGGCGAAGAGAAAACACAAGAGGAGAGAGAGAGACAGGGAGAGTGCATGTCAGAAGGCCATGTCCAAACAGCACGTCAAAGGAAAGTGGACCAAAAAAAGCTATTTACTGAGAATAAACATTGATAAGAGATGCCAAGGTCAGAGCGAAAGGGGAGCAGAGTCTGATGTGGTATCTTGTTTAAATACACCACGCCCCGGAACCACAGATCCCATCGGACGGCAACGAAAACACCGAAGATTCTTTATCTAGCCTTCAATTACATTTGGTTGGTTCATTTCTGTGTAACTGTTAGGTATTCATGGCTTTGATGGGAGTGAGGAAAAATTTACGCAGTGGCTATAGCAAATGACAACTCAAAACAAATATTATTTGTGAGAAGTTCTCAAATTGGCTCTTATTTACAGGAAACTGAAATACATAAATAAGGTACATATTGCTATCAGTACATTTAGTTCAAGGTATTTTTTCCAATGGATTCCAGCCAGGACATTTTCAAAATAAGCACAGAAACCAGCAGGAGCATTATGTCATATAAAGTGTAATTGTTATGATAAAATAGAACTAACCCATTCTCTGGGATTTTTTTTTGTCATGAGAGCTAGATCTGGTGCCTTATATCACAGTAAAAAAGTTTCAAAAAGCTTTTCCCATACTTGGTCAATGATGCAGTTCCCACACACCTTGCTCCAAGAGTTGGCATTGGCACAGAGGTGGGACTTGTGTGGGCCGCTGTCACAGAGAATATGAAAGCGTGCTGCAGTGGGCTTGATCTAGACTTTGACAACTGCAGAGTCAAGTGGCTCATCTATAATGCAGCATCCCAGAGATATGCGTATGTATGTGTGTGTTCAGAGCATAGTACCGCCATCACCCGCACAAAGAAACTGTGCCTGGGTCATAGAGGAAGTGAGCCCTTAAACAACAGGGGTCAGACCTAATGGCAAATGTCACTCTCTCATTCTGAAGATTCTATTTACGATATCATGAAGAGGGCGATACTGTAAAGTAAATGTATTTAAGTGGCTCTATCCAATTGTTTTGTGTGTAATTAAGCAAAATGTGTTTTACTCCAGAACAGATGTACTGTTAAAAGGTTTATCCTCTAAGAATCAGGAAGTGCGCTGTTGAATGCAAGTTGTTGTTAGGTCTCTGATAATTAGGATATCAAGACAGTAAAAATCCAGTACAGTGCCTTTAAGTGTAAGGCATATTTAGGCCTAGTGTGCATAAGACTACAACAGAGTGAAAACTGACGCTATCAATTCTAGATCTCCTCTTCTCCTCTAAGAAGATGACAGAATCAACTGATGTAAGGAGTAAATCTCACCAGTTATGATACTAAAAACTAGTGAAAGTCATTGAAGAGTAAGTCCGCAACAATTATTTAATCATGACTAACCCACTATTAAAATTATTGTTGATTTAGCATAAGCATTATCTGGACTAAACAGACTATAATATATGGCAAAAGACATTTGATAGGCATCAGCATCATTAAATCAAAATGGCAAAAAAAAATATTTGTGATTTTTCCTAAACACATTGAACATTTTTTCTGTCTGGGAAACTTCATATCTTTACCTATATCTGGTAAAAATTTTAAAAATTGTCAAGCCTCAACCTAAACTGTTGTATTTCAGTCTTGCACAGAAAAAAAAACCACAGCGTTCCACGGCTTCCCTCTCAGTAGTAACAGCTCTATCCCCGTGTTAAAGATAGTGTGAAGCTATTAAACATTGCAGCATTAGGACCAGTTAGCAGCCTGCAGCGAGCTACCGGCTAACACCGGGCGATAGACATGATTTAAACTGCCATTAAGCGATCGAATCAGGTCAGTAAGTAAACCGCGAGCACAGGCCTGATTCTACACAGGCAGAGCATCCCACAGCTCAGTACTGGATTATACATGAATTAATATGCCATATAGGAGGCAAATATCGACTGCTTCTCGGAGCTGTGGCATGCATATGAGAATGGGAGATCAGTGTGTGTAGTATAGAAAACCGGATCCCTCTGATTTGACACTTCATGGGCCCATGCAAACATCAGATATTCCAAAACCAGTGCGTTGGGTTAAGCTGATGTCGGTCTGTGGTTAAGTGTTAAGTGACAAAATGTTGACAGTAGTAGTGAGATGGAATGCCCAAATCTTGAACTTTTGGCAGATTGTAAGAGGTTGTTGGTTTGATCTGTGGTGAGATTACATGACGATACAAAATCGAGTTGTTTCTGTGATTATTTCTTGTCCTGGATATGGTTCTAAGAAAAGTATTCAATCGTAAAACCACTTAGCTGAAATCCAGATGGTTTTATCTTAGAAGGACTCTCTGATCTGAATACTCGCCATCTAGACCCCAGCACCTGCAGCCAGTCAGTGCAAGTGCAGCTAGTGAGGCTACGTCTCTGTGTGGTAAAGTCACAGAAGTTGTTTCGGTTAGCTAAGGCTAGTTGTACAAGTTAGGGGTGGGATGAGATACAATTTCCACAAGACGAGACACGAGATTGGATTCACGAGAACAAGACGAGATGAGATTTTGGCAATATTTATACTAAATCAATTTTGCAATCCCGTTCCCAATTTTTTATTTTATTTACTTGATTTAATATTTCTGCTGTCATTATTAGCACTGCTTTTTGGAACTACAGCTTCTCAAAAACTCACCAGTTAAAACCATTTTCTATCCAATCCAAATCTAAAAACATGAAAAAGAAATCTCTCAAAATCTTTTTTCTCATGTGTGGCACTTTTGTCTCGTGAGATTGTGTGGCATGAGATATTGCCCCAGTTTTTTTCACTTTTGCAAAATTTAGGAATAATACGGGAAATGAGAGTAAGTGTCCTGTCCAGCAATACTCTCCAGTTGTTACTGAAGAGTGCTTTTTTTTTACTGTTACATATTTGAGCTTGATCACAGACGCAGTAAGAGGAGGGCTCACTCTGCAACCAAGATTACAAAAAAATCTGTGACACTTGATATCAGTTGCAGCTCATCTTTGGTCGTACAATGGTTCTTAGATTAACCTTAGTCCCTGTTTCACTCTGAGATCTACAACCCACGTTTTACGATCTACGACTCTGTAAAACACTTATATTACTTAACATCTGTTATATATCATTTAGTGTTTTATATATGTCTTTCTACTGGTGGGAAAAACTTTGCTAGCATCCCATTAAGAGTAGCTTCTTGGCACTAAAGCCTGTATAGAGACTACATTCAAAAGTGGCACAATGGCTTTTATCCTTCACTTATCAATGTCCGTGGTTGTGCTGGAGCCCGATGCCCGCTCTCTAATCTGATTTGTGTGACAACCGTGATTGATTGGCTGATTGTTGGGAAGTGGACTGAACGGGGAACCAATCGCCTGCCACCATCGGGAAAATGATATCAGCGCAGCTGTTGCCGGGACAACCCACTGACCCCCTAAAGCGAGCAAACCACATTCACTTAAAACTTTAAATAACACACTTTAACATCAAAAATACACAGTTAAAAGCCTGAAATGTAATTGTAGGATTTCTCGAGAAGCCGGAGTAGCAGATTACGAGGGCAGGATGGGTCTTTAAGTGCTTTTAAAAACGTCTCGCGAATATGTGTCAGCTGAGAATAGAGTGTCTTTTTCTGTGTGATGTAATGCTTTGGAGATCCATCTACACCCCCGGCCCATTCTCGCTAACCCACGTGGGACCTTCTTCTGGTGGGTCAGGAGCGACGCAGGAGATAAAAGCTCTGCCAGGCTCAGTGCGGGTGAGGAAAAAAGAAACTGGATAGAAATCAAAAACAAGAGAAAGGAATAACTTCGGGCAAAAATAGGTGTGGGGGAGGAGAGGAGATTGGAGGAACAGAGGAGGTGGAAATCGAGTAGTATGGTGTGGGCTGATAAAAAGTATTCTTGAAAGAGTTTATACAAAAATAATATATAAATAAATAATATATATATATATATATATATATATTATATTATATATATATATATATATATATATATATTAGAGCCAGACAGCTATATCGGCCGATATGCTTGCTGATAGGGGCCGATATTTCACGTGGGCATGTTATACCTCGTTATAAAGCTTAGACTCTCTACATTCTGTTCATTTAATCCAATTTACAGACAGATAAATGTCCTAATATGTGGCTCCACATCAGTATTTATCTACGGGGTCATTTGTCTGTGTGTGTCCGTACTGTCCCTGAACACACCACAGAGTCGCGTCACTCACGTGTGTTTGTTTACACCTGCAGACACAGATCCAAACACTGAGATTATATTCTTTTTACGGACAATCGGTTTGAGTCTGGATTAAAAGGACATTTATTAGTGCAGATTTGTGATGTGAGGAGGAGCCTGTATGAGCGGTGAGTGTTGGAAATATGTCGACTCTGAAGCTAGTTTTTGTCATTTGTTATGGGTTAGCTGCTGTAGCTCCCGCACATAAACAGACTGTTTTCTATTGGTCTGTTCTAAAGTGACTATATTAGCAGTATATTTGCTACTGGACCTGCACTGATATGTAAATGAGCTGTGAACAGACGTGTGAATTATGACATTTGCGCATATAATTAATTATCGCGGCGCGCACGTATTTACGGCTAAAGGCTAATAGCGCTACTTTCTTTACTAGTTATGGGTCCGTCGCGAACGAAATGACTCTTAGAACCGGCTCTTTAAAGGGAACGACGGGAGCCTGATCCTTATTGGGAGCCGTGTTTTCTCTTTCTCTCACTTTTTTTCTCTTCACGCCGCGTGCAGACTCGTGGTTTGACAGCGGCTAAAAACGAAACTTTGAAATTTGCGTGTACGTAGGATTAAAAATAATAATAATAATAATAAAAAAAAAAAAACGAGCATATTTGACTGTAGTTTAGCATAAAATAAATAAGTCCCGGTTTAGTCCTTTTTCAGTCCTGGTTTAGACCTGGTTCAGTCCTGATTCAGTCCTGCTTTAGACGTGCTTTAGTCCTGCTTGCAACAAAACAATCTGAAGAGCCACTTGGGAGCCAAAAGAACCAGCAGCTTTTAGTGAGCCGAGCCAAAAGAGCCGGTTCTCTAAAGAGAACTGGAATACCCATCACTAGTGTCTAGAATGTGATGCAAAAATGCCATTAAGCCAACTTACTGTCTGTAAATATGATGTAAAGAGGCAGAATAACAATAAATGTTGCCTAAATAAACCCAATTTAAAATCCACCAGAGCCAAACCTAAGTTTTTTAAACAATTCAACATTTACAGTGAATTTTTACATCACTAAATATATCGGCGATTATATCGGCAGCGCCAACTCCCATTATATTGGTTTCATATCGGCCACAGCAAAATCCATATCGGTTGGGCTATATATATATATATATATATATATATATATATATATATATATATATAGCAAGCTACAATAATAATATTGCTTAAAAAAAACACAAACCTGATTAGAAATATGTTGGGTTCAAATGACATTACAATTTTATAGAATCTTTATAATGTAACATCGAGCTGGGGCAGGTCAGAATTGTATGGTGGAATTTGCAGATTTGTTGACCTAGTCTATGGTTAATATCTGTTATTTACTGGGCCTATCCACTTAGGCTAAGAGCAAAAACTGGCTAAGAGCTCAAGGTCTCGTTTGCCCGCATAAATAAGCAAAAGTGAAAATAATATTAGCTTCAATCCCAAAGACTACACTGAAATACCTTTAACGCACAAGAATAACATAGCAAGTTTGTGGAGCCAAGTCCTTACAAATAATAATATAGTTCAACATAAGATCATAGGTTTGCATATTTCTTCTGTAATCTGTAAATCTCAAATAGCGTTATATAGGCCCCTGTCCCCCGTCTGAAATTATGACATCATCAAATTCCAGAACATGAACGCAACCTACTGTAAAACTCTGCTATCTCAGAAGCAGTTCAAAAGCCAAATCACATGCAACTGTTAAACTATAAAAAAAAACAACACCACCAAAAAAGACAATCCAAGGAAACCGCACTCACCTTGACCCCATGGCCCACATCGTCCAGCAGCGTGTAGTCTATGGGCTTTCGGATGTACCTGACCGGGCGCTCCATGTTAGCGGGGGCTATGATCTTATGAGTCCGGGCTGTGTTCTTATTGGTGGTCAGGATCCCGATCTCTCGCCGGGCCACTTTCTCTTTATGAATGTCCACCGTCTGGAACAAAAACAGATAAAAACAGGTGAATACAAGATGGATTCACTTATTGAGTTCAATGGGAGCTATGGGATATGGTAAAAATGTTACAGGCAGGTTTAATTAAATTGAGGCGTTAATTTTTTCCACAGTAGTGGTGTGTTATTATTAAAATTGATTGACTGCAGGGCAGGCACATGGCTTCAAGCATCACTGAATACACAAATTAATACAGAGATGAATTTCCTGACCCTTAACACTGGATGTCAAAGGGGATTCTCATAATTATGATACAGTTTTATTAATCATTTTAATATCTGAAACAGTAGATTTTAGATTAGAAATGGTCATTTGAAAATGAATGGTATGTATACAAGGTCTATGCAAGATAAGCTCTGCAACTTTCTATACTATGCTTTGTGTCCCTATAAGAGAAATGTGTCCTCTGCAGTTGACTCATACTCGAGTGCTGCTGTGGGCGACCGCAGTGCAGTACATAAGGACAAATCCTCAGATGAGGTAAATTCAGGAGATTAGCCAGAATGTTGGTTGTTGGTTTGTTTTAGAAGGATGTTTGAAACACCAGGAGGAAACCAGGCCAGATACACGGAGCTGCTGACGCCAGTGTGGGAATTCAACCTGGCTGCAACATATTCACTGGTTCATAGGAATGGGTGACATATCACATAATCCGATAAAGGACATTGGTAATAATGGAGGGGATTCCCAGATATCAGTATGGGACAGATACTCAAGAACAATATTTGGCACAGATATGTTTTGTAGCTGCTCCATCATCAGTTACCAGAAGTCTGCCCTGAATCAGATTTGTCATTTTGAACAGACTACACAATCATGCCGCAAAGCTGAATGTCATACAATACTCCCCAACACAGTGGCATTGTTATCTTATCTCTGTCTTTCACACTGTTTGTTATGTGTGCAGCTGCTGGCCTGCACACTTCTCATAGGACTATAATGAGTGTGGAGAGGACACCCTGGCCCAAAGGTGCTTGCTCTCCCTCTCACACATGTGGAGTGAGTGAGTGAGGAGAGCCCATAGAGGATTCCTGTCATAGCGCACAGATCTGGAGCAGGCCTGCCTCTGCGCTTGGCACTACTTTGAAGCCAGTCTCCGAAACACTGTAAAGATGTACAATGTTACATAACAGGATTTGATAAATGTTTGATATTATGCTAAAACATAAAATGATTTTTTTTAACATTTAACCATGATATACTGATCAAAACCATGACAAGAGATTTGCCTCATTCATGCAAAGCAGAAAACCTGCACATTTATTCAGTCTACTTCTTGTGAAATCAAAACACCCACCCCTCTTTTGGTAGATCCATCTAGTGTTTGTGTGTGTGTTTTTAAAATCCATTCACCATCACCACGACTCATTTTAATAACCGGAATATTCAGATTGCCTTCACTTCACAGCTGGAGCTAAATTAGGTTTAAGCTATTTGTATTTTGATTTTAACAATAGCTACATATATCAGTACTAAATCAGGAAAGCACCGGGACAATGATATTAAGTTACACCAGGCAGGGGACCAAACCAGGACCAAACAGGTTTCACCACACCACACAATTGTATCCCATAGTACTCAATATTGCTGTAACAATAACTATAGTGTAGTCTGTTGTGGATCTCCGGAAAATCTCTCCACATAAATGGCATTCACAATTTGATTTAAGCCTGAAACATGACAGCAAACACTATAGCCTTGGAGTAATGATGCAAAGCAGACTTCCTTTAGGACAAGCGTAGAAAAGGGAACTACAGCTCCCAAAAGACACTGAAAAGACAAATCCATATTTAATAGGTCGATAACTCATAATTGCTCCCAGAGAGACTTCAGCCCTGTTCAGATGACTTGTGTAATGTCTGTATAAATTAGGAGGTACAAATGTTAACTGTATGGCCATCTTTTTATAAGCATAAAGTGGTTTATGAGAGAAACAAAGTACTGAAGTGAATCCAAACAAGTGGCTGTAATGTTCCACTTTAGCACAAGCCCCAATTTATACTCTACAAATGCTCCACTGGGAAAGAACAGACTAACAAATGCAGTCCTCCATGCACAGAACAATGGTGGAAAGTGCAATAAATCAAGATCTGTGCCACATACTAGGCTGTAGGATCTTCATTTAGTGGGAGAAATGGGTCAGATGGAACTAAAATTGCCTAGCTAGCCATATAACATTAAGCATTTACATTGTATACTACACAGAAAAAGTATTTCAAAAGTTTTTTTAAGACGATATGCAAAGAAAATGAATAGATGCCCAAATACTAATCAATGCTAGAACTAGTGTCAAAAAGTGATATTCATTTGAACAAGTATCACTGTTGAAAATTTTAAAAGTTGGGCAAAATTTGACTTTTCTTGAGTAGTGTTAGAATGCTCTATATCACAACTTGTGTAAGACCACATTTTGTTATCTAAACAAATTGTGTTAAAATTACATTCTAAATAAAATTGTGTATTTTCACCCCATTTCCACCCAAAATAGAGTTGAAATTTTCACAATTGTGAAATCACTAGAGGAGAACCATACTAGTTATCATATTACTTCTGGTGGCATATAAATTCAAGGGAAATTCTAAAACATTTAAATTTGCAAAACAGCAATCTTGAAACTAAATGTGCTTTTAGTGGATGTGCTAATCAGTCTCAGTATCAGATTGCAAATAAGGAACTAGGATCTAGACTATTTCCACTGAAAAAGCTCTTGGCTGAATTATTTTGGTCTGAACTTGGATTAGACATGTTCCTCTTATCAGAGCAGAGTAAGTGGACACACAGCTCACAGTGTCACAGCTGTCTGGGAGAGGAAGTAAGATGTAGTCCATGTCCTTCCTGTTCAACCATAGCACAGACCAAATGCTTCAGCTGCTGTTACATAAGGGCTGACGAATGCATGAATTCAAACAACATCTTTAGAACACCTTCCATTTTGGTTGGATGCCAGTGCCTTGGATGTAATGTTGTGCTGGAGAGTCTTCTGAAACACCATGAGTCACATCTGCACATGTTTTAAGCCTGTGGTTGCTTCTCCGCAGACTGCATGTTTTTTGACTTAAAGGTTTGGGCTTCTTATTAAGAAATGACATTCAAACAAAGCTCTTTATTATATAATGATTGCCTAAGATCCAGAATACTTAACAAAGATGTGAGTCTGGTCACCGGTGAATTTGCCAGTTTTCAGATGGGCGTGACTGACAGGTGCATTAGCCAATCACGGACACCCTTTGTCTGTCCATATCAAAATAAATATGGCTGCTTATGAGTAAAAAAAGATTAAGCTGGGGTGAGAGAAATTTTATTTCAGTGATCGATGAGAACCTTTGAGCATGTGAGGACCTGACTGATATACATTTGTATATGAATGGTATTGGTAGTTATGAAGGTATTAAACTCCATTCATCATTTGGAGTAAAATTTTCTCAATTAAAAATGTTCTGCCATCATTTTGCTATCCTATTCTGCAGCTGCTTTAATTCTAATTAAAGGTGCAGCATGTAACTTTTCGACAATATGAAAAAAAAAATTATAATAATATCTCCATGGAGACAAGCAGGCAATAAAAACACTGGTAACTGAGTAAATACAGAAGAGATTGGTTTAATGCAATACTATGGAACATTCCAGTCAAAGTAATAACATCTCCATTGGTAGACTCCTCACCAGAAAAGTTACATAATGTACCTTTAATGTATTTCCCTACTTTATGCAGTCCAGTATTTGCTCATACCTAAAAACGGCTACCAACAGGTTTATGCCAAAAGTCAATTTTGGTGAATGACTCAAGTGGGTTTGCCATAGCAGATTAGTGCTGGGTTGTCCAGAGCAACAAGTTTCCAAATATTTAGAATGAATCATTTCTCCGAACCCATGTAAAAACCTCTTGTCTCAGAGAGACACATATGTGGGTCAGTTATTTTCAATGTGTGAACTGATACAAAACATATTTAGTTGGCCCAAGGAAGAAAAATGTCTTCAAAGATAAATCATAACATTAGCATAGCCTTGCACCCCAAACAAGCCACATATTCAAACCAAACTGACATGCAACGGCTTCTATCAAAAAGGGTGAGCCCATATGAAAATAATGAACTCAGGTATGTTCCTTTCCCATATGTGCAAGGTTAGCATGCTCCCAAACAATAAAACACCTTAAGTACATCTGGTAAGCATTTGTTTCAGATATTTTCGACAAAGCAAACTTTTTCTTGACAGATTTACACCTCAAGTCAGGAATCAAACCGGACAGCACCATTTGAAAAACAGATCACACTATATCATTATACATCCACGCATGATGAACACCGGATGATAGATCTTTCAGTGCTGTGACCAAATTGTCCAGTTTCCACTAGAAGTTGTTTTGAACTCTGCTACAAGAATAACACGTTTCGAAACTTCACCAGTGAAAATGGCAGCTGGTTTCACTTCAGCTCAAACAGAGAAAAAATAAAACTACTAATTCAACTTTTTTATTTGGGATGCTACTTTTGCCCACTCAAAAAAAGAACGTATGCTTCCTGTTTCGTGGTAATGTTCAGTAGTAAGTCAACATAGAGAAAAGTCAACTATAACTTACAAAACCACGCCCAGCATACTTATAGTGTTTGTTAGCATCTGTGGTTAACCAGTAGACAAATGGGTTAATAACAGACTAGAAAGTTTACAGTTGATTTCATTGGTCAAAGTTTTTCTGAACCATTTGCTGAATGTCTCCACACACTCTCCTTGTTTCACGGTGCAGCTTTCCCAATCAAATAAGTTACATTTATTCATTTTTTATGCAAAATTGACTCGCGTGAGCTATGAGCCATGTTATAATGTTACCTCATCAAAACCTAGAGTTGTGTTTTGTTTCATTCACACATGTTTGAGTAGCACTTTATTATTAGTTTGTCTGCATTCCCAATGCTCAAAATGCTCTGTTCCACCTTGTGATGTCATGTAGAGATATTTTTCAAGTTAACAACTACTTTTACCTTTCATTCAGTAGAAATTGGCAATTCCAGGGCTGAAATGATCCACATGATTTCAGTGAAGGTATATGGAGTTTAAAAACATAGTGGAGCACTTCCTGTATTACCACAGGACATCACAAGGTGGAACCGTGTGTTTTTTGCTTGAAAAGAAGAACACGGTCTCAGTTTGCAGGGTTTGTGTGTGAATGAAACAAAACACAGCTCCAGGTCTGTTTGTGATGAAGAAAGAACATTATAACAAAGATCAGAAAATAGTGTAATACAGGCCCTAACTTGTTGTTCCTTAACACAGACAACATGTTAAGTTGGCTTTTAGACTTTAGGTAGTAAACTGTAATGTTGATTTAGTTCCTTTTTGATACCTTGTAAATCCCAAACGAAATGCCACACACGTTGAAAAACCCTCAGCCTCCTTTCTTTGCTGTCCAGGAACATTGTCACGCCTCATTTGCGCTAGCTTAAATAAGATGTGGCTCTAGACTTGCTAAATAGGCCATTTTATTAGCCGCTATTTCTGGCTAAGCGCTAAGATAAGCCTGAAATTGGCCTGCACTGTGCTACTAAAAAGGCGCTAATAACAATGAAGCATATCTGTTAACGCCATTTGGACCTTTGTGTCTTGCAAGCGAGCAGGTGAAGACTGTCAATTGAGGATAATGCACTTTTTCTAACACCACTTATGCTGTGTCTCTCTGGCCTGTTCCAGTCACTTTGCAGATTTCCTGTGGGGAGAACAGTAGATTAGTGAGAGAATATGTGGAATGTGGATGCAATGTAATTATTCTGCAGGGTTTTGTTGCATTACTTTGGGAAACACTAGAGATTTGACTGTGGCCAGTAAGCGTGGAAATGTGGGGTGTGGGGAAGAGAGTGGTCACGGTGGATTTAAACTTGGACAGTCAGAGTGTGGAATATAGGCCTATTGAAACGTTGCAGCTGATGTCATCAACATTTCCTGGGAGTGTGATGCTAACTGTAAGCATGCTCTGTCTGAGGCTTTGTTGGACTCTGAGCTTTATTTTAACATAAGCTTACCAGAAAGAACTGACAGAATTACGACAGGTTGCATTACAGTCACAATCTAGTCACTGCAAAGTATCAATATTGGTCAACAATTATCGGTCAACGTAGAAGGTGGAGTGGTTGGCTGGTTTCCATTAACAACCTATAGTTTCATGCTCAGAAAGAGAATGAGAATAGAAACTGTCAATGATATGCTTGTGTATTATTGGTCCACAGATAATCTGCGGTGAGTAAAAGCATGAAGTTTAGAGCAGAGTTCAGACATAGGAGGGAGGATTTTTAAAGCAAAATAGTAATTATTACTAAATCTATCATGTGTATGTTGAGGAAAAGCTATTAGTAAATAAAATACAATAGAAATGGAAAAAAAAAAAAAAACAGCGTTAGGCATAGCCATTATCATCTTGTGACAATCACTCTTTGGGGATTTCAAGCATTGTCATCTTTAGGTCAATATTGCAGATACAATGATGAAGATGGTTGTATATTGTTGCATCAATTGTGTATATGACAAAGTCACCGGACAGTTGTGCCATGGTTAAAGAGACAACAAACATCTTTATTGCCTAAAGTTACTGAGGTTGAATGCAGCCTAAAACCATAACTGGATAGTCTACTATTTTGCTACCTTCCAAAAGTTACTGAATTCACTGATGCTCCACTTGGCCAGATCCATCTCTCACACTCCATTTCCTTTTACCACCACATCGATTATCCCATGACCCTATATGTCAATCATGTGACCTTGGGTGGTACTAACCCAAGAGAGAGGCACTGCCCTGGGGCGTCTTGTCCTACATAACCAGTGAACTTCCGGTCACAAAGTATGAATCTACAGCAGAGTATAGCAAACCTTCAATCCACTCCCATTCAAAGTGCACTGAGTAACTGTTCTGGTGGAGGGTCCGTCACTTGCTTGTTTCTATGAATATATCACTGCTCTGCCTGGAATATTCCACAGTATGACATTAAAACAGCTCTACCTTCCAATTATCCAATTAGGGGTGGTTTTATAGCTCAAAAATACCTAGAAAAACTAACTGTGAGAGAACAGCCTCTCCACAGATTTGACCTGTACCTTGGTCTGGTTTGGTTTTTATAATGATAAAAAGGTTTAATAAGATACTGTGAAACGTTTTAGACAAAGCAATAGCATCTCCATGGAGAAAAGCATTTGCCAGACCCTTCACCAGAAAAGCTACAAAAAAACACACCTTTAAGACACATTTTTGCAGCCTGTTGTCATAGCTCTAAAACAGTGTCTAAAACATATACTAAGCATGTTGGAGCTACACCAATCTGGGAGGTCAAAAGCCCCTTGGGGACTTCCAGTAGGGCTGTTACTTGTTTAACATCCGTCGTAAACTGGATTCCACCGGTGAATGTAGCAACCCCTAAGAGCAGAAGCCAGGAGTGGAGGCTGGGAGAGTTGGAAAGCGTCTCCCTCCCACTCCCCGTAAAGAAAAAAGCAAGCGGTGGTGCCAAGGTCGATGTGTTGTTTGCTAACACAGCACATAGAAACACCTCGGCGGACATTTGCCAAGCTGACTTTTGAGATCAAGCCAAGAAAGCATTCAGAGAAGAGCAGGAAATCATTATGCAGAGGTTGAACTGTTGATATTAACAATTTACTCCTCAGCTTCATTTTATATTTAATCAAATAACAAGATTAGAGTTCAGGTTTTGAGTGCCAGGATCATCCATATTGGAATTAACTATCCAAGAAAGAAATAGCTCAGAAATAAAGACTGAAAATATAATTGCCGTACCCAATATCTATATGGTGACAATCATAATACGATTAGATGATTAAAAGGTACACTGTGTAACTTTTCTGGTAGTGGGGCCACCACTTGCTTGACTCCATGTTGTTATTTCCTGAAATGTTCTACAGTATGGCATTTAATTAAACTATGTCACACATAATTTCCCTTGTGGATCAATAAAGTTTGTCTAAGTCTAAGTGTAATTTCCATAGAGACAAGCAGCTCACATCACCAGGCTAAGTTACACATCAGATCTGTGGAGAAGTGGACCTGCTCACAGTAATAATGCTTTTTTGTAGTAGTTTTTAAAAATAAAAACACCTGTAATTGAATAAATACATAGGTTATTTGTTTAATGCCATACTGTGGAACATCCCAGGCAAAGCAATAACATAATCATGAAAACATGCAGAAAAGTTACACAATGCACCTTCAAAGTTAATACGCATTTAAAAGTTTTAATATGTCCATGAGGTTTTGGAGAGAAGACTGAAATATGAACCTCTAAACTAATACAAGACTCATTTCATTTGTGGCCATACTGGCTTGTCAAAGTTTGATCCTGTCATATCTCAGAAGTTAAGCAAGGCTCTGCCTGGTCTGAACTTGGATGGGAGACCACTGAGAAAACCAGGTGCCGCAGTGGGGCGTCAGTCATAAAAACTGTCATTGTGTCCTTAAGCAAGGCACTTCACCCACATTACCTAGTATGAAAGTGGTGTGTGCGTCAGTGTTGGTGGTAGAGTGGAGGGGCCAATGGCGCTGATTGGCAGCCTTGGTTTGGTTCAGTCTGCCCCAGGGCAGCTGTGGCTACAATAGTAGCTTACCACCAGCAGGTATGGAGTGAAAGAATAATGCTCTGTAAAGCATCGTGTACAAAAAAGCACTATATAAAACTGAAGCTTTATTATTATTATTTCACCATCTTTGTGGCTTGGCAGATTTCTTACAAAATAGGTCCACAGATAGTGATAGATTTTTATCATAAATAAATTATATTATGCAAATATATTTTCCTGAAGGAAGGAATTGCAACACGATAACCAAGTCAAGTCCACCCAAGGACCAGTATGTATTCTGAATTACAAATGAAATCCAAACAAGTATACTGCAAACCTTCCCTAACCTGAAAAGCATATTGGATTGTAAAAAAAATAAATAAATAAATAAAATTAACTCAATACTTTTTCCAAAGCAAAGAAAAGTAGAGTAGAGGAGACCACCAGCACACAAAAGAAAGGGACCAAAATATACAGGCATGCAATGGTTACAGCAGAAGCCCACACTAACACATACACACGTTCATTTCCTGTTTGGACAAATGCCATTCCTGCTCTATGGGAGGTCACGGGGCCAACGCAACTCTGGAATGTACATGTGTAGTTCTATACTGTCAGATGATGCTCCAGAGGAACAGAAATGAAACAAAGCAAGCGAATGAAGTGACACAGAATGCAGATTGAGGATAGATCTGATAAGACTGTTGTGTAATGTAACTATAACTAAGCCCACAGCTAAGGCAGCAGTCCAGATAGAAGCTGCTATGGAATACATGTGAACTAGGGCTGCAAAATTAAAACAACATTTGGATTAGAATGATACTTTAGTCATTATAAATCAGAAATAGGGGTGAAATATTTCTATTCTTTTATGTTCTTCAACTGTGCACAATGGAATTTCCTAATTGTGGGACAAATAAAGAAAGATACACCATCAGTACACACTGATTAAATACAGACTTCTGTTATAGATTGACATTAAGTGAATTTGTGATAGATTGCACTTGACTTATTTTTGAAAACAGGTCAGTCAGTGAATTTTGGGGCAGCACATACACAATACATGGAATGTACGCAGTGCTGTGGCCAGCAGGCTATCCAGTCAAATACATTATCATTTCCTCCTAGGCACTGCAATTTGATATTTCTAGATGTTAAATGATGATGTATGATGATTTATAGTGCAACATTGAATCCTACTGCAGTATGTTTTGCAATATTGCCATATACTGCACCAGGAGCTCTAAAAATCAATGAGTCTATATTGTGACACAACCTAAATCAGCAATCTGAACAATGACTGATTCATCAAGTAAAATTAGAAATTATTTTGTGTCTATTGTCCTGGCACAATTGTTGAACACTTGCAGTTACACAAGCAGTTCAACAGACTCATGAATATGCACAATATATAGTTAATATGCCTCATAACATGACATGCACCAGATTCTAGAAAATAAAGTTGAGGCAACAAATAATTCAAGTGTATCTGTCACACCTACATCTCATTGCAGTGGTTGCATCGATTATAAATCCAGGTAGTGCTGCTGATTTGATGTTTATAAATATATTTCATAACCATTTCATATATGCTCAAGTGCCATTTCCTTTATGAAACAAGCACCTCTCTACCGTGTCTCTGTAATGGGCTTTTAATGTGACTCTTTTCTCTTCCTTTGCCCTTACAAAGCTGGCTCTGTCTGCAGTCTCTTAGCAGCCACTTCACACACAGCGCTCGGTGGAAGCCCATCAGCCCTTGGGCCCCGAAGCTGGTGCCTCTGAAAGGAAGTGACAGCACGAGAGGTAACATGCAAACAAACACCTGACAATGCCAAGTTCTGCTGCCCTGGTGCACCTGCAACAGAGCACAAACAGTTCTGCTGCTGCAGGAGACCACTTGTCAACAACAAGAGCATAAAAGTTCAGAATAAAGCAACAGAAAAAGAAAAAACAATATATAAAGAACTTGCCATATAGAGGTACAACTGTGCAATTACTCAAATTCAAAATAGACTGAGATTCAGCCAATGACTTGCATAATGGAGGAGGGTATAGGCAAGCCTCCATCAGAAAAGATTGTTAGATTTAGATCTTTTTTTTCTTGACTTACAAATAATAACAATAGTAAACATTTTGAATTCAGTAAAACTTGTCAATAACTTAACACCCCTCTCATATGATGCTAATCTCTTTATTTCACTTCAGCAAATCTACCTAGAATAATAGTTTTGAACAACAACAAAAAAAACCAAAACAGGAAATTGTAAATATGTTCATTATTTTGAATCAGCTGATGGATCCGGAAGTGACAACTTCATTATGTTTGCACGACTAAAAATGTTGATTATTCAGTATTGTAAATATGAATAATATTACTGGGAGAATTTCTCTATTCTGTCCAGTTGCAGTAATCTTAAGCTTTTTAAGATTGCTGCAACTGGACAGGATATAATATTTATATTTTATTCACTGTAAACTGTAATAATGATTCAAAATTGACTCTTACTACCCAAATTATTTTTCACAACAAAGTTCTTTATGACTGTAGTTTTGTGGTTTTGCTCCAGGTGTTGTGGGAAAGGATAAGCCCTGAAATCTTTTTTGTTTTTTAATAATTAAAGTCAAAATAAAATATTAATTCAATAGCCCTAATATGTGAATAGTTAATGAGAAATTCTAAAGTTGAGCAACAAATAGTTCAATAAAGCTCCACATGTGGACATAATCAAACAATTTCAAATCAGCCATAAGCTCCTAACCAATATTCTTGCTCAGTGACACAAACCAAGAGGACAAGTCAAGTGTCTATCTTTTAGGTGTGTAGGGATGACACTGTATTGTGTAATATAATTTTGTATTGTCATGTTTTGACACAGAGGAACTACGAAAGGCCACACCCTGATCAGTCTATGGGGTGGGGGTGAGAACAATGGGAACGGATTTGACTCTTCTGAACCACAGCACATGGAAAAAACACACCCACCTCCCTGAGCCAGCTTCACCAAAACTAACCATAGTCATAGTTTACTATTTAAGTTCCTCAGAACATGCAGGGCTAATTTCTATTACTCACATAAGCACAACCAGCCTTCCCCCTTAGGCTGGAACAATCTGTTAAAAGTAGCAAATTGCAATTTTTCTGACAAGCTTTGCGATTGTGATTAGATTTGTGATTTAATATTGTTCAGAGTTCACGCTTTTAATACATGCAAGAGAACTGACAAAAAGACTGCTATATGAAATCACAAACTAATGCATTCATTCATTCAAAACATTCTAAAGTACAGGGTTAGCAGTTTTTATGTAGAAAAAAACAGGATGTTTTGCTATTTGAGGAAATTATGGTACTTAAAAAACTGCCCCCTTTGCGATTTGTTAATTGTGTCTATTCAAATTGCAATTTTGATTTGATTGCTATTAAGCTAGCAGGCCTCCTTCCACTTGAAAACTAGACAAAGAGGTGTCTGATAAAAGAGGCGTTCAGGGTTTATCGAGCCATCATCTGCCAGCCCAGACTGCTAAATCATTCAGAAAGTGAGCAGACAAGTTATGCAAATGAGAGAAAAACACGAGCATAAGCACAAAGTTTGTCCCTGGAGCGCAGATCGTTGTCTGATGAAGTTAGTGTTTCAGATTTGAATCAGAAGAAAAGGAGAAAGACGTTTCCTTTGTTGACAGATTGCTAACCTGATGTGACTTTTCAGGAAGTGAGAAAGTTCCCAGGAATAAGACAAGACTGAGACACATGTGTGGGGAACAATAGGTGGATAATAAAGCTTCAGAATAGTGGAAACTTCATTGGTGTGTGTAATTAAAAATGCATCAGTTATAATAATGTTCCCAACTGATGGTTATTCAACAGGGTGGTTTCCAGTTTTTTTTATTACTTTGTTGTAACAGACTTTTCCTGAATCATCGATCATATTTAATGTTTTTAAATTTTGGGTAAAATGATTATTAACAAAAATATATAATCTGGAGTTCATATTTCCTGTGATGTGATTAGAAATAAGGGTTACATGGCCAAACAAAATAACAGAAGTTTCCATTTAAATTGTTGTAATGTGTTTCACAGAAATCAAACTTAGGAAGTTTAGTTAATGCAAATATAATCAAGATACAGTAAAATCCATAGTTGTTGGTATAGTCAAATTCACCCATTTTTCTTTTTGAATTAAATTGTTTATTTTTAATAACTATTAACATTTCAAAACTAAATACTATATCTTTGAATGGATAAAGGGTGTAAAGATGTTGCATATAACAGGAAGCCATGAGTATGTAAAAAAAAAAAAAAAAAAAAGCCAGATACTGAACTCTTCCTGGTGTGATTTTGGCAAGACAATGCACTCTCCAAGCTACATTCACTTTAGTCTCTTTTATCTAAATCCCCATGTCTAATTCTGTTTCATCAGCTTTTCCAACGCGGCCAGGAAGGTTGTCATGGCGATGAAGAGAAAGCTGCAGCAATGTGGCGACCTTGGCTCAGCCTGGAAATCTGAAGGAGTGCAAATATGCAGTTTCTTTGCTTGTCATCCCTCATCTCTTGTGAATCTACTACCTCTATTCATCTGACCTGTGGATGTCCCTAAAGAATGGACAAGAAACAAAGATATGAAAAGTCATATTACAAAACAAGGCTCTGATACGGTTTGCTGAATCATGTGTAGTTGTTAAGGTGCTGTATAGGCTTCCATCTGATGTGTCTGTTTGATTTGTCTGATCCCTTAATACCTTCATTGGATTACCTGCACATGGCAAGAGTCAAGTGAGGTAAATACTTTTGGCCTATATCATTGCAGGATAGATTTAGCTAATGTAAATAGGTGGGCTCAGTCAAGAGAGCAAATATCATTACCCTTAGAAGTTAACCCCATAAAGCCAACACGCCTTTCCAATAACTACAAACATTTGACAGCTCCTACTTTTCCACAACTAGAAAGAAGAACATTCAATAAATCTGTGATTAAAACTGAAATATGTAAACAAAGCTTGCATTGTCAGAGTTCATTCGGTGGTTAAATGGCTTGCAGCTAATTGCTAGCTTTCAATAAACCTTTGTACTTTTGATGCACTTTACATAACATAACTTAGTGAAGTAATGAATAGGAACAAAGACATTGCTCTAGTGACCTGAACATAAAGCATTTATCCAAATTAAAACAATGTAGTTTTTGCACGGAAACGCAAAGTGGGATATAAACATATCCAAAATTTTGTGATGTGGGTTTCAATTCTCAGGTCATGCGAAACCACTCTAATGAAAGCTAAGCCAGGAAAAATGTGATAACATGTAATAGGATGCATTAACTATTAACCATTAATTAAAGTAGTAAATGAAGCAAAGTAATTTTGCTCATTAAAAACAAAGCCCTTACCATGCTGACTTATTGAACTGCTGCTAGTGTTAGGCAAACCAACAACTGACTGCATGAATATGGACTTACAAAACAAATGATGGTATTACACAGAAAATTAGACAGAACATCTTCCCCATACAAGCTATGCAACACAAAATTAAACACACTATATAGACCTCTTGAATAAAACATAACAGGTCAGAAAACACACAATAGTCAGAGATTCAACTGTGCTTTTAGGATTCTGTTCAACTAAATGTAAAGGCACATAAATTGTATTTTTAAAAGTCACTAGGAAATCTCACCAAAACCTCTATGCAGTCACGTATTAGACCCCACTTGCACTTTTCTGTCTCACTACACAAACATTAGCTTTTCCAACATTCCACACAGACATCCTTGGCATAGACTGAAGAACCAATAAAGGAGTCATGGATACAGGCTGAACAATCCCCTGTACAAGGACCATTCCGCCTCTGCCCCATTCGTACTCGTACCTGGGAAATGTGGTTGATAGAAGACTCCATGCGGCGCAGCTGGGACGCCTGGATGTCCAAAAGCTGCAGCACATTGTTGGCTAAGGCATTGATCTGGTACGCCACGCTGGCCAAGGACTGCGTGGTGTAGGCTTTGGTCTCTTCCAGGGCCTTCCTCTTATCCTGGGCCTAGAGGGAGGAAAAAAGAGACACAAACATTAAAGTTGTGTAACAGAGATAAATAAAGGAAAAGTAGAGATGAGAGATAAATTAAATGGATCATATTACTATTGTTGGTTTAAAACAAAGCAAATGTGCAATAAATCTCAAAAGTGACAGTTCCATGGTTACATTTAGATTATTTTCCATCCCCCTTTACTACAACTACAATATATTACTGCAACCATTAAAACTTGTTACTACAAAATCTTAAGTGTGAAATACTACCACAAATATTACCACTACTTGCATACTATTTAAGTAATGTGAAAAAAAGCTTCTCGCTTCTGTTGTAGAGCACCATCACTGCTTATTTACTAGGGATGTAACAATAACCAATATCGTGATACCGTGTCGTCAAAGTTCTCACAATAATATCGTGGACCATCACAATATACTGAAAGTCTCTTTGCTTAAATGAAGAGTTATGGTGCAGCAATAGCTAAAACAAACAGAGGGAACTACATAGACCTTGATCCTTTGCTCCGTTTCAGTGTAGATTACAAGAACTTTTAAATTGCAGATCTTTGGATTAAGTCTTGTCAAGACATTTTAAGAGGAAAAAGTAGCATATTCAGTTTTGTTTGCCTCCACAAAATATTGCAATAAATATCATACCATGAGATATATATTGTGAAAATATTGTTAGATATTTGGATATTGTTACATCCCTAATCGTGTGCCTCCCCATCGTATCGTGAGCTTTCGCACGATATCGCAATACTAATAATCATACCGTAAGGTTCATACCGTGACGATATCATATCGTGAGACTTGGATATTGTTACACCCCTGTTATTTACTTATTCCTCTGGTCTACTGTTAACACAATGATGGAAGTGTGGCTGCCAATTTATCCAAATTATTAAACTCAAAATGCGGTTTTATAGTAATAGTAGGTTAGGACAGGTGTCTTGCCCAAGGACAGCAGTGAGTATATGTTACGAACTGGAATGAGTAAGAGCAGAACCACCAACTTTTCTTTTATATATATACAAATACACAACAGTACAGGTCATTCATAGTTTGGGGTCATGTTGGAAATAGGCCAATAGTGGCGTGAAGAGCTCCTCCCCAGTCATTCTCCAAATACCACTGTGGCCTGTGTGGATTTGGGATGACGCAAGAGTCCACCAGTGGTCAGGAGGGAGGCACAGTCCACAGCTGACATACTGTCCAGTCCAGCAAGCCCTCTCGTGTTTTCACAATGAGCACTGGACATTTGGGAGTCTTAAGAACAATAACAATATACTTTCATATTAGTTTTGTCACAATACTACAATTTCAAATGTATTTATACTTCAGATAACGATTATTAAAATGGTCAAAGGTAAGTTTTGTAGCCCTGTTAGGCAATTCATTTACAACCTGACTTTGATCACTAGCCATTTTCATTTCTCAATTCAAACTCAGCAGCTGCCAGTTGTTTGACCAGAACCTAAAAGATAAAAATGAAAAAAATCATCAGAGTTGGGTCTTTCAGAATTATCTTATATAATATTCCTTTCTAGTTCAGATATGGTGTCAAAAAAAACTCCAACATAGTCTAAAAATGCCATGTAAGCAGTAAATTAGCATCTATCCCAGCCTAAATTACGCAACACTCTGCAACTTCTGGCACCATCTCCAGTAATAACCCTCACTTTAGTCCCATCTTGTGCCACCATCACTCATTATATCCTGTGTAAAGTGACTACTGCTGAGCCCTTCTCCGGCCCCACCGCTTTAAACCATGTCACATCAAACGCACGGGGCCCAGATCAGAGCTCCAGCTCACGCCGCCATCTTTGATCTCGGCCTTCTCGTCCCTGTGTGCGCTCCACTCATAAAGAGCAGTCCAAAGAGCAGTCCAAAGAGCATTACCGCCCCGGGCCCCTGCACTGGCCTTTGATAAGCACAGAGCACGCGGGGGCCGGGGACATGATCAGAGCTGGTTAGAGAGAGTTAGGTGGAGGCTGGAGAGAAAGTCACATGGTCAGTAGAAACAAGGCAGACCCGAGTAAATACTGTATGAATGAGTGGCATATTTCGAGTCTAATGTAAGGGGCATAGTGGAATCAGTCTCTACTAGTTTTCTTCTCCTTATTCTGGTTTTCTGCCTCTTGACAATATATCTGTTCCAACTTCGGAATTTCTAATATTGTAGGATATCGTACTGGCCATATATTGAAAATTAACTTGATATTTAACCTGCTCCAGTGTCTCTATGTGCCAGTTAAGGATGTCAAGATTATATATGGTTAACAGCTAACACTGATTATTTCAAATCACAATAGAATCATAAAAACTTGTGAGAAGCAAAAATAAAACATAAGTAATTTCATTTCGATCTAAACTCCAAAAACGCAAACCTACATGTACAGCACTGTTTTTAGTCCAGCTGTTTATGTTACACTAACTTAACTCACATTCAGAAAGTTTGATTTTGTAAACCTGGTCACATACTACGGGAACTGATCTATTAGACAATGTGAAACGACACTGTTTTGATAGTGTCAGTAATAGTAGATAATTGTTAAATCGTGATGTTTCTTGAGAGAATGGACAAGTAATCCTAAAGCACGTGTGCAGGATTTTTTAAATTCTGGCTTTAAATCGTCGATCTTGGGAATCGTTGACAACACAGAATGTATAGCTCTTCGCTGATTGGCTGGTGCCCGAACTTGCACTTCCGGGGTTTTGCGAACTGTCTATTGTATTTTGATTCCTGACTTAGTCGCTGGAGAGAAATGAAATTGAGCGGAGGCAGTAGGTGGCGCCAGCCTGGCTAGCAGGATCAGAGAAAGCATTACAAAATATGAAAAAAGAGTTAATCTGCACAACTTATGCTCTAAAAATTGTAAAAGAAAAAAATGAATAAAAATAACCAGATGAATCTTGGTCTAATTTGTCTTCACTTCCTGGTTCTAAATATACCCAACGTATTAACCAGAATTCAACTTCATGTCCACGTTTTAGATGATTATGATGATTTTGTTTCATGTGTAATAAACTTGCCTAAGTGCATTATGTGAGGTCAGCAGTGGATATGTAAACAGATGTGGTTCTATCTTAGCCACTCGTGTCCGCACTTGACGTTCGAGTATTGGGGTCAAATGTGCACAAATCCCTCAACTAGCCAGATTTGTAACTCAAGAGCTCTCGAATCAGAAGTGACAGCAGGGGATAGAAGAGCTCAACTAGAACAAGACAACTGACACGGAAGGTTATCGCAAAACAAACATTTTAGCCACAATATATCTGGAGAACAAAACACATGTATATTTTGTTTAACTTTGACTAAGAATTACTTGGCAAATAAGAAAATGTTATGCACAGTTTAACTAAGAGAACAAAAAGTGCACATTACTTTAGTTTCTATCAACTTTATACACACATTTTCTGCACTAGTGGCACATATCCTTGTCACAGGCAATCTTTAGTCATACTGTGTGGTCAACCCCAGACTACATGTGATTTTTCCACAAGAAAACATGACCCTAAACATAGCCAGTAACGTCAGTCCTTAAAGGTCCTATATTACACAAAACTGCCTCTTATGAGCCGTTAGCCACGTTAGAATGCTGTTACTACCTCAAAAACATACCAGGGATTGTGTTTTTGTTTCATACACACATGTTTGAGTAACCTTTTATTATTAGTCTGTTTACATCTCCAAAGCTCAAAATGCTCTTTTCCACCTTGTGATGTTATATAGTGGTAGTTTACGAGTTAATAGCTACATTTTACCTTTAGTTCAGTAGAGAGGCAATTCCAGAACTGAAGTAAGGAGTGTTTTCTGTTTGAGAGAAGAACTCAGCCTAAGTATGCAGGGTTTCTGTGTTAAACATGTGTGAATGAAACAAAACAACTCATAGTATGTTTTTGAGGAAACAAAAAAATAGCATAATTTGTGCCCTTTAATCTACACAGAGTACAGATTCACACATACACTCTGACAGCTAGTAGTGAATAAAGAAAAAAGGGAAGGCTCTTATAGGACATGTCTCAAATATCAGTGGCAAATCCCTGCCATACTCTACACACTGTCAGCACCTTGTTTAGGCTCCACAGCTAATCACATGGTAGCACAGATCGGAGGAAAACTCACAAGTGGCTAGCAAAGTAATAGCTCTAATTATGCTTTTAGCACTTTTCCACTTTGCTTCACTTTGAGGTCAATCGCCTTTTGCTAATGCTGCAACATTCCCAAGCCCCAAACCACAGCCGTATGGGGCAATTTACACCCAAAGAAGTGGTTGGAGGGCTTACACTTACAAATAAGTTATTGCAAAACATAGGTGTGTGGAAAACAAAGGTTGGATGAGACAAAAGCTTAAACAGACTTAGGAGCCAATGGATGGATGGTCGCTCATCTGCTTCACTATGAACTGGAGATGTTGCTTTGCCTGTAATGTTCCTCAGTATGACATGACACATATCTATCCACATGGAGACAAGCAGATGGCGCAAATATATTTTTGGTCAATTTATATATGAATCAGTGCAATTGACTGCTCAGTTAAATTGATATGAAATTAACAACTTTAATCTGAGTTTTATTTTAACACAACCAGACCAGAAAGAACTGTCTTAACTGGAACCACAACAGGGGAGATGATTTGTGCTGTTAAAGTCTCTCACACATAAAATTACAGGCACAAATGAGCTAGCATCAGCCAACAGTCATAGTTAGTCACTCTCACCTTTTTTGTTGAAAATCATGCCTAAACAGAACCATGGATGCTTGTATTGATCTCAGATTTCTGCAAATACTTAAAATTTATTTTGGACTTTTCTCTTGAGTTAAGGCAATCCAAAACTTATGAACCGCTATTGTTTTTCCTTTGTAAATGCTAAAAATTCCACCATAGGCATACATGAAGAACCTTCCCAGCGTGATGTCACTGCAAAGTATCAATGGCATATCAAGGAACATTCCAATTAAGCATTAATATCTCCATAGAGACAAGCTGTAACCTTCACTGCCAGCTCAGTCCTTGTTATCTTAACCTATGTCAGAGGTATAATACTCCCTACAGTGGAAGCATACATACACTTTGCCAGCATTAGAACTCCAGTCTTATGCCTCTTCTTCCAACACTTGTAACTTCAATTCAAACATTACTTTCAAAAAATAATACATTTGGAGACATGTTTTTGAGTCATATATAATGCAATCCGGTAACTAGATTATTAAAGTAACAACATAAATATTGCAAAAATACCCATTTCAAAGTGCAGTCAATGTGTGTACGTTTCTTGGTGAGAGACACAACAATAGTAAGTTATGTCAGGTACAAAAATCAAAGAGTAAGGAATAAATACGTTCAGCAGGCCAAACTGCTTCCCAGCAAATTGTGAGTCAGAGTTCTGAATTTAGGTAGGGAGTGTCTGTCACACGATAAGGCTAGTTTTGAGGGAAGACTCTGAATCACTCAACTAGAAAAATAAATCCTATATTTTGCACATCCAGTCCTGCGGGGTTGGTAACAGTGTACCATTACCAAAGAGCTACTATCATGTCCCAGCCAGTGTGCGCTCCAACAGGGTACAGGGAAAAAGGAGGGGGTTGTGACTGGAATACATGCACATGAGGGGAAGTGGGCACTATGAGTAACACATATGATCGATGATGAGTAACAAGGAAACTGAGGCCAACTTTGTACTGCAGAAAATATTAGGCAACATCCAAGTATAGAGCTAGTCCTGATTTAGCCTTGTACTAGTAGGAATGTAACAATAACAGAAACATTGTGATATCGTATCATCAAAGTTCTCATATTAATATTGTGGATCATCACAATATATCGAATTACAAGTCTCTTTGCTTAAATTAAGAGTTATGGTGCAGCAACAGCTAAAAAAGTCAGAGGGAACTACATAGACCATGATCATTTGCTCCATTTCAGTGTCTACAAGAAGAAATAACAGTTCTAAGCACTTTTAAGTCTTAGTTCTTTGGACTAAGTCTTGTCGAGGCATTTTAAGAGGAAAAAGTCACATATTCACAGTTTTAGCTGTCTCGTCTCTGCAAAATATCACAATATATATCATACTGTGGGTTGTATATCATGAACGTATCGTACAGAGAGATTTGGATATTGTTACATCCCTAATAGTGAGCCTCCCCACCTTTCTCACAATATCGCAGTAAATATCATACTGTGAGGTTCATATCATGAGGATATCGTATTGTGAGACTTGGATATCGTTACACCTCTAAACCATTAGCACCTCCAAGAAAGGCAGTTTGTGCAAGTAGTTGGGCAAGTATTTGACTACTGAGCTGAAGGCAGTTCAAATTCCACTCTTGACATAAACATCACTGGTAGAGTAATCTGCACATACTGGTCTATGAATATGTGTGTGTGAATGGGTGAGTGGTTCTTTGATGTAACACAAAGTCATATTATTGCATTGTGAGTATCGAATCATGAGGGACCCTGTGCTGTGATTCCCAACCAATAGATGTTTTATCTACAACCACAATTAATTTAAAACATTATTACATTTTTTTTTTTCATGAGATAATTTATTCTTGACCAATTCAAAATAATCTTGCCACTGTAACACCAACAACAACACAACCCAGCCTTGGCTTGGTGTGCCCATTCACTATGGCAGAATTACATGTGTGATCTCTCTACATATGATCTGGCTTTCTTTTCTCTGTAGTGTAAACAAGATGGCCCCAGAAGCTGACGGATTTCCAATGACTCATCCCCTTTGGAATCGATCCACAGCTTCAGTAACAAGACAAAAATGCGGCTTCTTTTAACAAGGATTATCCGAAAGCCTGGAGTGTAACAGTCTACATGAGTCCAAGTATAGAATCTCCATTTTGTTCTGACAGTTTCACAACGCTACTCATCCTGCCCTGTACATCTGACTAGCACATTTGTTTACACTATCCCACTTGTCTAGAGGGGAAATGCGCTGGGGAAAAAAAAAAAAAAACTCTTTCTGGAATGTTAGGAATTCTCCCAACATGTCATGTACGGAACAGTTACAAGTGTTGCTGGGCACCAAAGTCCAAGGATGAGCAGGAGAAAGATAAACATTTTAGCAAGTCGAAGTGACCAGAATAGCATAACATCCAACCGTATATTTTGTGACTTCAACCGCAGGAATGTAACCTATGACGATGGTTGATTTTAAAGTGTGAAGTGTATAAGGGAAGGTGGTACAGCTCAAATAGGGCTTAGCAATGTGTGAAGTATTGACCGCTAAGACAAGTAGGGCATGGCACGGTGGGTTTATCGATGAGGCTTGCAGTTCACTGGGAGAAAGGTCAGAGCTAACAAATGAAGGGACTATTTTTACAGTAAACTAATGAGGGCTATTGTGCAATTTGTTCCAAGTGATGGTTAATAATAAGCATAATTAATTTTCAGGAAGTTCTGGTCAAAATTTATTGTGTGTAACTAATTATTGTTTTTTTATTTATGGTCACAGAGTGGTTACTGCTCAAGACTGGCTCCACTCAAAAAAGGTTATGGGTTAAATTTTCAGGATGTGTGGAATTACTGTGCCCTGCTAGCATTGTGGTTCTCAACAGGGAGAACCAACAGGGGAAGCACCACCAGACAGACACAGCAATACATACATACATAAAAAAAAAAAAAAAATCATTCTAAACATGTAGCCCCTAGCTCAAAGGATAAACCCCCAAACTGCAATTTATAACTCTACTGAATGCTTATGTTTCCCAGTATAGCAACTAAGAGCCAGGAAATCATATAGTTTCAGGGGCGAATGAGATGTATGAGATGCAGAATCCATTTGATGTTAAAAGGGAAAAGGTCCAATACACAACACCAATCTCGAAACCATCTCTTCAGGCTGGTCACATAACTGTATATCTTACAAATTTCTATACCAAAATCTAGAGATCAAATGATATGTTTTTTTCCCATGACTTGTGCTGATACTGATGTTTAGAATCAAAAGAATGGCCCGACAAACTCATCTACAATCTTGTTTTATAAACTAGATAGAGCAGTGTAGTCACATTTTTGTAGTACACTCTTTGGACTGGAATGTTCAAATAAAGATTTATGCAAATATTCATTATGCATATTTAGACAGCTGGTTGGGCCAAACTAAATAACTGCCTATGCAGGAAATTGAAGACCGATACATGAAAAGTATCGGCCCAATATGCCAATCATTATTGGTCTACCTCTAGCAAAACCAAACTCGACTAAACACAAAACAACAAACAGCATTGGTAAGAACATTTTGGGGAGATGTGGCATGGAAACAAAGTTCCAGTCCTCAAATCATTAAACATCACCTAGCTTTCCTGGCAATAGACAACCAAATTCATTCATAAGACCCCATGCCCCAGAGGGCAGATGGCGGGGGCCAGGAGGTGCAACTCACCTTGAAGACATTCCAGTTCCCAATCACAAGTCAAGTCAATAGATAGAAAGAGCCCCTCTGCACATGAAACCAGCCTATTAACCTTTCTACAGAGCTTTAGAATGGGCTCAGCCAGGCTGAAAATCAGTTAGTGGAAAGGTAGAATTCTTTGGTGTATTGGCTGCCATTTGTTTTAGTGGGTCACACTGACACAGGGACAGTGCAGGTGGTCTGGTCAGAATATACTCTCTGGCCAAAGCTGCACTTATTGTTTAGCTATCATCTTATGAGTGGATAGGATAGGTTCAAATTGCAATTTAAATTCTATTGTAATGAATTATACAGCTTAATATACAGTAGATAGTCAGGATACATCTTTTAGTCCTGGTTTGAGCCCATGTTTAGTCCTGTTCTAATTTTGGTTTAGTCTTGATCTAGTTCAGCCTTAGTTCTGGGGTTAGTCCTAGTTAAGTCCTGATTTTGATGTCGTCTATGTGCAAGTGTGAACACACCCTTACTGTAATAACGCTATTACGTACCCAGTAGAAGAGGCTACCTGGTGTGAAAGATGAATGAGCTGGTGGGGCATCTGAAAAAATCCAGACTTCTGTATTGGGAAAAATAGGACTCTCTACTGAGACAGGAAATGAAGAGACAAACTCAGAAAGTAGCAAATAAAACTAAATCCATCTCCCCTCCAGTAACTCTTAACTCTTGTCTCCAGGGAAACAGCACATGCACAGTAAAAGAAGTTAAGACGACAAAAGATTTTATCTAGCTTCTTTATCATTATTACAATAGGTTTTCATATGTCTCAGTTTAATCATATGGTGGGCTGTAGATGACGTATGCGGGGGGCTAATTAAAAAGTGTCCATGTTGCTAGCTCAGCAGGTGGAGTCAGAAGCGCTGGTTCTGACCTTTTAGCTGCATGTGCTTCATTTTTCTCTTTTCCTTGTATTGTTGATCAAACAGGAAAGAGCAATTAGAGAGAATGTCGTTCCACACAGAGGAAAAGAGAAGGTGATACAGTGAGAAGGGTGCTCCATATGTAAAATGACAGAACACAGCTAAATAATGTCTGTTCTTTAAATGACAGTATACTGAAAACTATTACAAAGGAATTAGCAGCATCCATACATACAATAGACACACACAGAATTTCCTCTTTGGTTTGCTAACAAAGCAGTCATGGCAAAGTTTTTATTTTCACCATATGACTGAGCTAACTAGACAAGCTTCTCTTCCATTGCAATGAAGCCGCTGCTTAATTTCTGAAATGCCAAACCCCAAAGTAGAATGTTAAACTTGATGAAAGATTTTTAATCCACAGAAGCAATAGAGAATATCCAAAAATATGTCAAAAAGATCCTGATCTTGTGAAATAAGAGTCTAATCTATGCCCTGATGAAGTAGCCTGATTCATCAGCCGGTTTCACTTCGTAGAACCAGTCTGACCTAGCAGTGTTAGAATTCATTCGCTCGACGGTAGGCCAGTACTTTTTATCATTTAACCAATCACTGCTATTTGGTAGTCACGTATGTAATGAGCCGCTAACGGGGCTAACTGGTATATTAAACTTTTCCCAAATCCCGTAGGAAGAAGGACAATAACGTTTTTCCCCTTGATGAAATTCACCAAACATTCTCTTTGTTCTGGCTGTAAGTCCTCAATCTCGGGAATCGTTGCCAACACAGAATGTATGTCTCTTCGCTGATTGGCTGGTGCCTGGACTTGCACCTCCAGGATTTTTGCGAACCGTCTATTGTATTTTGATTCCTGACCTAGTTGCTGGAGAGAAATTTAATTGAGCGGAGGCACTAAGTGGCGCCAGCCTGGCTACTGATGAAGACCATCATTTTAATCTAATTAGTCATGTGGTAATAAAGGCTTTTGAATAACTTTTTGAATCTTTTTTTTTCTTCAACTTTGTATTTGAGACTGTCCTTTTGGTAATCTTCAGTGTAGGGACAAATTTTGCACAACACATCAGTAGTACTCCTCTGATGAGTCAGTACTATATTAATACACCAATTGGTCATAATTACACCTGCCCCACTGGCTGTCATCAAATGTTTTTTTTTAATTTTTTATAATAAAGCACGATCAATGGACAGTATCTCAGGGATAGTTTGAGAACACACTATAGAAAACTGTATTTTTACATTAACATAAGCTTTCACTCAATCAGAAAATGTTCATGACCACGTACAGCAGTAAGCATAACCTGGTCCACTGCATTCAACTACCTTCTAATAGGAGTTTCAAAAGTTTCTAGAATTACTACTTGCTTCATTCACCTGTCCTCCATCTTCCAAGAACCAGCTGGCCTACTTTGCATATCACCTGTCCTTGTCACTGCAGGTCAAACCGCACTTGACTTGCACAGAATAAAAACTGAATACATAAATACGAAAGTGTGGCGGGTTCTTTCTATTGCCTATGCAGGCTCAACTTAAGGGCCATTTCCTGAGCGACAGCTGATTTTAAACTTAGCACATTAAACAGGAAACATAACTTTGGCCCCGTCAGTACAAGATAATATACTCCCTGGGACAGTATGAAGAAAGCAGAAGAGGAAGGTTCCTTAGCTAAACATTGGCAGCAGCAGTGGAGTCTGACAGGAGGAACAGGGCTGGTTGTAAAGGCATGTCAGCTCAAGCCGGGGCACGTTCATATGGGTTCAGCACTAGTCTTATGTGAGAGCGTGAGACCTATCTGAAGTAGACAGAAAGCAGCAGGCTTATGAAAATGTGCAGTTAGCTTGACACTTTAGAGATTTAAATATGGTGATTATAATAAAAGGAATATGAGGACAGAACCATAAGTTAGACGGAGCTGTAAGTAGAATTTTTGAATGGATTTAACTTCAAAGCACCCTAAAATAAGCTGTTCTTGAATGAAAATATATGTCACACTAGTAAAACATTGTGGTATCAAAACATCACATAAGGATTTTACAGATAAAATACATCATATCAATACATATATACGGACAAGGTATCAAAAGTAGGGATTTAACAATAACCAAAATATCATGATATTGTCAAAACTCTCACAATCATATTGTGGGGTCAATCATTCATTGTTATGGTCCCATAACAGCTAAAAAAAAACAAAAAAAAACAGGGTAAACTACATAGACCATGACCTTTTGCTCTGTTCCAGTGCAGATTACATGAAGAAATAACAGTTCTATATTTTTAACAATATCAAAGTTTTATCAGTTCTTAAAATATATTGTTTATAGGGATGTAACAATAACCGAAATATCGTAATATCGTATTGTCAAAGTTCTCACAATAATATCGTGGATCATCAGAATACATCGAATTACAAGTCTCTTTGCTTAAATTAAGAGTCATGGTGCAGCAATAGCTAAAAAAAAAAAAAGACTGAGGCAACTACATAGACCATGATCCTTTGCTCCATTTCAGTGCAAACTATATGATGAAATAACAGTTCTAAGCACTTTTAAGTCTTAGTTCTTTGGATTATGTCTTGTCAAGGCATTTTAAGAGGAAAAAGTAGTAGTATTAGCCTCCATAAAATATTGCAATAAATATCGTACCATGAGATGTATATATATATATATATATATATAAGAGATTTGGATATTGTTACATCCCTAATCGTGAGACTCCCCACCATATCATGAGCTTTCCCATGATATCGCAGGAAATATCGTACCGTGAGGTTCATACCGTGATGATATTGTATCATGAGACTTGGATATCATTACATCCCTAACTGTTTATATTTTAGTTTATTTAAGGTCCAATCATGTCATCCTCGCACTTTTTTTGGATTGCTAGGATTATAAAGTGTTTTTTGAAGTTCCATGAGCACACTCTTCCTCTTCAGTTTTGCTGATTAGAACAGCTGCAGCAAACACCCACATCCATGGTTTCAATGAAGTGTCAATGCAAACTAAAGTACAGTAATCGTATCGGCATTGGATCGATACCACAATACTTGTCATAGTTTTGCTTGGAACTGCCTCAAATTACTAGCCTATATGACAATGCGATGCCCTAAGTTCAGAGAACTAGAAACTTTTGTTTAGTTTATTTCAAAATATGCATTTCAAACAGCACTATTTATCACAGTGTTTATTTCACAGACATGTGCTCTTTACATAGTCCAAATAAAACTATGCTAGTGCTAGTTAAGGTTATGGTGTTTTATTTCTATATATGTTTTGAATGTAAAGTGATGTTATGCCAAAAATACTAATCTAACAATTAATGCACAAAATGTATAGGGAAAGGCTTGATTGTTTTTTTGTTTTTTTTAAACTGCATTGTACATTGGATTTAGAAACAGTAGTGGAACAGTCTGCCTTGCATTTAAATATCATCTGAGGACAAGGAGGAGGAAAACTAAATTAAAGCCGCAAGCGGCGTCGAACGGCCCTCGCCCGCCGCGCCCGCCGCGCCCGCGAACGCCGCGCCCGCGAACGCCGCGCCCGCGAACGCCGTGCCCGCAAATAGTGTGCCCAGCCAACACCATACCGTAAACGCTGTGTCCGCAAACTCTGTGCCTGCAAATGGCAAAATGAGATAGTACGCCTTTAGATGTTCTTTGCACCCCCTGCTGGCCAACCTTGAAAAATTCCCATGTCAGCAATATATGTTTTTTCTTCTAGTCATTAATAGAATTTAATTCCCAAATTTGGTGCAGATCCGGCAATGTTGAGGTTTCATGTCTATGGTAGGGGGCGCTATAGTGTTTTTTCATATGTTTTATAGTGTATTATATTCAGACTGAGATCACACATTAGTGATTCAAATTTCAACATGATCGGACTAAGTATGTGTGAACAGGAGCAAATAATGTCACCTTGAAATTCGCCAAAACTTTGACCAAATTTTGCAGCTTCGCCGAACGTAAACCGTGACAGTTATCAAAAAAAATCAGCTAACTTTAGATGTTCCACTTCTCTAGATGATGTACGGTGATTTTCAGCCCTGTGGGTGAAGCGCCTTCAGAGGAGTTCGTTCAAACGCAATGTGAACCAAAATGCGGACTGAAACTTCAATCCAAGATGGCCGCCTTCTGGTTTGTCAGGGGGCGTGGCCATAATAACATTTTTTGTTTGTCTTGACATGACAAATGTATGTAGCGAATTTCATGGCTCTATGACAAAGTTGACCGGGACGTATCCCATAGGAGCCAAATTTTTGAGTCTTTGCACCCCTGCTGGCCAACAGTGAAAATGGTATCATGTCCATAATATAATTTTTTGCTCGTAATCATGCATAGAATTTAATTCCCAAATTTGGTGCAGATCTGACTATGTTGACGTTTCATGTCTATGGTAGGGGGCGCTATAGTGTTCACTTTTCATATGTTTTATAGTGTATTATATTCGGACTGAGATCACACATTAGTGATTCAAATTTCAGCATGATGGGACTAAGCATGTGCGTGTAATATATTTTTTTCTATTTTTGGGAGGAGTTTTAGCGCCTCTGCTGGCCAACAGTGAAAAATTCGCCATGTCCATAATATACTTTTTTGCTCGTAATTATGCATAGAATGTAATTCCCAAATTTGGTGCAGATCTGATAATGTTGACTTTCAAGTCTATGGTAGGGGGCGCTATAGTGTTTTTTCATATGTTTTATAGTGTATTATATTCAGACTGAGATCACACATTAGTGATTCAAATTTCAACACGATCGGACTAAGTCTGTGGGAACAGGAGCAAATAATGTCACCTTGAAATTCGCCAAAAGTTTGACCAAATTTTGCGGCTTCGCCGCACGAAAACCGTGACAGTTATCAAAAAAAATCAGCTAATTTGAGATGTTCCACTTGTCTAGATGATGTACGGTGATTTTCAGTCCTGTGGGTGAAGCACCTTCAGAGGAGTTCGTTCAAACACAACGTCAGCGAAAACGCGGACTCAAATTTCAATCCAAGATGGCCGCCTTCTGGTTTGTCAGGGGGCGTGGCCATAATAACATTTTTTGTTTGTCTTGACAGGACGAATGTGTGTACCGAATTTCGTGCTCTACGACAAAGTTGACGTCGGGACGTCTCCCATAGGCGCAATGTATTTTGACTTTTCGAGGTGGCGCTGTGTCGCCATTTTTTTATGCCCGTGCACGAAACCTATATTTTATCGAATTTTTCACCACTTCTGAATTTTGGGCAAAGTTTGGTGAGTTTTTGAACGTGTTTAGGGGGTCAAATTAGAGCTCAAAGAGCAGAAGAATAATAATAATAATAATAATAATAATAATAATAATAATAATTCGAGCAAAAACAATATATCCGAAAACATTAGAACAACATATTATACGTTTTTTGAAAGCTCTCGACCTTCCCCACGTCACCGTGGGGTCATTGGTGAGTGACGGGCACTGACGCGCTCGTCATTCGCCATCTCGTCGAGGTCACCCATCGCCTTCCATTGACTTCCATTCATTTTAGCAGTAGTAAATATGAGCCAGGCCTTGGGCGTGGGTTACTGGGATACTGCTGTTCGTGCCGGGGGCGACCGTGGACATAGTTGCATGTCGTCTTGGATTCGGACATGCGCACGTCCCTTCCCATTCGCTCCGCTGAGCGGAAGCAATAGGCCCTACGCCCAGTCGGGGCTCGGGCCTAATTATAGGCAGTCCTGGGGGAGTACAGCTGGAATGGACACACCCGCCGCTCTGGAGATGGTGGTGGGCTGTGTTCCTCTGCTGGCCTGGGGAGCTCATTTTCACCAATAGAGTTATGTCAGCCGTTACCTTCTGTACTACATCATCTGTGGTTCTCCTGCAGTTATAGTGACCAATATACGAGCAACGCTTGCATCAGGAGAGCCGTAATTATGTTTTCTCTTTTCTTTTTTCTTTCTTGCTTTTTTTAAATACACAACTTCAAAACAAATGGTGAGAGCCAGTTCCAAACAAGCCCAAAGAGAGATAAGTATGTCATGGGAACTTACTCTGTTCCCACAACAAGACACTTTATGTGGAAAGACTAAATCATAAAATAATAAATGCAAACCTAACATTAGAAGAACTATTACTGTCTAGTTAATATAGCATAACATGACATTTTTTTATATATATTATTCCCTGGGGAGAGAGGTCTTGAACTGACAAAACAGTAGATCTAGAATTAAAACAAGTGGAGAATGAAAATATATTTTAACTAAGAAAGTTCCAACCAAAGAGGAAAATAATGGCTATAATGAAGTAACTACAAAGCAGATGATGGCAACTAGAAGATGATAGTGTGTTGTATCGCACCTTGGCAACTGCTAAGGCAAGCTATGCAAAATGAGGTTATATGTACTGACTTTAACTTTTCCTTTAGAAAAACTCTGTGCAAAATTACCGTCAATGTATTAAAAAAATGTTATCAGTCATTGCTAGTCCAAAATCATCCTGCCCGCATGCCTGCAGGAGCATTTAGATATAGCACTGACATATAATGGCGATCACGAAACAATAATCAAGACAATACAAGTGTAGGTGTCAATCCCTAAACCAACACAACCAATCTTATTCACAAGAAAAAGTTTAAAGTGAGGGGACACTGGTGACAATGATGTCTGAAACGTGCTGACATACTTAATGGGGTGCGTAATGCAATTTAATGTGGCTTACAACTAGTCAGCCCCCACACTGCAATGTTGCTGTATTAGCCAAAGGGGCACTTAAACTGTAGTATTATTTGGATTATTTCATGACCTCACAAACAATCATGGACTGTTCTCTCTCAAACAGTTCATATTTTAAAGTACAGGTTAGTTTTCACTGCATATTTTCTCTGCGTAACATGCGGCTGAACAACAACTTTTATCACAATGATGAAATGGAGACCGCAAAAGAAACCTTCGGGACAAAACACACAGGCCTCCCTATCAGCAGTGAGAGTGGCAGTTTGAACCAACGCAAGGTACTAATAAAAAGTAGACACACCCTCAATGTAAACGAAATGATTGTGATCATACGTCTAATGAAGAGATCCAAGCAGTGCAGTGCTTCGCCCCGCGCTGTTGTTGGGAAAAGCCGCTAAACGCGAATTCCTTCCCTGAGCTTTGGGCGGACTCCAGTTTCTTTATCCACATTTCCTGTCCCAAGCAATCAGTCCATGGGCGACAAAAGGCGACAGCGGGTCAGAGATAGCTTGGTGGACACTCACTTACCTGGACATAATTGTTCTCGCAGTAGTCCGCTACTCTAGTGAGGTTCTGGTAACTCTCCACAAGCGCTCTTTTCCCGGCCGGAATCTCTTCCTCTAACAACATTTGTAGCTCTGCCATCTTACATCTCCCCGCAGAGCCTCCCTTCCCTCTGCCTTCTCTTTGATTGAAGCAGCCACCAGCCCAGCGAGCTCTCCGCCTTCGAAAAAAACAAAACTCTTTCGCTCGCTATTGTGGGAATCCTGTCCTGGCGGCGGCGCATGCACCGCCCCGAGATCGCCTGTGGCAGTGAAGAGGGGTCACTAAGACTATTTGTAACTCAAAGTTAGACATGCCAGCAGAAATTCATGTACACCCTCTTTTACACACATTTAGAGAATTGAAGTATTGTTTTATTATATATATATATATATATATAATTCTTATATGGAACGTATGCTCAATTGTGCAGACAAATTTAATAGATCTGTGCCATCTTCCATTTGTCACAGCTTATATATAAACTAATCGGTAGTTCGTTAAATATCGGAGTGAGATGTCCTGCTTGTTCTTTCTACGATCTTATTCTTCCATCTGAGAAGGGAGAGGGGAGGGGCAAGGGATTTCAACGCAGGAGAGTGATGGGACTTGTAGTTTCATGGACAAGATTTAACACCAATTTTATTAGTTAAAATTATTTTACTAAATTATGTGTTTTTCCTCAAAAACACAATATGAATTAACATTTCACATTCATGTAAGTCAACAACACAAAACTGCGCCCAATTATATCCAAAGTTAAGAAAATAAGCAAGCACTGCCTCCTAGCTTGAATGCACTTCGAGTGGAACTTCATCTCCCAGAGTGCTTTGCTTTCTGCTTGATTACACTGTTCATGGCGTCTCTCCCTAAGCTCGAGACAGGTCGCCTTCTGACAAACACTTAAAGCAGCGAAATTACGGTAAGTGACAGCTCGATTTAAATCCCCTCCACATGTTGTATTCAGAAACCGCATGTTATGTGCAATCTGCGTTGTTTAAAAGCCTGTCGTACAGAAAGTGTAGCTGCTAATGCCCTAATTGCACAGCCTCTTCTTGCTATTGGTGGTGCACAGGTTACTGAGTGATAACGCTGTTGTTATGATGCACTTTAGCCTCATTAGTTAGCTGGTTTAGTTAGTATCATGGCTGAGGTTTGACTACCATCATTTGGGCCAAATAATCACGCTTTTATTACCATTTGTTTCAGCGGCTCTCTTTATTTACATGCTACTGCTGTTGAAGAAAGCATCGACTTGACAATGGAGGTGGAGAGTGTTAGTAATATGGAGGAGGACAGTGGTTTGACTCAGGTGAGGTTTGAGGCTGCCGTCAGAGTCATCAAAAGCCTACCCCCGGATGGTAAGTAAACCAAGTAAACGAACGATGTTGTCTTTATTGACCAGTCTAGATCGCATTCACGTATAAAGCCCTAGCTGTCTACGGTTGCCATTGCGAAAGCTTGGTTGGTCTGCCTGCCTGAGATCTTATGCGACTTAATAACACTAATCTACTTAACAAAGTGTGTAGCCTGGACTTTCCCATGCACTCGTGGTTGAGACGCAAGGGCAGTATGCTAACTTAATTTATGGTTAACATCCTGTCATAAATGAGGATGTTATGATTAAAAAACGTAATGTTATGATAAACATCACGCTTTAGATATGGCTAAACAACAGTGCAATACTTAATTTATTTTCATTGTCATTCCTGTACTGTGGACCAAGTCAAATTTTCTTAATGATATAGCGAATAAATGTTGTGCGGTCACTTTACGTCTAGGTTAGAATTTATGGAGTATATATTTAATACAAAAAAACAGTATTGTAGTTTTGGTTTTTAAGGGAGCACAATACTATTCAAATGATAGTACTATCAATAATACAAATAGTCAAATCAAGTATGTAAACTTCAACATAATCTGTTATGGAAACATAGTTTAACCGTTGAATGAAAGTGAAATGAAGGTCTGGGTCAAAGAGTTGTCATTGGGACAACACAGAAGGAACAATGATCGTTCAGTGATGCCCAGAGCCGCTCCCAGACTGGACTTTTATTCAGAGAAATGTCATAGTCAGATACAAATACAAGTGGCCATGTAATAATTTGATAATAGATGTATCATTTGTTATACTGTTGTAATTGTTGTAACCTTTTCCTTTCTTCTTAGGCCCTTTTCAACCTTCCAATGATATGATGCTGAAATTCTATAAGTTTTACAAACAAGCCACGGTGGGACCATGCAATGTACCACGGCCTGGGTTTTGGGATGCAGTTGGCAAAGCTAAATGGTAATAATGCCACTACTTATTACTGTATAATAACAAAATATAGAGTACCCATTTGTCCCAAAACAACAGCGTATTTAACCTATGGACATTGTGCAATATATGTAGTTCCCTCTTTAGGGTTAGCATTCCTCCCTGTGTTAAGGATCAGGTTGTGTTAGGTGATCTCTGGACTGTGAAACGCTAAACTCATTACCAAGGCTCCAAGTCATCCTAGTTAAACTGTTTATTTTGCTAGTGTAAATTATTATTACAATCTCATTTTATTTTGCTGTTTAGTAGTTTTATACCACTGAGAAGATCATCCTAACCCTGAGTAAACTGTTACCTAATGGACACAGTTACCTGAGGTGGCCCAAAGTGTTGCAAATTTTGTATTTGTACTTGAAGTGTAAACATCACATCATTTTGTTTTGGTTTAGGGACGCATGGAACTCTCTTGGGGATATGTCCAAAGAGAAAGCAATGGCTGCGTATGTGGATGAAATGAAGTTGGTATGCTGTATTTTAATATATAATGTTTTAAATATAAAAAATATAACGTGTCTATAATATTTTAAATCTGCTATGCCTGATAGACTTTACAGAACTAATTCATTTTAAACGGTTTGCAGTGGAACAAAGGTATTCTTCAGTGACCTTAGGCATTACAAACATCCTAATTATTCATCACAATGAGTTTATATAATGAATTATATAATGAGATTATATAAGCGGTTTCCACAAATTTCAGAGGCCAGAGCAGTTTTGCTGTCAACTAGCATACTAACTCTGCACTTCCTGATTATCAGACAATAAAACACTTCATCTAGATAGCACTTGGCGGGCAAGAGCTACTTATACAATGTGTTTATGCTGAGGTAAGCCAAAGTTGACTTAAATACATGCGGAAAAGATCGGGCCTTTAATATAAAACCTCTATTGCCACAATACTCTTATCTTGTTTGCACTCTGAGGAAACATGGATTCATTATTTTTATGTTTAATGATATGCATTATAAATGTATTTGTTAGGGATACACACTCACTACTAAAATACCAATAGTTGCCCTTTGCCCAGAGACTATGTATTATATTTAGTTTGGGTAATCCTTTGTTGGATCATGCTGGTCTACTGTGGTTGCAGATCCTGGAGGGCATGCCCATGACCGGAGAGGTAGAGGAGCTGCTGCGGGTGCTGGGGCCCTTCTATGAGCTGGTGGACGAGAAGAAGAAGATCACACAGATATCGGACATTAGTGCAGGTGTTTGTCTGTCCCTCATTGGACTCTGTCTCTTACCCTCCTGTGACCCTTAACCTTTTCTTTTAAAATGTACTTTTGGCATGCTCAGCCCGTTTGACAAAGTTTGCTAGGCAACTGGAAGGCAAGTAAATGTGTAATATCACTCAGAGTGTTTAGTGATCTTGTTCAAATGATTAGTGAGAATTAGACTTTGTCCATGTAGTAAAAATGTAACTCTCTCGCTCTTTCTCCAACCTTTATCCCAGTCCTTCCATTTTTACTGGCTTTGTGTAGTTGAATGTGCAATATAGTACAGGAGTCTTTTTATAAAATCGTACTTAGTAACTTTGTAAATGTTTTCCTTTCCAATTTCAAAATGACATCATCAAGTCCTTTCTGTAGTCATTTAACTATATTTACAACCACATAATGTTGCAAACTATATACATTTTATCCAAACCTTTGAGTATTTCACTTACATAAAGCGCTTACAATGGCCTCTCTGTTGTGCAGGCTTCGGGACAATGATGAATTCAGTGCAGACCAAGAGTGTGGCAAAGGACATTGTGAGGAGCATGGAACTGAATGGCTCTCTGGAGCCCAAACCCCGGCTCATGTCTCATATGCGAGAGGTGTCAGATGAGGAGCTGCAGGAGGAGGTGGAGGAAGATGATGAGCAAGTGTTACAAGAGAACAAGAAAGGTACGTCCTAGCTCTGAGTGTGGCTATGTTTACATGCACACCAAAGTCTGATCATTATCTTATTTCAAATGATTGAATTGTTTAACAGTTACATACAAATTCTCTCTGATTGTTCACACCTGGAAAGGAAACAAGGAAAATTGTGCAAAAAAAAGACAGAAATGAAAGAGACATTTTTAAAGATTTAAAGAATTGTTTTAAAATCAATTGTAGTTTCTCTGTCCACTGACAAGTCACCATATTTTTTGATTATCAGACTTCTCTTGTGGATGTAAACACACCTCAAATCAGTTCTAAATGTTAGGTTATCTGTTTATTCTGCTTATCAAATTTTTACTGGCCATGTAAATGTAATCATCATGGGTTTGAAAACATGCAAAAAGTTGTAAGACAAATAACTTCTATATATTTATTAAACATCAAACATTTTCACAAACTTACAACACATTTTACATACTTATTATTTGTTCTCAGAGAGAAGATCACCAAAGAAGAAAGGCTCAGCTCGAAGACATCTGGCAAATGGTAAAGTGCCTAATGGTGGCACTCACCTCACCAATGGGAACCATTCTAGAGCTGCTCTGAACAGTGAGGACTCCCAGGAGGCATTAGAGCCTGTGCTAAACGGACACCATGCAGGTATGACTGTCATCAATTCAGTGACTATTTATAGATGAGCTGATGGGTTGGTCTCCATACCTCTCCCACAATATCGTCCCACTGCAGCCCATGTGACTTCTAGGTTATGCAAGGACATTCAGCTATTGTTATTGTTTGGGCTTTGGGAATTATTGAGATCATCTTGGGACAAAGCAATGGAGTTAATTGGGTATTTCATCGTATAATAGCATTGGGAGCAAAACCCTGTCGAGAGAAATATATAGATCGACGAGAGGCATCACAAAGTTCCAAAGGTTTTAACCTGGTTTTAATGCAGCATTCAATTTGTGCAAACTGTATTTACTTTATTGAAATAGATGCTGCAGCCCCTAATCACATTGCCAGTGACTCCGACAGTGAGGTCTACTGTGACTCTATTGACCAATTTGGCCAAGAAGAGGTAAGCATATCCTAAAACCAATACTTGCCAATTACCTGTCCATTTCACGTCACTATATGTACGTTACCCATAGAACTCTGAGCACAACCGTTCTATTGATGACCTGGAAGAGGAGGAGAGCCACAGTCATCACTTAGCGGGGCCCGTGCAGGACAATGTAGACGCACAAGGTGTTCAGTGCGGAGGAGAGGATGGGAAGCCTACAGGGACCAGGCAAAGACCTCGTATCGGAGGGGAGATGTCCGGCAGTTCAATGACCAGACAACCATCAGGTATGATTTAAAGGGGACATATGTAAAATGGACTTTTAGCAGCTTTTAACCATGTTTTAAAGGTGTTCCATAGTCATGTATATTTGAGTACTCCTGTATTGTCCTGCATTCAGTGTCTGTTTTCACTTAACCCCTATCGTCACCCACTACTCTGTGGCCACGTAGTCATTTTTCAAAAATAAAAACACTTAACACTTAGTTAACACTTAAAAAATATGCTTGCTAAGATCTAAATATGTCTTAATGACTTAAAGACCCCCTCCTAAACCCCCCTGGTATTTTCTGTTTTATTTTGATAGTAAAGATGTTTATTTATTTATTTTTTTTATTTTTTTTGTAGGTTATGGGTCACATGGACCAGGTTCTGGGCCAGTAGTACCTACGCACAGCAGTGGTGATGGAGCAGGGGGACACTGGGGAGGACCAGGAACTCCAGGCATCAATCTGAACGAGCAGATTGTTGTAGCATTGGCCAGATTACAGGAGGATATGCAGAGCGTTCTGGAGAGGCTGCACACACTGGAGGCCTTGACTGCATCCCAGGTTAGTCTTTTACACCAATCTTTATTAAAATATGAATTAAATAATTTAACTTGGGGTCACCTATAATAATAGACATTGGAAAGATGGAGGTCAAACATCTATCCCACCTACCAAAATAGATTTATAGATAGATTTCTGTACAATTTATATATTATTCCTATTATTCACCATCTTAAAATTTGCTTATTCAACAGGCCCGTTCAATGGCTTTGTCTCCCACTTTGCCTTCAACCCCAGTCAACAAGAGGAATCGGGTAACTCTCACTTTAATAATCAAATACGCAATCAAATAACCTTCATATTTATTTATATGAATTACATCTTTTTTTTCTTTCTAGAAACCGTCCTGGTGGCCTTTTGATATTTCTCCCACAAGTCTGGCTTTCGCTGTGATCTGGCCTTTCGTCGTGCAGTGGCTCTTGCGCGTAATCTTACACAGAAGGAGGAGGTAAGCTATTGGCAGTGACCATATACGCATGAATCATTTCTTTAATAAATTCATAATACAAATTCTCTGTTCCAGAAGGATCAACTGAAACCTGCTGTGTTAAAGTTTCATATAAATGTCCAGATGGGTTGTAAGTGGCTAAAACTCCCAACCTGTGATCTGCTTTTGCACTAAGGAGAGGGCACCAGGAGCATATTTTTTAAAGTCTGTTCTATGGATGTTGAATTGGAAGGAGCAGGACAACCTTTTCCGAGATAACGCCACTGTTGAAATTGCAGTGTTTAAAGGTTAACAGTTAGTCAATAACTGCAGTAGCTTTCCAGTTAATTTTCTATGGCTTCGTTGCACAAGAAAAACATTTTTGTTATGCTTGATATAGTTAATTTTCATTATATCATACTGTTTCCACTAGCAATGCAATGCAATGCTGCTAAATAAATAACTGTAGAGTAGACGAGAGGAATGAATGTAATAATGTGTCCCGTCTGTTTAAATAATTTCAAAATTGTATTCAATATTTATTGCTTTTAGAGACAGTTACTATGAAGGCAATGCCAGCTACGCGTATGAAAAGTACTATATGGATTAGGGTGTGTGTCCATTACTATTACCTGTCATCATTCTGTTGGTCAGCTAATCCAGTGTTTTTAAAATGGAGAAAAGTGCCTCAACATCACAAGGTGCAGTCAAGGGCAGCTCCAGGAGGGGGGCTAAGATCTTCCATGGGGGTGCTTTGCTCTTGTCCCAGTCTACATGCATTTTATAGAACCGCCAAATTGGTACAAATAGGGGGGGCTAGAAGATGTTCAGGTGCATCAAGTAATTAAGCATTGGCACGTTAAATAAAAGCGGCTATCACACATATTACTCATTACTCACATTTGCCTCACTAAACAAATTTAGTTAGTTCCTGAAGTGTTTTAATAAGACCTTAAGTGGAATTTTTATATTTGTAGTCTTATTTTGAACATTAAGAGATTGCTATTTGAAAAGTTTTATGAGATTGGATGTCCTAAGTAAAAATAAGCAAAAATCATAGTGGGTTGAGTGGGTGTGGGCATTCATAAGGCCTCCCTTTTTCTGGCACTGCACCTGGCCTGTATTTGGCATTATGATTTCACAATACAGTGTAAGTGTAGCAGGACCAAATAAACACTTGTCCTACCTAGTGAGCCAATTGAGGAACGTGTCTCAATCTCAATTAACTGAAATCACTGATATTTTATGTATAAATCATGTGTGATCATTACTGTAAGAGTGTATTGTGAAAACGAGAGTGACTGTAGTGATACCAATTGTTTGCAGAGCTCTATACTTATTATTGTATACCATAGCTGTACAATTTATTTAGATCAATGAAATGCAATATTTTCATTGCATTCCCGTGTGCTACTAATGTAATAATGATCTTATTGACAGAGGTTGCATCTGCACTAATCTTTCCAGAGCCATTATGTTTGAATATAATAGTTTACCTTTTTACTGAGAAGGCTTTCTCACCTCTCTGCCTGTGGATAGAGTGGTGTCTGCATGTGATAATCCAAACCTATTAAAGTTTTCAAAAATAAGACATTTTTTTGTGTGAGTCTTCTGTTAGCTATAGTGGCTCAGCAGTTTTATTTCTTATTTTCTTGCATTGATTAACTCTTAGCCAGTTCAGCTATGCTTGAAAAGAAATAAGAATGCATGGTTTTTCAAGGAATGTTCCAGCAGTACAAACATCAACAGAATAAATGCAAGATATGTTAGGGAATGTGGTATTGTAGAGAAACCCTCTTTAGGTAGGAGATTTAAATTGGGGCTGTCCTTGATGATGGCCAGTTTTGTTTTTTGAACAACAGTGTAAAATGTGCAGCTTCCCAATAAAGGAAAAGGGAGCATACAAGCTCTGTACACATGGGAATAAACAACAGTATCGTCAAATCAAACAATTTATTTGCAGTTTGGTGAAATTTATGTGAGTAAAACAGAACTAGAATCACAAAATTATTTAAAACTAGTGTTATAAACACAAAACAGGAAAAACATTAATATGACACACACACAATAATTAAAAGACCAAACAATTTCATCAACATACAAAGTACACAATTCTATTTTAAAACAATTAGCAGATTTACATAAAATATTAATTAATTAATAATAATTAATTAATATTAATAGAATATTTCAGCAGGACCCCTGAGAGAAATAGAAGCAGGCCAGCCCACCCACAGTATTAGAAGCAGGGGAACGTAGCAGTGCAGACAGAAGGAAAAACCGTTGGCAGAAATGCCACATACGTTTTTTTAAAGATATCCATGGCAGCACTAACATACTACATACTAACATACATACTAAATAAGAGCTAGTATACAACATCTAATTAGCCAAACATGGTGAAAATATTCAGATAATATTAAATATTTTTGTACATTCATTTTGCCAAAAGCAAACCTGCTAAAATCAGTGATTGCACAATAGAAGAGAAAATGTTACTATGAACATTTCAGAGGTAAAGTTGTTAAAAAGCAAGATGCTGCAACTATAGACTAAAGCCAGACACAGCAATATGTTGAGCGCTGTTCCTTGCATCGAAGTAGGAGGTGTCCGTCTCATCTTCAGGCTGAGGAATGAAGGGCATGGGCTGGTTCTGCAGGTTGTCCCAGTCCATATCCTCAAACAGTGGGTGGCTCTTCAGCTCTGGAGACAAAACAAATATGCAATTTCAAATGGCAAAGGATGCTACTCTGTTACACAATCAGTTCATTTATTCTAAGACTGTGCATGCCACCTTAAATACTTGGACTGCATCAGGTCAAGTCTAAACAAGGACTAGCCTAGAAGGTGGCAAAACATTTTAGTAACTTAAAATTAAAGTGTGATTCTCCTTGAAATACTATTAAATAGACTTTTCAATATAAAAACAGAAAAGAAAAGAAAAAAGTTCTCACCTTTCATACCAGCCCTCTTGGTCATATCCATGGTGAGTAAGATTTCAATAGCATTTCTTGCATTGGAAGACAGTGCCTCCTCTTCCTCTGGCCAGGGAATATCTGTTCATGAACAGTAATGTGCTTAGTTACAACATTTTATATAGCTATAAGTAGATGTTTAACAATCCTTCATCGATCCAAACATACCTCTGTTGAGAATATTCTGGAAGACAAGCTGAGGTGTCTCATCGTTGAAGGGGGGCACACCTGTGAGGAACTCGAAAAGACACACCCCCAGAGCCCACCAGTCCACCATGCAGTCTGCAGAGGAAAGAGCAGTCAGTAATGTACAACACAACATCACATGAAGTACTACTGTCTGTTAGAGTGTGCACTATGTATGGCTGTGGCAGAAGCAGGGGTGGTTAGAGAGAATGGGGGAGTTTACAGATTCATGTTAAGTTAGCAGTTAGCAATTATACTGGTATATCATTTAACAAGAAAGGGTCACTCACTACTAGGGACACTTTTTCCCCCAGTTATGACCAAACATAACATTACTTATATTGCAAATGATAAGGGTAAGAAGCTTCTTTTTGAGTAATGTATTATGGTAGCTAAGGGTAAATTTGAGCAAAATCATGAAGCAGAATTCATGTTGGACTTGGAGATTTCCATCCTAAAATGAACTGGCTAGGCTACTTATAGCAAGTAACATAACAAAAATAAATAATCTGCAAAACCTGGCACCAACATGTTAAACCTTTCACTATACAAAAACTGCAAAAAACAACTCTTTGACAGTATAATGAAGTCAAATGCTCTCATATAACAACATGGAAACAATCACCTCCAAAAGCTGTTCGTGTTATATGAGATGATATTAGCTTAGGCTCATTATCATTTGATAGATGATGACATGCTAACTTTACATTCAAATATAGCAATCCAAATATACAAAAGAACAGAAAGATCTGTTTTTGTTCCTCCCACAAATCACAATGAAATCTTCCTGCTCTTAATAACATTGTTCGGGTAAAGTTAGCACCCATTTCAATCACACTCTCTCGCCCATTCCCACTGATCAAATCCACAGTTAATTCACCAGTTCAAGACACTGAAATATGGAAATGAAGAGGAATCAGCTCATTCCCACAACATAAGCTGCTTGGGGCTCATGCAAGCCTGCCTGCATACATAGCCATGTTTTAACTTACCACTGCGAGACCTTCCTGAAACTTAAAGAGAAAGCCTGTCACAGGGGTTCTACAATGTCCTTACAACTAAATCCACACACTATGTTTGTATATTAACATACAGGAGGCCTGTGATGTGTGTATCTTACCATGTGGTTTACCCAGCAGTAGTTCAGGAGCCAGATAGTCGGGCGTTCCTAAGATCTGAGCTCCTTCTACTGGACCGGCGCCCCTCCGAACACTCTTGGGAGTTCTAAACGGAGTCTGGGATGTTGACATGGGCTGAGGAGTCTGAAAGGCAAAAAGGCAACAGAATGTACTTTACATCCTTATATAAAGCCGTTTCGAAGTAAAAAACTCAGAGGGAGCAATCTTCCAACTTTCAAGAGTAGAATTACATATTTCCTATTACATAAGGCTTATTACACACACTTTATTAGGTTTTATGTTTGTTTACCTGGCAGAGAGAGCTACTGGATCTTGGCCTTTTTTGCATTGGTGTTGTATTTAACGAGTGATAGGAAGCAGTTGCATCCATACAATCCACTGAACCAATGCTGAACCTGGATACTCCCGATATGTTAGACCGATTTATAGAACTGTGGTAGCTACGGAAAGCCACCACATTCCTTGGTTTGAGGAAAGAGGGAGACTGTAGTTCTCTGGGACCTACTTCCTGAAGTCTGTTTAGAAAGGAAGATTGCGAATTACTGTTGCCCAAATGCCCCAATTTCGGCGTTTCATTCATGACATCACAGGAGGTTTTATTTGGCGGGGATTCTTTGTTTATTCCATTCTCATCGGGAGATTCTGAATTTCTTTTTGCTGAGTTATGGCTTGGCTCATGCAATGCATGGCTTTCGATAATGAGGGAAGTTTCATGCATAGAACCATCAGAGTCTAAACTTAAACTTCTACAAACATCCCTAGCTTGTCCAAGAGGAGATGTGAAACTCAAATGTGACAGGTCCTTCGCTCCTTCATCAAACACATCTTCTGCTGGTTCTTCCAGTTCAGAAAACAGAGATTTAGCCACTGTGATGGGACTAGAGAGGTTGGGAATGTGATCCTCGGAACAGGCCATGAAGTCACTCAAGTTGATGGTGGAGAAAGTTCCTGTCAAGCCAGTGTGAAACTTTGCATTCTCATCTGGAATGTCAAAGCACCTCTTGTAGTCAGCTGTGCTCTTCTTAGCGTGGATCTCAAACTGCTCTGGGCTACGTTCCAGCTGGGAGTATCTTCTCTTGATGGAAGATGCAGTTACAGAGGGATTAGGCTCTCTGCTGTCTGAACTGGTGGTCTGCTTTTCTGCATTAGATTTTTCCTCCCTCTCAGTGTGGGTTGGTTCTTGGTCATGTTCAGGCTGTTTGGATTCAGAAACCTTCCTCTTTAACTCATTGTTGTGCATGTTCTCTTTCTGAAACACAAAAGGACAGTTCATATTACACTCACAGTAAACAAAACCTGAAGATGGTATTGTGCATTCAAAGCCATGTACTACAAATACACATATTTAAATTTTCCAGAGGTATCCAGGTAATCTATTTTGGTACACACACATCCACTGACCTCCTCACACTCCCACATTGGACTGACCCCTCCTTCAGTGTCGGTGGTACTTCCTGCACTCATCGTCTCAAATCTCTTTCTAGTCTTCAGCAGTGATGGAGTAAGATTCTTAGCAATGTTATGTGGGTGAAACACACTTTTATGCACTGTGGAGAGAGCGTAAAATGTAGACAAAATAGAATAGAACAGAAATGTTGAAATGTCACACATACTTGTTTTCCAAGAGTGGGCAGAAGGGTAAAATGGCTGATCTGTTACTACAGTCATAGGTGAGCCCACAGAGTTGTTTTTTTGTCTGTTTTTGCCACCGGTCACAGGACTAGATATGGCAGATGTGCTACAGTGGCGCTTTACTTCCCCAGATGGAGTATTCTTTTTGAATGAAACAACACATAACCTTATGGTTATGAGAAAATAACAAAATCATAAAAAATAATATACTTACAAAACCAAGATGGCTGATCAAAGATAGAATTTGACCTGGGGTTCGGAAATAATCTTTTTTAGGTTTTGCCAGTGATGGGGTGGTAAGAATATCCATAAGGTTAAGCTCTGGTAAAATTCAAGAATTCGAGAATTAAGGTTGTTCAAGATAACAGTTCACAGCAATTAATTAAATCTGTTAGTTGAATAGGACTTACCTCTATCAAGTTTGACTTTAGACAAGCCAAAATCTGTTAATTTGATGTGTCCCTCATTGGAAATAAGCATGTTGTCAGGCTTTAGGTCTCTACAATGAATTATGTAAAATGTCAAACATTTAAGATAGCATCATATTGACCAGTAGCATGAAATACAGACAGACCTATGGATAATGCCATGCCGGTGAAGATAATCCAAAGCCAGTACCACCTCTGAAATATACTTGACTGACATATCCTGGTCAAAATATCCATAAATGTGAAGCAGGGATTTGACATCTCCACCAATAAGGTATTCCATTACCTTTAAGACATAACAGACCACATACACAGTCAATATACAGTATTAAAAAAGATGTTCATCGTTGTCATCCACACTGTGTTTCCCATTACCAGATAGATTTTTGAAGCTGTTTGAAGAGAATAAAACAGATGGACAACGAAAGGGCTTTTGCTCAGAGCTAGGGCGTCTCTCTCTGCCTTCATTTGCCCGGTCATGTTCTTGTCAACCATGTCTGCTTTCCTCATGGCCTAGGATGAGACAATTATATACAGTTATTACCTATTTCTATCTTTTCATCTAAGGTCGATGACAATGTCAACTGTGCTTTCCTTACCTTTATTGCATACAATCGCTCATTGCACTTTTTTCGTGCAAGGTACACTTTGCCGAAAGCTCCACGGCTAATGGGTTTCAAAATGACAAAATCGTCAATGGATGGCGGCTTGGGGACCTCCACAGCGATCTCACGCGTTTCGTGCTTTTCGTCCATGTCCATCTCCTTAATCTAGAAACTCAGAAGACTCATTTAGATATCAGCTACCTCACAGTGAACACTTGCATGGTGAAACAACAATCTCCGGTTTGTTTTGAAATTTGAATTCCACCTTCTTCGCGGGGTCCTTCTACATAATTTAGTCAGCTAGGAAAGTGCCTGTGTGGGAAAAAATAAACAAAATTAAAAAATACTCCTGAAAACATGGCTAGTAGAATCTAACTAGAATGCTAAAGAACAATAATGACAGACATATATTCATAGAAACATCATTATATTTTATTACTTAATGTTCAAGGTAAAATAAATTAATCACGATAATTGAGTTATTATTTTATTTATTAATACTATTTTAAGCATATTTTGACATACACGATTGAAATATATTTAATATACACAGAAAATAAATATTTTAACATTTGGTTCTTTCCACGATACGCAAGTTTACGTGTGAATCGTATTACGTCAATTTGTAGTCCACATGACCTTAGAAGCCGGAGAGTCCATTAGGTGGTTAGCTAACATACAGAAAGTTATTTAACAGGGTAAATAAGAGGACACCGAAAACGGGAGAAGTGGCTGGTGTTACATAGAGGAACTTGTCATCTTTTATCCGCAATTTAAACAAGGTCGATCCATTTTCAAACATGTTTTCGCTGTCTACATCGTTTCAACCCCAGCAGGTAACCTTAAGCACTGTGAACCCGTTGTGTTACAGTTAATTAGTGTTTCTTATTTGGATTTAAGATTAAGTTTATTTTATTTATGATGCTTCATTGTGGTTTTCCGTGTCTTTCTGTTAGGTTTAATATAAGGCCGCTACTTTAGATTGTGTGTTATTGACAGTGACATACGTTTAACTGTTGATGCTAACACGAGCTAGCATTGACAAGTACCAATAGTTCTAGGAGGATTGTTCCGTAATCAGCCCATGTTTACGTCACGATATGTAAAGTTTGTCTCTTAGAGCAAATCACAGACATGTTTAAAGTCTCCCATATCATATACCACAACATACCATGGCAAACTTAGCGTGCATGTAAGTAGCTGGGATTACATAACAGTCAGGCACGTATAGGGTGTTAAACAGCATGTGTCCGCCTGTCAGCACTAGCACTGTGTACCTAAATAACACCGGTGTAATAACTGTTTAGAAGGATGGACATATAAATTCACTACCTGCCTATGGTGTAACTGCAAATAGTTATACTACTATTATGTGCTAAGATTAAAATCCCATGTCTTTCAGATGGTGTTGCCCCTCATCAACGTGCTTCATTCATTAAAAAGTTCTGCCACAGCGTCAGTCCAGAGTCTCCACAAAGACTTCACTCCAGAAAATCAGTTCTATACCAAAGAGGTAA